>NC_135614.1:44025000-44352500 GCF_053574225.1 Canis aureus | reverse complement strand
CCACATTTCCATTACTATCTATGGGAACCCTATTCATCCTTCAAGCTCCAATTTGAATGCTGACTACTCCCCCAAACTGGACATGATGGTTGTACCCCCTACTGTCCAGAACACAGCACTAAAGATTAAACATTAAACATGTGCTCACTGTTTCAATTGGGACTCATTTTTTCCTTCTTTTCTCCTTTCTCTTATTTGAGGATTGGGTTTGGAAGACAAGAAAGGGGGCTGACTTCAAAGGTTTGTTGAGGAATGGCATGATCAGTGAATGGAGCACAGACCTGACACACCAGTCAGCCTGAATGAGCCTTGATTCTACTGCTCCAACCCGGGAAAGTTACTTCACCTCTCTTAGTTTCCTTATCTATAAAATGAGGACAGGATGAGTCTCTGCCTTGCATGATTGTTAAATTAAGTAAGAGAAAGTGTCTAAAGAAAGGATGAGAGCAGTGCCAGGCACAATGAGGGACTTAATAAACAGCAGCTGTTGCAGTGGCGGTGATTGTTGTTGTCATTATCATCATCATTGTTTAGAAATTTGGGGAGAGTCTGTGCACCTCTATGCTTCACTCCCCATCACGTTCATTCCCAGCATTACTCAAGCAAATGTGCTGCTCTGTGCCAATGGGCACCCAAGACATTACAGAAAATCACTTTGCAAGAGTGAGGCTTCTCAGTGGAGCTCTGCTGCTGACAGAAGAGCCCAATTTCTCAGACTACAATACTTTACAGGAGAGAACTTGTATACACATGCACACGCACACACACATACACACACATCCCATCTCATCTCATGCTCATGAGGCTTTTGGCACCAGCCTAATAGGACAAGCAAGAATGAAGCTCAAGTCACAACTGAAAGTGCTATGAGAAATCAAGACTTTATAAAATATTTAACAAACAGAGGAATTAAGATTAATAGGAAATCATTCCAGAGAAAATATGAACAACAGAACCCCAGGGAAAGGAGATGCTACGGGCCAGTAAGATCTCAACATTTCTATCCATCCCAGCCAGAAAGAAGAGGACAATATATTCATGTAATCCACATCCCAGCCATAGAAAGACTTTAAACAAGGAGAGAGGACTCCGTTACATTGACAACCTGGATAAAGATCCATAGGGCAAGCTCAGGAGCACTGCAGAGGGAGTGGGGGGAGGAGTGGTAACACACTAGATGAGAGAATCGAAACAGAAAATGTTGCTGAAAAGCTGATGAAATTAAACTATATGCCAAAATTTAATTAGGATAATGCAAAGTGTTGGACTCCAACATGTCAATTGCACAAGTCTGGGATGGGGAACACAGGATAAAATAGCAACAGGGCAGAGAGCCACTGGGGATGCAATGAACAGTCTGGTGGAAATAAGCCTACCCAGAGGTGTGGTTGAAGTGAAAATGCCCCTTTAGGATGTTGACAGAAGTCCAGATAGCAGGGAAGTAGAAGGATTCATTCTAACTAATGCAAGCAAAGAAAACTGGTACCTATTTGGAGGAAGAGAAGTGGGAATAGGAAGAGGGCCTGTCTCAGAGTCTAACACACACAGAATAGTTGAGGCAATTATAAAAATGTATGGAAGAGAGAAGAAGACTAAGATAAGTGGGTAGTGAGAAACACGACAGCAGTAACATTTTTGAAATCCTACCATTTGGAAGAAGGATTATACTTGCTCTGTGTAACAACAGTCAGGGGGAGATAAGTTCAACCCCCAGGCAAAGAAAATTTTCTTGTTAAAACTGTATTCTAGGGATCCCTGGGTGGCGCAGCGGTTTGGCGCCTGCCTTTGGCCCAGGGCGCGATCCTGGAGACCCCGGATCGAATCCCACATCGGGCTCCCGGTGCATGGAGCCTGCTTCTCCCTCTGCCTATGTCTCTCTGCCTCTCTCTCTTTCTCTATGACTATCATAAATAAATAAAAAAAAAAAAATTAAAAAAATAAAAAAAATAAAACTGTATTCTAAAGTGGAATAAATTGCTTTAAGAAGAACGGAGTTCCTCCCCACTAGATGTAATCAAGCACAGGAGAATGACCACTCACTCTCTCCAAAACTGCTGGTGGAAGATCAAACTGCACATGGTTAGAACTTGAACTAGAGGAACCCCTTCAACCCTGACAATCTACATGGTTTCAAATCAGGCTTTGTCTTGAACAATTCCATAGTCAGTAAGAATTATGATAAGGGGGACCTCTGGGTGGCGCAGCAGTTTGGCACCTGCCTTTGGCCCAGGGCGCGATCCTGAAGACCCAGGATCGAGTCCCACGTCGGGCTCCCGGTGCATGGAGCCTGCTTCTCCCTCTGCCTGTGTCTCTGCCTCTCTCTCTCTCTCTCTCTCTCTCTGTGTGTGTGTGTGACTATCATAAATAAATAAAAATTTATTTAAAAAAAAAGAATTATGATGATAAGGGTACCAAGAGTACTCATGGAAGATACATTGTGATCTGGACAGTCCATGTGAGTAAATTCAATAGGAAGGGGGTATTTTTATTATTCCCACATTACAAATGAGAAAACTGAGGTCACCCGGCTGGTAGGCACAGAAACCAGGAGCGGACCCATCTAGTTCTGAAGTCTATGTCTTTACCCAAAGGTTGTTATTTTTCCTACCTCCTTATCCACTCACTATTGAGGTTCAATCACACACTCCTGATGAATGTTTCCCAGGGAATGGTGTATCAAATATAGTGCTGGCGACAGAACTACAAAGACCACAGTGAGTGGGAAGAAAAGTACAGCCTTTGGCAGACCAGCAACAGCAGTACTTACAAAACACAATCCAGGTCTTCAGAATAGAGAAGCAGAAGATTCCCATTATAAGCACTTCCCACCTGGACAAGGCTGATTTAAATTTAAGGCTGGAGGGATCCCTGGGTGGCGCAGCGGTTTGGCGCCTGCCTTTGGCCTAGGGCGCGATCCTGGAGACCCAGGATCGATTCCCACGTCGGGCTCCCAGTGCATGGAGCCTGCTTCTCTCTGCCTGTGTCTCTGCCTCTCTTTCTCTCTCTGTGACTATCATAAATAAATAAAAAAAATTAAAAAAAAATAAATTTAAGGCTGGAGAATGATAAATAATAGAGAGTCCTGAAAACTCAACACCATGTACCCTAGCAGAGTACCCTCTGCATCTATCCTATCTGAAACTAGTAATGGTCTGGAAAAGCCTCCATGCCTTGGTTTTTTTTTTTTTTTTTTTTTTTTTCCCTTTTCAGAGTTAGTTCTAAAAAGGGTTAAGACCACCTTACATAATGAGGGTGGAGCATACTAGTAAATACAGCTGTTTCAAGTAAAAGCAGTAACAGAGGCAGACACGGGAAGTCAGTAAAAGGTATTTAGGGAAAGACAGAAGGAATGAGCATTGAAAAAAAAAATGTCAGGGCCAAATATTCCCCATGAAAATCCAACCCCCCAAAATAAATAAATAAAATGCATTCCGTATTTAAATATACCACAAAGCAGCACGCCCATGGAAAAGATATAAACCACTTCAACCATAATCCCCTTTTTATGGAACAGAGGCCAACCTGGGCTTAGCTAGAGAGGAGAGGGAGGGGACCAGGCACGAGTTTGCTGGGCACAGTCTACATGCAGGCGAGGAGCTTGCCTCGATGGGACACATTGAGAGTAGGCATCTCAAACTTTCCAGCTGGATGGAGCCTGAGATGAAGAAATAGAAATGATAGCCATGGTCACCACTATTAATAGTTGATGGAGGCCTAAGTGCCAGGTACTGTGTTAAGCACTTCCTGTTCACTATTTCTTTTCTTTTCTTTTTTTTTTTTTTTAAGATTCTATGTATTTATTCATGAGAGACAGAGAGAGAGAGAGAGAGAGAGGCAGAGACCCAGGTAGAGGGAGAAGCAGCCTCCATGCGGGGAGCCCGACGCGGGACTCGATTCCAGGACCCCGAGGATCACGCCCTGAGCCAAAGGCAAGACGCTCAACCACTGAGCCACTCAGGCGTCCCCCTGTTCATTATTTCATTTGATTCTCCCCAAGAGGAACATTTACAATGCACACTTGACAGGTAAGCAGTAGCAGCTGGAGAATCAAAGTGCCAGGCACTGTGCTGAGTGCATTACATGGTTTGTCCCAGGCCACGTTCACAACATGCTTACAGGGCCAGTGTGATTTTCATCCCTATATTACAGCTGTAGAAAGAGGGTACAAAGGCGTTAAATAGACTACTGCCCAGAAGAGTGGAGTAATTTGCCCAGGGCGCAACAGCAAAGATATAACAGAGCCAGAATTCAAACCAGAGCTGTCTGTCTCCAGAGCCCACAGCCTAAACTAGTAGGCATGGGGTTCTGAAACCTTGCCACAGCCCACTTGGTCCATGCAAAAGATTCCATGGCTCTCAGATCTACCATTCTCACTTTCCAGGGGAGGAAGAACTCAGTGACAACAAACAGAACTGGAGAGAAATAAAATAACAATAAAAATGCAAAAAATGCAGAAATATACAAGACCCAGATGATCTGCAAAAGCAAAACTTAATAATGATCCTACAAATACATCAATTAATACAAGAAGAGCAGCAATCAAAAACCACAGAGAGCACAGGATGATGCTGATGAGTTCCTGATTAGAAAGGTCTACAGTGAAGCGTTTGGGATTTCTAGCTCTTTTCAGGGGCATGTGCACAGTAGGAGTTTTGCAAGGTTGCTAAGCAATGCCTGGCAACCAGACTCCAGAGTGGATCACTCATTAGGAGTTCTTGGTAACTCTAGTAAGGCAATAATTTTAGTTCACAAAAGCCAAATGTTAGAAATCCTTAATAACTCACATAACAGATTACTAGTAAGTTGCCTTTGGCCATACATAAAAAAAATGCAGAACCATAATCGCCCATCTTTCACTTGTAAGAACTAAAGAAAACCTTGTATTTTTGAGACTTATTCATTCAGTCCACACATTCTGGTTGAAAACCTACTATGTGCCAAGCACTGCTGTAGGCACTGGGGAAGAGGACCATACAGGGAAATCTATTCATACTACACCAGAATTCTACTTTCAGGAAAATGAGGCCCAGAAAGGCAGAGCAATCTATTCAGTTGCACAGCACACTGGAGGCAGGTGCGCTTAACTGCTCACATCCAATCCACAGGTTCACCAGGAAAGCAGTGTGCTTCTCTGAAAGGCCACATCACCATGGGTGGCTCAGAGAGGCCCCACAATTCACCAAACTGCCCCTAGTCCTCCGGGCTGGTTCTGAGGCTAAGAGTACCAGGATGCAGGGCTTGGCCATGGAGCATCTTGGCAAGTCTCCCACTTGACCTGGAGACCTCTGTGGTCAAGTGAGGGAAAGCCTGTGACATGGTGTCGGTTTTTATTGGACCTAACCACCGGCGAAGCTTGCCATCAGCTGGAGCGATGGAGAAAATTAAGTTACCACATTCTCACGTTTCAGCCTTTTGCCCGTTTTCCTTCGCAAACAGGAAATGTTTATTTAAATACAGCAGTCTCCAGCATGTTCCAGAGCCAAGTGAAAAACCAAAGATGTCCACTCTTGCCCCACTCCACTGTTCAGGCCACCACCTCACCACGGGTGAGAAGTAGGCCTCTGCTTGCCTTTAGGCAGCACAGGGAGAAGGGGCCCCTTGTGAGAGTTCGTTTTCATCTGTCTCCTCTTATTCCAGGCTGAGATTGTGGTTGGAGAAGAATTACATCTGTGGGCTCCTTTTGTACTCAGAAGGGTAAATGCGACATCTGTTTACTCTGTGCTCCATGGTAAATGTTTTGTTTCAGGCACCACCATTCACTTCCTCTCCTCTTGTCCTCTATCTTTGCTGCACGGATAATAAATTACCCTGAATTCTCCCCTGCGTTTATTTAGCTTTCTTGTGGGTGTCACCTCCTCATTGAAGGAAAAAAAAATTGTCAGTAGTTTATAAACGACAGAGAGTTTCTCTTTCTGTGTAATGTGCTGACATTATGGAGAAGAAGCTGGAACACAGACCCCAAACTCTGATACCAGCTTAATCATGAACAATATAACAGGCCCCACTCCAGGCCTGAAGCAAAGCCCAAATGGTGACCACATTATCCCCATGCAGATTTTCCTTAAGGGGTGGCACGAGCAGATGAGGCCTCAGAAGTCAAAAACCCCCAGAGAAACAATCACACACACACACACACACACACAAACTCTCTCTCCTACAGAAAAGCCTCTCTGGGAGGTCAAGTCGCAGGAATGGAGAAGGAAGAAAATGCTTCTCCTTTGTTATAAAACACAACATAAACATTAGAGATCAGGAAACTGGATTTTAGGAAGGTCCTGAGCATGTGATGCCAATGCTGACAGGCCATACGCGCCCCCATGAAGAAATGAGTCCTGGGGAGTTTCAAAGGCTCACTAAAGGAAGTTTCCTTCTGTCCTCTTGCTTACATTCTTTAAGTTGAATTGCTGGTTTTCTTCTGTATATGCAATGATTTTATATACAGTTACTGGAATGCAGTAGATGTTCAAGTAATGTTTGTTGAATGAATGAAGAAAGAAATGAATGAGAAATTCCTCACCAGAGAAATCCTTCCCATAGCTTAGAAATGCCAAACATACCCCCCAAGAGTTTGCAGAACTCAACCGTTCCATCTGAGTTGACTGACAGAGGATGAGAGGTGGTGAAGGATGGTTAGAGGGGTGCTCCTCACCCCTGCAGCACTCCTGACCAAGCTTTCTTCTAGAGGCTGCACACTCTCCTTGGGGAGGTAGAAGATCAGAATGAGGAGCCAGCCTTGGCAGCTGTGTCCCTCCATTCACATCAGTCAAAGAGGCACCAGTGACTGGAACCAAGGGGGATGAGACTCAAATGCTGAAGACTACTTCCCACTCTGCCAATGCCTGTGAATGACCATGACTGCAGCAGGACCCCATGGGAATGCCCAGGACTTAATCTCCACCCAGTTTCTCCAGTTGTAGAACAGATGGGCAGTTCCAAGCTGCCTGGGTCTCCTAGGGAAGGTGGGTGGGTGGCATGTTGGCAGTGCTGTGCCTGTAGCTTCAGAAGACTTCCTACATGCCAGCAGGAGAAGAGCCCACTCTCCTTGGTTTCCCAAACATGTGCCATGTTTTCGAGGATGGAGGAGAGATTGTCTCAAGACTCCAAACAGGAGAGCTAATGTCATAGCAAGCTGAATGTTTGCAGGGTCTACCTGAAGCAGTAGCTAGGGCAGCCTATTTCTATGACCCGAGCCCAGTCAGAACCCTCACAGGACCGTCTATTTACAGATCTTGGCCCAAACTCACCCTTGTTCCAAAAATGGCTAGCAGAGTGGTAGATATCCAAAAAATGCCGCTACAACAAATTTTTAACTGGTACTGTAACATTTAAGGTCTGAATTAAGCTGTGGACACTTGGATTGTGGCTCCTTTATTGCAATTAACTTGCTGCCATTATCTTGGACAAGTCATTTCAAATGTCTGAGCCTCCTTTTCTACATATGCTAATGAAGGTTCAGCTCCAACACTCTAGAATTGCATGAACACGCAGAATAACGAATGCACTTGAAAAAAAAAAAATGTTTTGAGTCACAGGAAAGCTCCAGGAAAAAGGAAGGCAGTTCTATTGAGTCTCTGCCCAGGGACACATGGGGTTCGAGGAAGAGAAGTGGAGTGACGGGAGGTGATCAACAGGAATAACACTCTCTAGGACAATTCATTCAGTCTCATGCCACTCTCTTTCGGCCTAAAGTCAAGAAGGCAGACTGGAAGACCCAGTGCGCCCATGGCTAAAATGGGGAGCGAGACAGAGAAAGAGCAAGACATGGGGAAGTCCATTACGCTCGAGCAAACCCTCACCCACTTCTGGGCTGTGTTCCCAGGCCGGTTCCAACCCCCTCCACCATGTCTCCCTCCTTCCTTACTCCCCAACTGCGGGCTGGGAAGAGCCCACCCTCGGAGTCCAAGTTTTGAATTTGGTCCGAGGATCAAAATGATAAATGTTTCCAAAACGTTGACATATGAAAAGTAAATATTTGGTTGCACAATTGGGGTTAAAACGAGGGTCAATCCACCCCACTCTCCGAACGCCTCTCCTCTCGCTGCCAAACCCGGGATCCGAGGCTGAGTGCGGTTTGTAAGATTATAGCGCTCGGTCTCATTTAAAGGGCTGTCAGCATTTCCATTCCCCGGCCCCGTGTGGGGAGGCATCTATAACCGAGCCATAAAAAATTCACCCCGGCTGCAACTTGGCATCTGCGAGGCTGCGCTCCAGGCAGGGCGGGCTCTGCAAGCGCCCGCTCGGAATTCGTCCGGTCCCTGCGAAGTTGGACCTTCGCACACGCTCCCAACTTCGCTCGCAGGGGCAGCCAGAGTGGCTCACCCCAGTCCGGGCCCCCCGGGGCTGGGGCCCTTGCGCCCCGTCCCTCTCGGCCTGCGGACCCTCGCCTCCCCGTAAGGCCGCGCCGGCTGCGGGGCTCGTCCTCGCCCAGCTTCCCGCCTGCGCCGCCGGACGCTGTCAGCGGGCCCGCGTCGGCGCCTGCACCCCGAGCAGCCCTGCTCCGCCGTGCCCGCCCGGCGGGGCTTCCAGAGCTCTGTCCCTGGAGCGGCGCGACGCCGCGGACCCCAGCTCAGGAGCGAGGGCTCCGGCCCGGGGCGGGGGACGGCAGCGGCTGCACCCGGGGCGGCCGAGCGGGGAGGCGCGGGGGCGCGGGGGCGCGGGGGCGCGGGGGCGCGGTCTGGCGGCCGGGGCCCCTCGGCGGGGCCGGGTGGGTGGCCGGGGTACTCACAGGCGCTCGGCGTTGCGGGGTACGCCCCGGGGAACCGCCCGGAGGCCCAGCCCGTGGCAGTCCACGCTGGCGGCGGAGCAGGTACACTTGGTGGGGCAGGCGGCGGCCGGGGGCCACGGCCCGCTCAGGACGCTCGCCAGCGCCAAGGCCAGCGCCAGGCGGGCGCGCGCGGGGGCCATGGTGCGCGGGGGCCCGCGCCCGGGGGAGGCCGCCTCGGCGGGGCAGGACGCGCGGAGCCCGAGCGGCCGGGGGAGCGGGCGGCGGGCCGGGCGCGGAGGAGGAGCGAGCTCGGCGCTCAGGCGCACGGGGCGCGGGCGGAGCGGGGCGCGCCGGGCGGCGGCGGCGGCGGCGGCGGCAGCTCCATGCGCGGGGCCGGCGCTGCCCCGCGGCGCATCGCTCGGGGCGCCCAGGTGCCGAGCGCCTCCCGGCCCCGCGAGCCCGCTGCCGGGGGCGCGGGCCAGGTCGGCGAGCGGAGGGCGAGCGCGGTGCGGCGCGGCGCCCGGGGACGTCCGCCGCGGGGCTGAGCTGCGGGGCGCGGCGGCCGGGGCTCGGGGCGGCCGGGGAGCGGGCCGGCTCTCGCGCTCTCCATTCACTGAGCGGGGCAGACACCGGAGACGCGGGGCCCACCCCTCCCGCCCCCCAAAAACGCCAGCTCCGCCTCCCATTGGCTGCGCCGCGCGTCATGTCGACTAAGTTGGGAACTTTGCTGGAGCGCCCGGGAGCCGGAGGGGAGGAGGCAGGGGATGAGGGAGAGGGAAGGAAGGGGCTCAGCCCGCAGGGCCCCGGGAGTGAGGCCCGTCCCCTCCTCGGCCGGCGGCCGAGGCTTGACCAGGCTGGGGGCACGTTTTCCTTGCTCTGGCGCCGGGCGAGGCGCTCTGCTCGTGTGCTTTCCTTGGGCCCCAACACCGTCCTGCAGGGGGGCATCTGAGCACCCCGTTTTACAGATGAAGCGAAACTCGAGGGGTAGAGCGACCTGCCGGAGGCCACACCCACGGCTGCTAGGTACCCTAAGCCGCAGCGCTCATGGTCCCTCCTGGGCGCCGCGGCCCGTGGAAGCTGGGCCCTCAACCCCTCTACAAACATCCTCAAAAATTCCACCTCATCTTGGCCAAGATCCTCAACTTCTTCCCAAAGGACCTATTGTATTGACACCAAAAGACCTCACAGTCACACGTGTCACATAAAATGTTTGTCCACGTCGTTCTGGTCTCTGCTGGCAAACCCTACACCCAGGCCTGCCCTGCTCTGCCCAGACCCAACGCGAGCTGCGCTGCTCAAAGTAGTGACGGCAGCAGGGACGTGGACCCCTGCATGGACAATGCCTAATCATAGTCAGCGTCTGCTTCCTGACTGGGTGACTCGGGGCCATTCATGTCACCTCTGAGCCTTGGTTTCCTCAAAGCAAGGGGCCACAGCTCTGTCTGGGCCCCCCTCACCGTGTTGCTTGGAGCATCAAAGAAGAGAAAGTGTTTTTGCAAAACAGTGATTCGCATGTGAGACATCCCTCCTGCCCCCAGAGCCTTCATTCTTCCATAGCACTCTAAATTGGCCAGGTCTGAGCTTTTCCAGATGCTCTTGGGGAGGGGCGCGTGTGTTAGAGGCTCCATAAATACTTGTAGGAATGATTTTGTTTGTTTGTTTGGAGGGAGATGGCAGGAACTGGAGGAAGTATTGCCCAGACTTCCTTGAGGTCTGCTCACAGTGGAAAAGTCTAAATGAGCCCCGAACATTCGCATGTGCATGCGTGCACACACATACTTGTGCACACAGATGCTTATACTCAGGCTCTCTCACACACACACACACCCATATACACACACTCAATCACATACACACATATGTACATGCATATTCTCACACCACACACAATCACGCGTACCATACCACAATAACAATTATGCCACTGAGAGCTCTTTCCTTTTCTTTTATATAAATATGATTCTAATTCCTTCTACCTCATTTTCCTTCAAGGAAATTTTCAACGACTTGACCATATCCTGTGAATTTATAGTAGAGGTGCAGATTTTATTTTATTCTATTTAACATATTTTCAAAATCATAGCTCCAGGCACCCAACTGCACGTAGGTGTACACATGCATACACAGTCACACACACTTCAGCCCCTCCATCATTCATAAACACATTAGGTGTGATTTACTGCTGTTATTCTTGGGAGCAGCTTTCTATACAGATGCTGTTGTCATCGCCCTCTGGTGGCTATAGAGGGTGTATGCTCTGGTCCATAGGGTGACTTCAGCTTTTAAGAACTCTAAACATCCTTTCCTCTGAAACTTTCCTCCAAACCTTGAACCAATTTAGTACCAGGACTGAGGCAGATGAGAGAACTGGGCAAAGACCCAAGGGCACAAAAGCGTCTCAGACTGTCTGGAGCAGAAAAGAGTGGGGTTTTCTTTGTTTTCCCAAATGCACGCTAGAGCATGTTTTGCAATCCCTTTAGGCTGGGCCTGGATCTGTGCTCGAGCACAGTGTGGGGCTGGGGGTGGGGCAAGGACTGTGTTTTCCATTTAAGCTGTTGGAGGATTTCATGAGCCTGACTAGATCTTTAAGTGACTTCATAGGCATTCAAGCGTGCTTGCCTTTCCTTGGGAGAACACTTTAGAACAGAGCCTGGGAGTCAGCTATCCCTGAGGAAGAGGCAAGTGGAAGAAACAGGAGGTACACAGGACATGGCCTTACAGAATCAGGGAGTGTGGCTGAAGCAACCTTGAAAATCACCTGATCCAGCATTTCTGCAAGTGTGTTCTGATGACTACTGTTCTACATGTTTCTTCAAGAAAGTGGGGAAGGGAGTTCTTGGGCAAAAATAGGGTGAAAAATGCTCATTTCACCACTCTTGGAGATTTGTATCACCAATGAGCATATTAAAGATTCCAAGAAGTCCTGCAGTAAAGAAACCAGTTTAAGGTTTGTTGAACCCAGTTTCCCAGTGTAGCTGACCCTTCTACATGCAAACTTAAAATTCTTTTGAAATTTTTGGAGAACACCCAATATAATTCAGTCCCTATATTCAATAACATGGAAACTGAGTCTCAGAGAGGGAAGGGCACTGGTACAGGTTATCGAACTAATTAGTGCAAGAGCCAGAGGCAGGCTCCAGGGCTCCCAGTGTCTAGAATTAGGCTCCATCCACTCTCTCCTACTGATTCTGAAGCATTACTCCTCTCAGAGAAGGATGAGTAAGTCCTTAGAAGGTCAGTTTGTTGAGTAGGACTTTTTATGTCTAAGCACCAGAGATGGCTTTTACACTTTGTAGTGTGATTTTCAAAGTTCCACATAAGCCTCTGGGGCCAACTTTTGGATTTTTTTCCTTTAGTTTTCTCTAGGTGTCTCAAAAGCAAACTGCCCACCCATCCTCCCCCAAGAAACCCACCTCAAATTTTCTCCCCCTCCTGTTTTCTATCTCTCAGTGGAAGTCACCACTATTTACATGGCTACTGTAATCAGTTGAGGTTTTCTGGTTGCAATAATAGAAAATAATTAACTGAACTAAAAAATAGTTTTTAGGAAGGCCTTTGGGTAGCATACAAAATTAAAGAGGAAGAATCTAAAGAAGGAAGTTTTTAAAAAGACGCAGACAAAGCAGGATCTAGAATCAAGCCCAAGCCCAAATTTCCAAATTCCCAAGATGCAAAGACTGGCTTCAGGCTGTGTGAATCACCTTATTAGCCAAAGAAGACAAGAATCTATGGATAACAATTCCCTGGAAGTTATACTCAGTTAGGCAGGAGGAAGCAGTGCTCTCAAAGGAAAACTAGGGAACTGCTAGCTGAAAAAGCAGGGCAATGACAAGATGGCAAAACAGCACCAAAGTATCTTCCCTCTGTTTCACACCACAGCCATTTAGTTCGTGAGTCCCATTAATTCTTCCCCATGAGTATCACTTGCATCTGTCCCTCTTCATCTTTGGGCCTCCTGCTGTTGTTCAGATCCTGGTTTCATGCATGGCCATTGCTCATACCAACCTCCACATCAATTCTCTTCCTTTGTCTTTTGTTTCACCAATTCATCCTTGGCCCTGATGATCAAGGGATTTTTCTAAAACGCACACATGATAATGCAATTCTATATCTCATCTCCTCCCACTCTCCCACACCCACTCAACATCACTCCTGAACATTTTTCCTGGCTCTCCCCTATCTGGCTAGCCCAGAGTCAGTTGAGCTATCCATTCCAACAGGAAACCTTGCTGATCAAGTCTATTAGATTCATAAAGTCAGAGAATCTATAGGATCTATTAATTCCAACATTTATTATAAAAAATTTCAAACATACAGAAGTACCTAATTCATTTTTGCTTGATGCTTGATGCCTAGAGATGCAAATACATCTTTGATGATTGATGAATGACTAACAAGTATGTGAATGAATGATCTCTCCAATCACGTAGCTTATTTGACATTCTCTTGCTGCAGTTTTACTTATTTTGATCAGTGTTATTTGATCTTTTGGGGGAGGAAAATGAGACTACATTCTTCTAGAAACTTTGAGTGGGTTTTTTTGAAACCTATACACATTCCCTGCCCCACTCCCCATTATGGTATGTTTGTTCCCATCCCATTGTAACTTACCATTTGTGCTAGTCATTCTCCAGTGGATTTTCCAGATTGCTCCGCTCACCACCACCCTGTTCTCTTTGCTAGGAGGCTGACCTCTATGGACTGTATCACGTGTATTCCTTTGGGTTTGCCCATGTGGGGAACTAGCCCAGAAATCTGGAGAAAAGGCCAGTGCTTCCCCCAAATGACAGAAGTGTGGCAGTGGCTACCTTCCTTTACTGAAAGTCATAGTTCCTGATCTCCAGCTGCCAATCCTATCTCCTTATCTCTTTAAAGTGTAAGAGTAGGAACAGCCTCCCGCAATTGCTAAACCTTGGCCAGTCCCCAACTCTTGATTCCTTCATCCTGCCTCACTTTTCTAAATAGTCCTTTTACTAAACCTTCTTCAAATTACTCCTTTGGGTTATGCTATTTCCTACCAGGGGCCCTGACACGTATACACTACCTCACTGAGCCATCAAGGCAAATCTGTGAGGAATATGTGAACAGAGAGGGGAGGGAGAATGAAAGCTCTGATTTGAGATTAAGACGGTGATTCCTATTAAATCTAACTGGGGGAGGGGAAAACTCACATATGTGAATTTTAGGTCATTTCAGGGGAGCAAAATTAAGTAAAGGTACCATCAGCTGGACCTAGAATATCATTTTTTTCCATGCAAATGCTTCTTTTTCTCTCTCTTGAGAAAGAAAGAATAGTAAAGTTTCACTGCCAGTTACTCTATTGAGCTTCTCCAAAGGTCAATATCTACTCTGACTAGATAAATGTTTGAAGGATGAATACCTAACTTTGAAATAAATAACCTATCCTGGAAAGGAAGATGGAGCAATAGAATCTTCCAAAATCTAGATCCACCTGTAGTGGACAACTCTTATTTGATCTTTCACTACAACTATGTCATTATAATTTAGGACTTCCTTGTTCTTATATGAACTTTCCTCCCTCTCAAGAAAGTGGTTTTCTTGGGGTAAGCACATGATTGACATAAGCCAATTAGAGTCTTCCCTGAAATTTTTCCAACTGGAACTGTAGAAAGAGATTCAGTTCCTCTGTGATTGTAAAGCTGGAACATGTGAGAAACTGGAATGAGTAGATGTATTTTCAGTTGTGTGGTCCAGCTGGTAGAATAAAATGGATTTGACCCATTTTCTAGAAGTGTAAGTGGCATCTAGCTTAATTTAGCAATCAAACAGCCATTTATTGGGAACATCATATATGCCCAGGAGAAGACACAGCCCACAGCTGCCAACAATCCAATTAGGAAGATAAGTTCAAGATATATGAAAGAAGGTAAAAAAAATATGGTATAAAATTAAATTCTAATTAATGTGAGTCAGCAAGTGCTACAAAAATTCTTAAAAAAGGAGAAATTACTTCAGGCTGGATTGGAAGTGTTGAATGCCATTTGGTTTTTGGAAGATACATAGATTTGATGAGTTCAATGAGAGTGAAAGGGTCTTAATTCGAGGGAAGCAGAGGCAAGGAGGCAGGAAGAGAATGGTATAAAAGTGTGAGGAAAGGGTTTTGGGAATGCGGAATATAAGAGAGTTTAGGGCAGATTTCTATTGGTTAGAGAGCAAATTTGAGAAAAAGCTTTGATGCCAGATTTGCTCTTGGACATGAGTTGGCCACCTTGCTTTAGAAGCTAGAGGGCCCTGTGCAGAGGCAATGACTAATCTTGAGCAATGCTACAGATTGGCATCCCCAGAAAAGAATCAGAAATGTGTCCCAGATCAACTTTGCCCTGTTCTGTAAGGAGGTCAGATGAAGTTAGGAGCTCTTATTTCTCTAAACTGGTGCATCAAGATGGTGGTGACTCAGCCAGATGTGGGGTCAGTCTCCTAGTCCTTAGCACCAGAATGTTGACCTGAGAGGCCTGACAGACAGGTGAGTGCAATCACAAGCCTGTACAAACTATGCAATGAAGATTTGTCTCATATTTGGGCAAAGCAAGAACTATCACTGGGGAAATGGCTCTCCAAATTGAGGAGTATTAATCACCTAATTAACCGAAACACCTGCTCATAAAACTCATCCCACCCAGGGAACCAAATTAAACAAAGCATGAGGATGTGCCACACAGACTTGGCGGTGGCATCTGCATTCTTGGCTGGCTTCCTTGGGCACTGGGGCTCACAAAACTCTCCAGCCAGCTGTTGGGCTTGACAGAAACTTTAGAATACCACCCTTGTTTAGCAAAGCAGTGATTAGTTCAAACTCAGAGAAACTCCTCTTGAAACTTACCTGGCATCATGGGTGCCCCGGATATGCTGGGCCTATTCTGAGTGTTTCATGCATATTAACTCTCTAATCTTGATAACAACCAAATGAAGTCCCCTATTGTGGCAGAAGCTAGCTTGATGCTCAGGGATCCAATTTCTTCTTTCTGGGAACACAAGAAGAAGACTTTATTTCCCAGCCTCCCTCCCTAGCCTTCCTAGCAGTTAAGATAGGGCCATATGCTTCATTCTGACCAAAGGAGTTTATGCAGAAGTGATGCATACCATTTCCAGACTTGGTCTTTGAAATCTCTTACATAATCAGGCAGGCTTTCTCTCTTTGCCCGTTTGGTAGACAAATGGAGGGGATCCAGTGAAGAATCAGTGAGTGTCCTGAGAGATTGGAGGAGCCACAGAAAGGAAGACATAGGAATCTATGAATCACCACACAGAAGGCAATGACCATACAAGCTGTAATAAGAGAATAACCTAACCCCTCCCCACTGAAATTTGGGGGTTGTTTCTTATAGCAATTAGCATTAATTACCAATGCAATCTTGAAATTATGTTTTCCCCAAATCACACAGGATGAATCTTTGGGAAAGCTGTTATCTATGTGATACGATTTCAGAAACAGGAAATTTCCCCCTCTCCAAAATAATACCTCCTCCTATTGGCTAATTAATGAAACAGTTTTATTTTTCTATAAATTTATTTTTTATTGGTGCTCAATTTGCCAACATATAGAATAACACCCAGTGCTCATCCCCTCAAGTGCTCCCCTCAGTGCCCGTCACCCAGTCACCCCCACCCCCCGCCCACACCTCCCCTTCCACCACCCCTAGTTTGTTTCGCAGAGTTAGGAGTCTCTCATGTTCCGTCTCCCTTTCTGATATTTCCCACTCATTTTTTCATTGACTTATTTCACTCAGCATAATACCCTCCAGTTCCATCCACGTCGAAGCAAATGGTGGGTATTTGTCGTTTCTAATGGCTGAGTAATATTCTATTGTATACATAGACCACAGCTTCTTTATCCATTCATCTTTCGATGGACACCGAGGCTCCTTCCACAGTTTGGCTATTGTGGACATTGCTGCTATAAACATCGGAGTGCAGGTGTCCTGGCGTTTCATTGCATCTGTATCTTTGGGGTATCCCCAGCAGTGCAATTGCTGGGTCATAGGGCAGATCTATTTTTAACTCTTTGAATGAAATGGTTTTAAATAGTAACCCTAATTATCAGCCTTTTATTTATATCTTATTTATTGATTCAGTATATTTACTGTGTACGTTTTGGGTGAAGGTCATGTTATATGTTATAGTGAAGATAAGGTAAAACATGATTGTTACTCTTGTGGAGTCTTATTTGGGCAAGAGATGTAAAACAGTCCATTAAGCAATAAAATAAATATATAATTAAAAATTATAAAGTGTTGAGAAGGGAATGAACAAGGTGGTATGATAAAGACTAATTGAGGCTGGAAATGTCTCAAAAAATGGCCATGGAAGGAAACTCAGAAGACAAGAAGAATCTAGCTATGATACAATAAGATAGGGAGTGGAATAGATCACTATTCCAAGAGACAAAAATGGCACATGAAAAGGCCCAGTGGTATGAGTTCACTAGTTGAGGAACATAAAGAAAGGTACTGTAGATGGATCCCATAATATGAAGGAGACCTTTTCTGGGAAGTTCAGAATTATTTCTTCTTCACCATTGAACTGACCCCAGGTTATGTGAATACTACAATGAGTGGTATTACCCCTATCATTTGTGTGTATGAAGAGAAGCCTAAACTTTTGGACCAATCTGACCTGACATAGAATCAATTGCAATTCCAGGATATTTGTATATTAGGGACTAATAAAGGCACATTAATTAGGGGATTTGTATAAAAGCTATCTTGTATAGGTAGTATCATTTTTTCTCCACAGTTTTAAGTTTTCAATGTGGCTACCAGATAAGGGATGAAATTGATGAAAATCACTGGTGTAGGAGGTTAAGGACCTTCTAACCCACTCTTGGAGCCACTGCCTCATTGAGTGATTATCTAGTCTTGGATAAAGAGAGTGCATTTCTGTAAAATATTTTATTCCCAAGTTTAGCTAATGGCATTACCATCTACCCAGATGGTCAAGACAAAAACCTAAACATCATCTTTAACTTTCTCCTTTTATTACTTTTAATTCATCCCATCCATCAGTTCACCAAGACTTCTTGACTCCTCAACTTAAAACATTGTGAGATCCTGCCCCAAATGTTCCCTGTCCTTGAATTTGTTCTGGCCATAATGGCCTCTAACCCAGGCTCTTTAACTGGCTTCCCTGCTCAACTCCTCCAGTCACTTTCCAGAGCCTTAGAGGTATTTCCATTACTTACAATTATTTTTTTTTTTTGTATTTTTCCTGGGTTCATTTTTAACTTATAAAGTAAGGAGAATCCTCATAGTGGGAATACTTCCAGAGCTCCTTCTTTTTTGTTAAAGATTTTATTTATTAGTCAGCAAACAAGCAAGCTAGGGAGAGGCAGGAGAGAATTGCAAGCAGACTCCCTGCCGAGCATGGAGCCTGATGCAGGGCTCGATCTCAACACCATGAGGTCATGACCTGAGCCTAAATCAAGAGTCGGACATGCAACCAACTGAGCCACCCAGGCATCCTCCCACCCCCGCCCCACCATGCTCCCTCTCAAAGTATATCCTAGCTTATGGGTTGAGATAGTAGATGTGAGCTCTTTTCTGTTTTCCCTCAGTTGGGGGAGTAGACTTTTGATGGTCAGAACCCCTTCCCTGTCGATAAGACAATCTTTTGGGGTGAAATGAAGAACTTAGGTCTCTTTCATTCCTGTCTCTACTCCACGCACGTTTATAAATTGACCTCAACAGGGACGCCCGGGTGGCTCAGTGGCTGAGCGTCTCCCTTCAGCTCAGGGTGTGACCCTGGGGTCCCGGGATCAAGTCCCCCATCGGGCTCCTGCAGGGATCCTGCTTCTCCCTCTGCTTGTATCTCTGCCTCTTTCTGTGTGTCTCTCATGAATAAATAAATCCCCCCCTCCCACAAAGAAAAAGAAAGAAATTGACCTCAACAGTCTCTTGGCAGAGTAGCAGTTTTTCAAAGCTGGCAGGATCCTAGACTCCTAAGAGGAGGACTTCAGCCGGCTGGAGGAGTCCAGATTGTGCGGTGTCTGACTTGAATCAGTTAAGGGCAGTCTAAAGGGTAGTCTACAGGGTAGTCTAAAGGGTAGTCTAAACTACATGCATGGTAAAGAAGGATCTTTGTCTCTGCCTTTATCTCTTGCTTCACTTTTTTTGCAAATCTTTATTCCCACTTTGGCTGAGCCATAGAGAATTAAAATTTCCTGAACGTGTTTACCATCTGTCAAGTTATCCAATTTTCTTCACAGTTTCTACAATGCCCTTGCCCACCTCCTTTGGTGAAACTGTCCTAGTCCTTTGCCATGCAGCTAAAACATCTCCACCTCTGTGAAGCATTTTATGCTTCCCTCCATTAATACCCTCCCTGTATTATAGACTTCTTCATTTGATTTGTGGCTAGAAACCTCTATTCTGCACCCTTTACACTAATATAATTATCTACTTATGAATATTCCTCCTGCCCAACTAGATTGTGAGTCTCTTGACAGATGGAATGTAATTGATTGAACTCCTTGAGGGAGCTGTCTATCCTCACCGTGTCTCATTCCTCTTTCTTCAATCCATCCATTTCAGAATTTCTTCCCAACACTGAAATTGTTGTTTTAAATGACCTCTCCATTTTTCTAGTTAATTAAAGTCTTAGAGTCATCCTTCATTTCTTCCTTTTTTTTCATACACAACATCTAAATAATCAGCAAATCTCATTTATTTTTTCTTCAAGTCCAGAATTTAATCACCTTGTTTCAGGTCTACCATTGCAACAAATGACTGTTACTTCTGGCCTGGATTCTAGCAATCATCTCCTAACTCCTTATCTCCATTACTCCCCACCTTCTTTTTTTTTTTTTTTTTTACTCCCCACCTTCTATAGACAACCTGTACTCACCAGGCCCACATTGTTAAACTATGCATCAGATCACATAATTCTTGTAATCCAAAGCTTCTTATAGAGACTTCTGCTTCTAGATATGATGGAATAACAGAAACTAGATCTAGCTTTCCACTTCAAGCCTATAGAAAACTGGAACAATATATAAAAAAGATGATTTTCAAACATTGGAAATTAGGAAGTATATGACTACTCCCTGAAATGGAAAACAAGTCAGGTAAGCTATACAATTATGCCACCTTACTTCCTATAGGTAATTTCCAGGCTGCAGTACAGGGATGAGAACTCAACATTCTAAGTTGAGCAGGCAGAGAGATTGGAAAGACAACTGTGCCTGGTGTTGTAACATTGTGTACTTAAGAGGTGGGAGCTGAACAGAAGAGGATTCTAGGATCTACTGAGAGATTCCCTTGAGGCTTTGGCTGAGTATTTTTTTGTGAGAGAAAAATACATCGGTCTCAGGAAAGAACCATCTGACAGGAATAGGCTGAATCATTCCCATAGTTCACATAAGACTGGGCATGGATAGTGTTTTTTTCACCAGCCACATTGAAAGAGCCTCATCAGAAGAGTATTACCTTCGCAACGGAGCTGAAGGCACTTTGGACCCACCCTAAGAAAAGCTTAAAAACAAGTCTCAAAAGGCTCCAACTAATTCTATGTAACTTAACTGTAAGAATAAAATCCATGCATTTTAAAACAGTAGAGCACCCAACAACGTAAATTTCATAATGATTGCCATCCGTTTAAAAATCACCTGGAACATAAAGAAGCCTGAAAAATATCAGTTACAAAAAAAAAGAAAGAAAAAAAAAGAAAACAAACAGACACAGAAATGGTAGAGATGATATAATTAACACCTAATATAAACATAACTTGCATATTTAGGAAACAGAAGAAAGGAAGATAGAAAAAGCAAATGGAACTTCTAGAGATGTAAAATATAATATCTAACATGCAAATCACTGGATGGTATTGGCAGCAGGTAAAATCTACCAAAATGTCTTGTACTCAGAATTTATTTAAAAAGCTCTTATAGCTCCATAATTAAAAGACAAATAGCCAAATTAAAAATAAACCTAAGACTTAAAGAGACACTTCACCAAAGAAGGTAGATGAAGAGATATAAATAACAAGTAGACATATGGAAAAATGCTCAAAATCAGTCACAAGGGAGATGCAAATTAAAATCACAAGACACCAGTGCATAGCCATTAAAATGACCAACATCAAAAAGAATGAAATTATTAAGCCTTGACGAAAATATAGAGAATCCGGAGCCCCCATTCAGGGCTAACAGGAATAAAAAGGGTACAACCACTTTGGATAGCAGCTTGGCGGTTTCTTGAAAGTTAAATATATACTTATCATATGACCCAGTAATTTCACTCCTAAATGCCTGCCAAAGAAAAAGGGAAATATATGTCTACACGAAGTCTTGTATAGCAGTATTACTCACAATAGCTCAAAATTGGAAACCATCCATATGTCTATCAGCTGATGATTGGATAAAAAAAAAACCCAAAACTAAAAATGATATATCCATACAATGGAATATTACTTACTAATCAAAACAAACAAACTCCTAATACATGCAATTATGTGGATGCAGCACAGAATCATAATGCTAATTATAATGATCCAGATACAAATATAAAACTACATATTGTAAGAGTCCATTTACATTAAATATAAAGAAAAGGAAAGGTATAGATACAGAGAGCAAAAAATAAAAAATAAATAAAAAATTAAAAAAGATACAGAAAGCAAATCAGTGGTTTCCTGGAGATGGAGGTAGGGTGGGATGGGCAAGGGAAATTAACTGCTAACAGGTATAAGGGAATTTTGGGGGTGATGAAATTGTTTTAAGATTGGACTGTGGTGATAGTCATTCAACTATATAAATTTACTAAACTAAAAAGTCAACTGGATTTAAAACTATTTACTGTATTTAAATTACACCTCAATAAAGCTTTAAAAAATGTAATTGTTTAAATTAAAATAACAGCAGTGTACCAAGGAGTTTATAATATATGCAAAAATATAGGATATGAAAATAATAGCACAAGGGGCAGGAGGAAGGTAATGGGAGTATACTGTGCTAGGTTTCTATATTATACTATAGGGAAAGTGGTATAATATTATTGAAGAGTAGAAGATATATAACTAAAAGCCAGTAGAAGAAATAAAATGAAGTGATAAAAATTTCTCACTGTATCTAAAATAAGAGAATAGGAAAAAAAGCAAGAAAGAACAGATGGGACAAATATTAAGCAAATAGCAAGATGGTAGACTTAAACCCATATGGCCATAATCACATTACATATAAATGGTGTAAACAATCCAGTTTAAAGCCAGAGACCTCTGGGATAGGATTAAACAAGGCAAGACCCAACTGAATGATATCTATAATAAATCCTCTTTAAATATAAAGGCACAAAGAAAGTAACAGTAAAAGGATGGAAAAGAATGCAGGATGAGAACACTAGTCAAGAAAACCTAGAGTGGCTATATTATTATTAGAGAAAGTAGAATTTAAAATAAGCATTATTTCAAGTCAATCGGAGAAAGACAATTATATGATTCTACTCGTGGAATTTAAGAAGCAAAACAGATGATCATAGGGGAAGGAAGGAAGGGAAAAGTAAAATAAGACAAAATCAAAGAGGGAGACAAACCATAAGAGACTCAACTCTAGGAAACAAACTGAGGGTTGCTGGAGGGGAGGTAGCTGGGGGGATGGGGTAGCTGGGTGATGGACCTTAAGAAGGGCACTTGATGTGATGAGCACTGCGTGTTATATACAACTGATGGATCACTAAACTCTACCTCTGAAAGGAATAGTATACTATATGTTAATTAGTTGAGTTTAAATAAAATTTAAAAAAACAAAAAATAAAATAAGCATAATTTCCCTGGATAAAGAGATGTTTCATAACGATAAAGGGGTTAATTCAACAACAGAACTTAACAATCCTAAATATGGATGTACCAAACAACAGAGCTTCAAAATACATGAAAACAAAATGTAGTAGAGCTAAAAAAAGAACAGACCAATCCACAATTATGTTGTGGGTATCAACATTCTTATCTCAGTAATTGCTACAAGTAGACAAGAAATCACTTAAGATTATGAAACTTTAAAAACACTAGTAACCAAATAAGACTAGTTGACATTTAGAGAACTCTCCACCCAACAACAGCAGAATGCACATCATTTTCAAATCCTTTGGAACATTCACTAAAATAAACCATTGTCTGGATCATAAAGTAAGGTACAATAATTTTTAAAGCATTCAGATTGTATAAAAAGATTCTCTGACCACAATAGAATTAAATTAGAAGCCAAAGACCCAAAGATATATGGAAATCATTTAAAATGTTAAAAATTAAACATTGCTTTTCTAAATAAACCATGGTCAAAGAAGAAATCACAAGAGAAATTAGAAAATATTTTGAATTCAGGGAAAAGGAAACACTACCTCTGAACATTTGTAGAATGAAGCTAAAGCAGTGTTTAAAGGGAACATTTTGGCATTCAATGCTTTTATTAGATAAGAAAGAAGGATGAAAATCATAACCTAAGTTTTCACTTTAAGAAACTAGCTAAATAAAAAAGAGTTTGTTAAACCCAAAGTAAACAGGAGGAAGGAAATAATGAAGAGCAAAAATCACAAAATTGAAACAGGAATGCAATGGAGAAAACTAATGAAATAAAAATTTGTTCTTTGAAAGGATAAATAAAGTTGAAAATCTCTAGAATATTAATCATGAAAAAAAAAAAAAAAGAGAGGACATAAGCCATCAATACCAGGATTAAAACAGGAGACATTTCTATAAAGCCAACTAACATTAAATGAAGAAGAATATTATGAAAAGCTTTATGCCAAACATTTCATAATTTAGATGGAATGGACAAATTTCTTGAAAAACACAGACTACAAAACCTCATTCAAGAAGAAATAACCTAATTAGCCCTACATCTATTAAAAATTTATTTTATTTTATTTTTAAAAAGATTTTATTTATTTATTCATGAGAGATGGAGACAGGTGCAGGGAGGCAGAGACATAGGCAGAGGGAGAAGCAGTCTCCATGCAGGGGGCCTGACATGGGACTCGATCCCAGGTCTCCAGGATCAGGCCCTGGGCTGAAGGCAGCGCTAAACTGCTGAGCCACCCAGGCTGCCCTAAAATTTTAATTCAGAGTTTAAAAACCTTCCCACAAAGAGAATCCAGGTTAGATAGTTTTCCTGGTAAATATTACACTTTACAACTTTTCAAGGAAATAGAAGAGAACACTTTCCAACTCATTAATGAGGTTAGAATTATCATGATACCAAAACCAAAGACATTATAAAAAATAAAAATTATATGCCAATGTCCCTCCTAAATATTAAAAATCTTTTACAAAATATTAGAAAAATGAAACTTAGTAATAAAAAAGATATTACATCATGCATGACCAACTAAAGTTTACTTCAAGTATGAAAAGTTGGTTCAATGCTTGAAAATTAATCAATGTCATTTAACTGAGTATAAAAAAGTTGTGTAAAAATGAAAAAGCAGAGTGTAAAACATTAACAGAGTGAAAAAAAGAGCATGTGATCATCTAGAGAGATGGAGAAAAAACAATCGACAAAATTTCATATCTATTTATGATAGAAATTCTCAGAAAATGGGAAAGATAAAACTTCCTTAGCCTAATAAACGACATCTACAAAAAACTCTACAGTTAGCTTGTGGAGGCCAAGAAAAATTAAGGCCATCCCACCTAAAGTTTAGCATTAGCACAAGTACAGCCATCCCAGGCCCCTGAGAATAAGAGCTGAAATTTACATTACTTCAGTTACAGGAAGAAAACAGCTTACAGCTAAACGTCCTAGAAAGCCCCATATTAGAATAAGAACAGAGCCCAAGCCAAGGGCAGGAAGCCCCTATTAGAATAAGAACAGAGCTCAATGCCCTTGAAAGCCCCATATCAGAATGTAAACAGAACTTGAGAAATTCCTCCACCCCTTCTGGAGGTCCCCTAGTCCAGCCCTTAAAACTAAGCTGAAACCCACCTGCTCCACTGTGTAGGTACGCTTGGACCCAAGCTCGAGCTTGCAAGTAAACCCTCATGTGTTTGCATCGGTGTCAGCTCCTTGGTGGTTTCTCGGATTCGCGATCTTGGGCACAACATTTGGGGGCTCATCCGGGATCCGAGAGACCTCCAGGACCCTATCCGGAGGGTTTCACCCCTGGTGAGTGCACTCAACTTTTTCCACCTTTTGCGCACATATGCTCTGAGAGCTCTAAACTGTACTTTTACCTGTAGGGATTCCAGTCTGTATTGGGTCGACATTGGCTTAGGCGGACGCGCTGGCAGGCTGTCGACCGCGGGTCTTTAGGAGACATCCCTTGCCCCTGCCTGGAGGACGGGGTCCTCATCTGTAAGAAGGACGGAGGTCCTCATCTGTAAGGAGGGCCGGCTGCCAGCCCTTCCGGTTACTTTCTGTTTTGTCTCCGCGGCTGCACTGGAACATTTGTCTGTGTTACTATGTCCTTGTTAACTGTTTGTGCATTTGTCTGTGTTACTGTGTCTCTGTTAAGGGTCATAACTGTTTACGTAAGGAGACGGAGATTTCAAATTTATTGCATATCAGAATGGCCAACCTTTGACGTGGGATGGCCCTTAGAAGGAACTTTCCACCTACCTATTATCTTACAGGATAAGGCCGTGATCTTCAGGGACAAACCCGATGGCCACCCTGACCAGGTGCCCAACATCCTGGCCTGGCAGCACATGACCGAGAATTCCTCTCCTTGGCTAAAACCCTTTTTACCCCCCAAAGCGCACAACTTGACTGAAGGTAAGGAGAGACTCGGGTCCACCGCCAGACTCTAGGGGCAGGTAGGCTGCTGCAGGCAAGCCTACCAATCTGGCCAAGGTATATGATGTGAGACAGGGTAAGGATGAGAGTCCAGCAGCCTTCTTTGAGTCATAGAGGCTTTTAGGCAGTACACCCCTATGAACCCAGAAGCCCCGGAAACAAAAGCCACAATTATCATGGCTTTTGTTAACCAGGCTGCTCTGGACATTAAAAAGAAATTGCAAAGAGTACAGAGACTAGGAGAGAAGAGCTTGCAGGACTTAGTAATAGTAGCAGAAAGAGTCTATAATAATAGAGAAAGTCCAGAAGAACAACTAACCAAACTAAGTGACCGGTAGACCCGAAACCTGGCCAAGATCCTGCTGGCCACAACCAGGGACGACCCACGGGAAAGACGGAGGCACCTCAAGAAGCTGGCTTCAGGGACAGGTAAGGAGGATGGCCCTGGTCCCTGTCGGGAGCGCCCTAAACTGAACGAAAACCAATGTGCTTATTGCAAAGAAGAGGGCCACTGGGTGAAAGACTGCCCTAACAAAAGATCTAAGGCCCCTGCCAAGATCTTGGAAATGGAGGACCTGGACGATTAGGGGAGTCGGGTTCGGCACCCCTCCCCGAGCCCAGGGTAACTCTTAGAGTGGAGGGCCAACCTGTTGAATTCCTAGTGGACACTGCGGCACAACATTCGGTTTTATTACAACCCCAAGGGAAATTGGCAAACAAGACTTCATGGGTGCAAGGGGCCCCGGGCACCAAATAGTATACTCCTGGACTACCCGAAGAACTGTGGATCTCGGCATGGGCCGGGTATCCCACTCCTTCATGGTCATCCCTGAGTGCCCCTACCCATTGTTAGGTCAGGATTTGCTCACCAAGATGGGGGCACAAATTCACTTCCACCCCGAAGGGGCAAAAATCCTAAACAAAGAGGGGCATCCAATTTAGGTGCTTGTCCTGAGTTTAGAAGATGCATATTGTCTCCATCAAAGGGCCTCAGCCCTAATGACTGACATTGACTGTTGGCTGAAGGAATTTCCCCAAGCGTGGGCAGAAACTGGGGGAATTGGGCTGGCCCGGCACCAACCAGCCATAACTAAAGCCGGGGGCAGACCCTGTCAGGGTCCGCCAATACCCCATGCCTCTCGTCTCCCTAAACCAGACTGGGACCCCTCTCTGCATGACTGTCAAGAAATTTTGGCACAGGTGCACGGAATCAGAGATCTTCAGGACCAGCAACTGCCGAATGTGGACACCACCTGGTACATGAACGGCAGCATTTTCATCTGAAAAGGAATCAGATATGCGGGGGCAGCTGTAACCATGGAAATGGAGACCCGATCCGGGGGCACCAACCCTGCCCGACACCCCCAACTATACTGATGCTGATTTATACTGGATCAAATGCTTGCCTATGATCCAGTGCTTGTGTGGCTGGTGGAGGACCGCAGACTCCATCATCATCCTGCCAGAGGAACTAGGACGGTGAGGCCTATCCAAAATACATCGGAGTACTCACATGGGAACAAGGAAGATGGGAAACCTCATATGACATGCAAAGATCACTATTAAAGACTCTCGAGCAAAGATCGAGCAGATTGTGGAAAGCTGCCCCTCATGCCAGTTAACTAATGCCACCGCCCATGGATCTAACCCGGTCACCCGGCTCCAAGGGGACTGCCCAGGAGTCTACTGGGAAGTGGACTTCACTGAGGTAAAACCTGGAAAATACGGATATAGGTATTTACTAGTGTTTGTAGATACTGTTTCAGGATGGACAGAGGCATTTCCCACCAAACATGAAACAGCACAGACCATGACCAAGAAACTGCTGGAAGACATCTTACTGAGGTATGGTTTTCCTGTTAAGATTGGATCAGACAATGGCCCAGGATTCGTCTCTAAGGTAACACGGGGAGTGGCACTAGTCCTTGGGGCAGATTGGAAATTACATTGTGCACATAGGCCCCAGAGCTCAGGACAGGTAGAGACAATGAACAGAACATTAAAGGAGACCTTAACTAAATTAGCCCTGGAGACTGGCGGGGACTGGGTGACTCTCCTCCCCTGCGCCCTATATAGGGTGAGGAACTCCCCATATAAGATGGGACTGACTCCCTACGAGATCATGTACGGTTTCCCTCCACCTATTATCCCCAATTTAAAACCTGAGATGCTTGCTGAATTTGATCACCAACTCCTTTTCTCCCTCCAAATGTTAAAACGAACCCATGAGCAGGTGTGGCCTAAGCTGAGGGCCCTCTACGAGACTGGGCCACCTCCAGGCCCCCATCGATACCGGCGGGTGACTGGGTGTACGTGTGGAGATACCAAGGCCAGACACTTAACACTTCAACCTCGCTGGAAGGGACCTCACATCGTGATCCTGACCGCTCCCACCGCTCTCAAGGTCATCGGGATTACTCCCTGGGTCCACTACACCCACGTCCGGCAAGCTGATCCACATGCTGTTCTCAAGGGCTTTGTTCCAGAATGGAAAGGCCAACCGGACAAGGACAATCCCCTAAAGCTAAGACTGTGCCGTTCTCACTTACCCCACTAATGTTGCTTCCCCGTTAGCCAATGTGCACCCAATTCAGCCTTGCTTTTAAAGTCTTTTAAGGGTTAAAAAGATGGGAGCATCTTAACTGTACAGAGGCTTTTGCAAGCAAGGGGTGGTGGTGGTATGTGTTGCCCCAAATGAGGAGTGTTGCTTCTTTACTGACCACTCAGGAATAGTCCGGGAATCTATGGCAAAAGTCAGAAAAGGTTTGGCTAGACGTAAACAGGAGCGAGAACAGCAACAAGGTTGGTTTGAATCATGACTTAATCATTCCCACTGGCTCACTCTGAGACCAACCTGGACCCATGATTGGGTCCTTCCTTAGGTTCCTCTGAGAGGGGGAAATGTGGAGGCCTAGAAAAATTAAGGCCATCCCACCTAAAGTTTAGCATTAGCACAAGTACAGCCATCCCAGGCCCCTGAGAATAAGAGCTGAAATTTACATTACTTCAGTTGCAGGAAGAAAACAGCTTACAGCTAAACGTCCTAGAAAGCCCCATATTAGAATAAGAACAGAGCCCAAGCCAAGGGCAGGAAGCCCCTATTAGAATAAGAACAGAGCTCAATGCCCTTGAAAGCCCCATATCAGAATGTAAACAGAACTTGAGAAATTCCTCCACCCCTTCTGGAGGTCCCCTAGTCCAGCCCTTAAAACTAAGCTGAAACCCACCTGCTCCACTGTGTAGGGTATACTTGGACCCAAGCTCGAGCTTGCAAGTAAACCCTCATGTGTTAGCATCGGTGTCAGCTCCTTGGTGGTTTCTCGGATTCGCAATCTTGGGCACAACAAGCTAAGATGAATAAATGAATGCTTTCTTCCTCAGATCAGGAATGAGACAAGAATGTCTCATTCATTACTCATTTTTCAACACTATGCTAGAGGTCCTAACCAATGTAATAATATGAGAAAAAGTAAAAAGGCATGCAAATTTGAAAGGAAGACATAAACTTACAGTGACAGACAATGTGATTGTCTATATAAGAAATCCTAAAGAATCCACTTATAAGTGAGTTTAGTAAGGTTGCAGGATATATGGTCAATATATGAAAATAAATTGTTTTCTCAGATACTGGTAATGAATAACTGGAAATTGAAATTACAAAAGACAGTACTATTTACAATAGCATTAAAAACATGAAATACTTAGAGGCAAAACTAACTATAGAATATAAATGTTGAAAATGACAAAAGGTTGATTAGAGAAATCAAGAGAACCTTATAAATAAATGGATAGCTATACCTCTATTCATCAATTTAAAACTTCAATGTTGTTAAGCTGTCAATTCTCCTCAAATTGATCTATACATTTAATGCAAACCCAATCAAAATCCCAGCATCGGTATTTTTTTTTTTTTTTAGAAATTTACAGGTTAATTCTAAAGTTTATATAGAAAAATGAAGGAAATAAATAGCTAAAGTAGGTAATTTTGGATAAGAAGAACAAAGTTGGAGGATTCAAATAACCTGACTGTAGACTTATTATAAGGATATAATAGTCAAGACAGTGTGGTATTAGCTAAAAGAGAGACACACAGATCAAGGGAATAGAATCAGGAGTTCAGAAATAGACCTATATATACAGTCATTGATCTTGAACCAAAGTGCCAAAGTAATTCAACAGACAAAAGACTATCTTTTCAGCAAGGGGTACTAGAACAATTTGCTCTCTATATGCTAAATAAGGAAATAACCTTGATCTTTTCCTGCATCATAAACAAAATTAACTTGAAATGGCCTGTATTTAAATGTCAGTGTTAAATGTATAAAAACTTGTAGAAGACAACAAGGTAGGAGAAAATCCTTTTGACTTGAATTAGGCAAAGATTTCTTAGATAATTTACGTAAACCACAGACCACAACAGAAAAAAATTGATAAGATGAACTGAATCAAAATTAAAAACATCTGTTCTTTGCAAGATACTGTGACACAAAGAGGTAAGTGACACGTATCTGATAATGGGTTCATGTCCAGAATATATAAAGAGGTCTCAAAATGCAGTAAGACAAGAAACCAAATAAAAACAGTAAAAGCTTTACCAAAGAAGACATATGGATGACAAACTCATGAGAAGAAACTACATATCATCAGTTACTGAGGAAATGAAAGTTAAAATCATAATGAGGGGATCCCTGGGTGGCTCAGTGGTTTAGCACCTGCCTTTGGCCCAGAGTGTGATCCTGGAGTCCTGGGATCGAGTCCCACGTCGGGCTCCTGGCAGGGAGTCTGCTTCTCCCTCCTCCTGTGTCTCTGCCTCTCTATCATAAATAAATAAATAAATTTAAAAAATAATAATAAAATAAAATAATAATGAGATATTACTACATACCCATTAGAATAGATAAAACTAAAAAGTGCTATTGAGGGTATAGGGTATCTGGAAGCCTCATACACGTTAATTATAAGAATACAAAATGGTAAAGTGTCTGGCACTTTCTAGTAAATTTATGCATTCACTTACTATGTGACTCAGAAACCCCACTCCTAATACTTTAAACAAGAAAATTGTAAACCTATGTCCAAAAAAGATGTGTATGCAAATGTTTATGGAGACTTTATAATAATCAAACAATAGAAGCAACTCAGATGCTCAACTGCTAAATGAATAACCAATGTGTGGTACATTAATATAATAGAACACAATTTAGCAACAAAAAAATAAAGCATCAATATAGGTCAAAAAATAGCTGAATTTCCAAAGCACTATGTCACTATGTCATTGAAATACAGATAAAATATATTTTTGATTACATTTGTATGACATTTTGAAAAGGCAAAAGATCAGAAACCAGATCACTGATTGCTAGGGACTAGGGGTAAGGGGAGATAATTGACTACAAATGGACACAAACTTTTTGCAGTAATAGAAATGTTCTTTATGTTAATTATGGTTTTGGTTACAGGACTATACACATTTGTCAAAACTCACTGTACTACACTCTTAAAAAAGGGAATATTTTATTATCTATAAATATCTCAATAAACTTGATTTCCCAAAATTTCATCTAAGCTTCAGTTTCTTCATCTATACAATTGTAGCCACTGTTATGATTTTTTTTTTAAATGATCCTTTTCTATGGAAATAACATTCTGGCCCTGATTTCTAAGTCATTGCTCTAAGTCATTTGCCATTTTGTGTCACTGAAATAAAGATAAAATATATTTATGATAAGCAACTTTTATTATGCTCCATATGTACTGGTAACTTGTGCAATACTTAAATAAGTATGACATTTAATAAAAGAGGAAGAGACAGTCTTTTCAGGGTCCAAGCAGATATGCTAGAATCCAGACCATAGTGAGTATATTTTGCTTTTTGAATTCATACCCTTGACCTCTTTTCTTAGTTTGCATTGGAATGTTGACTGGGTTGAAGAAAGAATTCTCAAAAATGTTTCTATTTATTTCTTATGGCCTAGGAGGCATCAGAGTTCTGACATATAGCAGCATATACATACAACATGTAAATGCATTTTCATAGCTGGCATAATTACACTCAGAGAAATTGAATCTGTTTTGTGTTTTCTTCTGTTTCCTCAGAGATAGGGTTACTCCTTCATTTGGTCTCAGAACTCAGCTTGAGTCCAGGTCCTGTTACAACTCTAACGGTAATTCTTGTTTGACCTTTGTGTCTACTGCCTTCATAGATATTCTCCCCCAACTGTCCTGGTGTATCACATCCCACAGGCCCAATTTCTAGTCATTTATTTCAACTGGAGACAAATTCCTTAAACCCATAACAAACTTTTCTGTACCAGACCTATTTGCAAACTATACTACCATGATAATTATTTTGCTTTTTAACAATAATTATAACAATTATAATAATGATAATAATATGATAATCATTACCATTCATTGGTAATTGGGCTTGGGACAATACTAAATATGACCAACACTCACAACTATCAAGTGACATAGGTATGGTCCCTAATTTACAGTGAGGAATTAAGGCCTAGAGCATCTCAATGGCTTTGCCTGTGCCACAAACCCTGTGAATCACAGATCTAGGCTCTAGTATCAATGTTTATTGTTCAAAACCTATATTCTTCCCTGGCTAAGGAAGAGCAAGAGATCACTCCGCCTATTAGCAAGGACGTGTTGGCCCAGGAATTAATTTAGGTCAAACTTTTGAAAAGAAAAAAACGAGTCTTAAAAAGACAAAACCTGGGCAAAACTTCCCCTTTCAGCCATTGACAACCTTTAGATCTCTTCTTTTATTATAACAGGGTCAATCTGCAGAGAGCTGAATTTCTGGTCTTGCCTCTAAAACTTTGTTTGTTGTCTTCCCCATATCAGTGAATGTGAACTCTATCCTTCCAGTTTCTCAGTCCAAAAACTTTGTAATCAATCAACCCTGGCTCCTTCACTTTTCTCACCTTTACAGCTAATATATCAGGAAATACTGTCAGTTTCATTTTCAAAATACATTCAGATTCTGGCTAATTCTCAACACTTCCATGACCCTTCTCCAAGTCATGATCACATTTTTCTTTGATTATTGCAATAGTTCCTTAATTGGGTGTTTTTATCATTGTTGCCTACAATATTCCCCATTATACAAAATATAAATATAAATAAAATATGAATATATTAAATATAATATATAATACAATATATAATATATAATACTATATATATATTATATATATATAATACAATGATTCTCCATTTCACTCAAAGCCAAAGTCCTTATAATGTCTTAAACTCCACAAGATCTGACACACAGTCCCATTACATTTTTGAAACTCCTTCCTTATTATTCCCCCCTTGTGTATTCGACTCCAGCCCCACTGACTTCCTTCCTGTTCATTGAATATACCAAGCACTCTTATGCCTTGCTTTTCTCCAGACTTTCCCTGAGCCTAGAGAAAACTTCCCCTAAACATCCCCTTACCTCACCCTCTCCTCAGTCAAGCCTTTGCTCATACGTGACTATTCAATGAGTTCTATGGTGACCAAGTTATTTAATATAGCAATCTACCTCCATACCCTCAACTATTCTCCTGACTCCTCCTTGCTCTGTTTTGTTTTTTTTTCTTTTTTTGCCAAGCACTTATCATTTTTTGTGCAATAGTAAGAAAAGCCTTGAACTCAAGAAAGCAAGCACGATAGTCCCTCATAGACCAGCTTCAGAATCAATCAGACTCAGATTAGAGACCAGTTTTTCTATTTGCTAGGAAAAATGACATAATAAACAAGAATTTCATTTTCCTTATCTATGAAAAAGGATTCTGTTACTATTTATTATATTGGGAAGCTATAAAGAATTAATTCTAGGGGTGCCTGGGTGGCTCAGTCAGTTAACTGTCTGGCTCTTGATTTTGGCTTAGGTCATGATCTCAGGGTTGTGAGATCAAGCCCCACATCAGGATCTGCACTCAGCAGATGGTACAGAAAACCATTAATTTCCTCATATAGTTGAATATATATACTTGTTATATGTGACCCAGCAATCCCATCTCTAGGTATTTACCCAAAAGAAGAGAAAAATTTACACAAAACTTTATATGCATATATTTACAGTAATTTCTTTCATAAATTTTATTGACTGGAAACAACCCAAGTGCCTTTCTACTTGGTGAATGGGTAAATAAACTGAATTACATGTATTAAGTGGAATACTACTTAGCAATAAAAAATGAACTCAGGATACACACAACAGCTTAGATGAATCTCAAATGCATTATACTGAGTGAAATAGTCTTCCTGAAAAGACCACATTCTGTATGATTCTGTGTATATGATGTTTTGGAAAACATCAGGGACCAAAAATAAATCAGTGGTTGCCATGGACTGGGTGGAGGAGAGGTTGATTACAAAGGGACATGAGGGAATTTTTGTGTATGTGATGGAACCATTCTATATTTTGACTATAGTAGAGACCACATGACTGTATATATTTGTCAAATCGCATAGGATTGCACACTCAAAGAGAATTTTGCCTTGTGGAAGCTATATTTAATATGCCTAAGTTAAAAAAAACTAGTTTCTGCCTCAGAACTTTGAACTTATTATTTCACTGCTTTCTATCCTGGTATTTCTAGGCTTCTTTTTTTTTTTTTTTTTTTTTTTTTTAATTGTGCTTTCTAAATCTGAGGACTCCTATCTTTTATTAGGCCTAGAAAATTCTCAGCATTATCTCTTTGAATATTTCCTTTCCTACACTCTATACTCTTTCTTTATGTAGCAACTACTATAGATAAATTTGATCTTTCTTATTCTTACACTCCTTTGTATATTTTACATCTTTTTATCCTCTAGTTGCATTCTGGAGAATTTCCTCAGGTTTATTTCTCAATTTTCAATTTATACCTCTATTGTGTCTGATCTATCTTCTAACCAATCCATTGTCTTTTTAAAGTTAAACTAGTTATTGAAACAAAGAATACATATACAAATATGCATAAATCATAAATGTCAACTCATTTTCCACAACCAACACTGTGAGACCACCACCCAGATCAAGAAATTGAGTGTTGCCATCACCCAGTAGACCTCTTTTACAACCTTTTTCAGTCAGCAGACTCTGCAAAGGCAACCATAATTCTAACATCATATGTTAGTTTTACCAGTCTTGAGTTTAATATAAATGGAATTTTCAACTTGAACTCTTTTGGCTTCTTTTATTCAACATTATGTTTGTGAGAGCCATTATACCATTGTGTGGGCATTCATTTTTCATTGTGGTTTAGTAATCCATTGAATTAAGATATTATACATGATCCATTGTACATTTATGTAAACGTGTAAACCATTGTACATGTGTGTAAACCATTTGAGGTAATTATGAATAAAGTTGTATGAACAGTCAGGTATATGTCTTTTTTTTGTAAATGTATCTCTGCATTCCTGTGGGCATATATCTAGGAGTAGAATTATTGGGTCATAAAATAGATTCTTTTTGATGTTGTGACAAACTACCATAAACAAAGAGGTCTAAGACAATAAAAGTTTAATAACTTACAGTCTAGATCAGAAGTCCAACATGAATCTCACTGGGCTAAGAACAATATGTTAGAGGATCTGCCTTTCTTTCCTTGGAAAGAAATTCCTGAGATTCTAGAAGATAATTCATTTCCTTGCCTTTTCCAGCTTCTAGAAGCCACCAGCTTTCCTTGGCTTGCATCTGCCTTCCTCCAGTAACAATGAGCACATTCCAGTAATCTCCCTATTTTAATGTCAGGTAATTTGCAAACTTAATTCTTCTTTGCCATGTAACCTAACACAGGTTCTGGAGATAATGATATGGACATCTCTGGGAATTCAGTATTCTGCCTATCACATAAAATATGCATTTGTTCAGTTTTATTTTACTATGTAATGCTTTTTCAAAGTGTCGCTACCAATTAATATTCCTATAGAAGTAGAGGGAAGTTCCATTGCTTGATATCTTTGCCAACACTTATTTTGTTTTTTCATTTTATTCATTTTGGTGATATTGGATGATATCTTACTAGTTTTAATTTTTTTAAAGATTATTTGAGAAAAAGAGAGAGCACAAGCAAGTGTAGGGAGGGGCAGAGGCAGGAGGAGAGAGAGAATGTACTTTTTAATATAGTCTCTATCATATAGTTGCATTATTTCAGACTTTTGGGGCATTAATTCCCATTTTGTTATATCTACTGTTCTCACAGAGGATTGCCTTGTATGGTAGTTTTAATTTTTATATTCAATCTTCTTTTCAATGAGCATTGTGTGTGTGTGTGTGTGTGTGCATGCATTTATGTATAAGAGTCACACGCAATACATGTTTTGGCTTGACATATGAACATTTATTTTTCTCTCATGGAAATTCTGTAGCTCCTTCCAAGCAGTGATCTGGCAATCCAGCTGTTTCCATCTAGTGGCTAAACTATCTCAAGATGGTGCTGCCACTGTCACTGAGGAATAAAAAGGAAGGGCAGGAGACTTCATGCCTTCTCTTCCATGTTTCAGCCCAGAAGTATCCCATGTCATTTCCACTTATGATGCACTGTGTAGGAATAGTCACACAGTCCTGATTAATTGCAAATGACCTGAAAATTTTAGGGGAACACATGAGTGTTTAGTGAGTAGTAAATGTAGTAGTAAAAGTAAATGCTTTTTAATCACTGATTACTCTTTCACCCCTTCTTCTCAGTTGTGGAACTAATTCAAACCATCCTTTCCCTCCAGGGAAGCTACACAAAGAATGACCCATCCAGTTATTTCATTCAGTTTAAATTCCATTAGATCTGGACATGTTTCCTTGAGGTCTATGAACTAAAAAGACAAATATCTGCTCTTCTCCCCAACACAGTGATAGAACACCAGCAGGATGATTTCAGTGGTTTTCATGAACACATCCATTCAGAAAGGGGGCCAAGGGAGATGCAGAGCAGTCATTGGTCTGTAGTCATTCTAAAATGGCACTGGGCAGATATTGTGATGGCCCACTTCAAATAGGGATAGGGACTTCTTGATTATTATTTAGTTTCTTTAGGAATGTTCTGTAACATCAGCTTCTTGGAAGGCACATTCTCCAGTTAGTGGTGTCTGCTGACTCTCCCTCATGATGTACTACTTTCTACTTTGTGTAGAAATTTGTGATTTTTGTTCATGAGCTAATTATCATTAGGGATTTATGTGTGCTTGAGTGTGGCAGTCAATCGTTACCCAAGCTGTGAAACTGTTTCCACAATTGTTTGTGCTTCAGGGATTGATCAGTCCAGGGCTTTTTTTTTTTTAACATCTATTTCTCAGGTGGAGATTTTTATGTCATCCAAGTAGTGTGAATTTAGACTCATATTCATCCAAGCAACAAGCTTGGGGATATGATTTCTCATGGGAAATTTCTAACTTCTCTGAGCCACAGAGCATTCAGTTACAGCTTTCTTAACCCCTTTTCAACTCTCTTCCCCAGAGATGATTCATATCCTGAAGATGTTTTGTACCTTTCTCATTCATGTATTTATACTTCAAGTGCCTAAAACTAGTATATAGTATTGATCTGGGTTTTAAAATATATATCAATGGCATAATATTGTGGTTATTCACTGCAACTTGTTTTCTTCCCAGTAAATATATTTTCACAATTTAAATATGCTAATAAGTATAAGTCAAACCCATTCATTTTAATTGCTGTGTAGTATTCCAGTATAAAAAACCCTCAAAAAAACCTCAACATTTTCTCATTTTTCCATTAATGGAAATTTAGGTTGTTTGCAATTCTTTGCTATTATAAATTACTGCTTCATGAATATTCTTGGTACACATTTGTGGAAGTGTATTTGGACTATATACTTACTGGGTCATAGGATTTGGAAATTTTTAACTTTATTAAGTATTAACAAATTACTATCCTAATTGGTTATGCTAATTTATAGTCATAAGCATTTTGATAAAGACTATGATCTTGATTTTTCAATATCCAAGTCAAAACTTAGTTTTGTTAGACCTTTTACCTTTTTTCCATCTGATATAAAATGTTCTCTCATTATGATTTTAATCTGCAGTTACAAGATTACTATGAGGTTGAGCTTTTTTTCCACGATTATGCTGTTTCAGATTTCTTCTGTGAACTATCCATTTTTCTATTATGATTTAGTTTTTCCTTTATTTGATTTATGAGGAAGTTTTATAATTTCTGGATATAATTCTTCGTCAGCTGTGAATTTTAAGTATTTTCTTCCAGTTTGTGGTTTGGAAACCTTCCTTAGAGTCTGAAGAAAACCTTACTTGGTTGAATTTCCTGTAGTCTGTTTGCTAAAATGTATTGTTTATGCTTTTCCACTTTGTACAGTGTGGTGTGGACACCATCAGAGTAGGTGACATTTCCATGTTCCTCTACGACCCATGTAGACACTGCTCTTGAAGCTAGATTAATTTTCCTTACTGACTTGTGTCTTTAGGACTCCTGACTGCTGGTAGGATCCAGGTTGCACTGATCACCCTAGACCTCCTGAACCACTTCGCCTGACACTGTCTAAGGAAAACCTAAAAAGACTTGAGACCTAAAATGTCAGAATCTGAACCACAATTGACAAGCATTCAGGGTAAGATTTTCTGCATGCCTTTCACAGACTGCAAATGGTTCAGAATCCCTGAATGGGAAACTTTACATTTCACATGGAAAAGTTAGAAGCTATGAAAACCATTGCACACAGTTTCTACCACAACTTGCAAGATTTAATTGTGAGAAAGCATCTCAGAAGCAGGAAAACAAGTTATATTAGAGCCACCCCACCTATGAGCTATCTCTTAGCTGTTATTTAAAAAGCCTGTGTACCCCCAGGCAATAACTGCTTTTTTTTGAAACCTCATTCTCTCTTTGTACAAAATTAGGAAAAGGGATTTGGTAGGTAACATTTTACCATTCTTTTTTCCTCTGACCTATGCAACATCTATATCAAACTTTGACTACCAAATACTCTAATGAAGAGTCTCCATAAGACCTGTGGCGGAGCTCTAAGAAGCCTACTAAAATAGCAAAGCCTTCGTAAATTCTCATTCTTTATCCTAAATTTTCATGTGAATTTTTTCACACTACTGCACATTATATCTGGATTTATTTTAATGAAAACATGATGCATTTGAAATTTAATTTTCTAGTAAGTTGAAGCTCCAGGAAGAGATATTATGTTTATCCTGTGACTTTGAATATCCCAACTTCATGTGTAAAAACACCCATGGGGCTATGGTTTCTGGAGCAAAGTCTTCTTCTAGCCATATGTTTCACTACTGGCCAAACATTTGTAGGACAATTCAGTCATATGGTCTATTTGTTGTCCTTTGAACTTACTATTCTATTTCTTACCTAAAGATTTTTAATGATGTCATTTTCCTATCCAGAGTACTTCTCCTTCTGTTAATTATTCTGAGAACTTAAAGATTCTCCTTTTCTGATAAGATTTCTCAAACTTATGGAACTCATTCTTTCTGTGCTCTTTTTGCTGTGAAATCAGAACTTACTGTCTTATATTGTTGGTTCCTGTATTACACACATTTATCACTAACTGAACTATAAGCTCCTCAAGGTCAGGTCCATATCTCAGACCTCCTTGTCTTTCTTAGACCTTATGAGGACAATCCTTTCTGTAGAAAACATCTACTTAAAATACAAAAACCAAAACAACATTCTGTAAACATTTGTAGGCCAAGATGAGATTACCCTCATAAAAAAGAAGAAAAGGAAAGGGAGAGAACTAATATTTTAGTTCATTTGGCTGCTATAACAAAATAACACAGAATGGGTAGATTATAAATAGAAATTTATTTCTCTCAGTTCTGGAGACTGGGAAGCCCAAGATCAAGGCAGCTACATGGTCACACTCTTGTAGAATTGTCTTCCTGGTTCATAGCTATCACCTTCTTACTGTGTCCTCACATGTTGGAAGGGGCGAGGGAATTCTGTGGAGTCTATTTATTTATTTATTTATTTATTTATTTATTTATTTATTTAGATTTATTTATTTATTTGGAGAGGTAGGGGAGGGCAGGAGAGAATCTCAAGCTGACTCCCTGTGGAATACAGAGCCAAATGCTGCTCCATCACAGGCCCCATGAGATCATGACCTGAGGCAAAACCAAGAGCCAAGATGCTCAACCAAGTGAGCCACCCAGGCCCCCGTGTGGATCTCTTTTATGACAGCATTAATCCCATTCATGAGGGCTCTACCCTCAGGACCCTATCAGTTCCCAAAGGCCTTACCTCCAAATACCATTACATTGGCCATTAGAATTTCAACAATTGAATTTTGAAAAGATATAAACATCCAGACTATAGAAAGAAGCTAACACTGATTGAGTATTAACTCTTGGCAAGCACTGTAGAGACATTTACATACTGTACACATCACACTCCGTCTTTACAACAACCCTGTGAGGTGAGTGTCATTGTTATCCACATTTTACAGAAAAGAATGCTGAGGCTCTGAGAGGTTAAATAACTCCCCAAATATCACACCACGATGCATGAGCTAGAATGTTGGCCCCTAATTACCTGGTACTGGATCTTAAGTTCTTAACTATTATAAGGAAAGAAAAATGGGAGTATAGGTTAGACCAACTTAACACAGGTGGGGGGATTAATGCAACACAAAATATTACCTACAGTTAGGGGGTGGGAGGCTGTACTGTTTCTCATACACAAAACTACTATTTTCTAACAGAAAGTAGATTATTTCTAGTAGAAAGGATTGTCTTAATAAGGTCCAGGAGAGACAAAGTGATCTGAAGCATGGACCTGACCTTGAGGATCATGCAGTCTAGTTAGGAATGCATATGTACAATACAGAACTAATGATACTAGGTGGTGTTCTGGGTTCAAGTTGGCATCACTGAAAAACAAAAAGACCCAAGACACTGGTGAGAGGGCCAGAAGAAAGGGAAGAGAGAATACAAATTACCCCAGAACATACTTCCTTTCTTCTAGCTGACCCTTTATAAACACCAAACTTTCACTCAGCCTGTCAGTCTGATACCACGCCTGGCCACAAGCAATCATGCCTGCTCAGCATTCCCACAGATGGATATCATTTTCCAGAATGGAGTGCAGAAAATGATATTTTTCTTCTGCCATGATAACATCCCCACAATTAGGGGGGAAAATAGCCAGGAACTGATATTTTACAAGGTCACGCTTCATTTTCCCTGGCTTGATGGAGCCCAGGGAGGAGGGTTTAGTTTCTAAGAAGCCTGGGGAACTGAGTTTCTAAGGAACTCTGGGGGCTGAATATCTAGTAGAGTCTGTGTCCCCTGAGTTTGACGGGTGTTCTGCAGTCTCCTTAAGTGAGAGAATATAAATTTGTACAGAGACATGGTTTAACATGTAGCCAGTCAGTGAGGATTTGTCAGATCAATGAAGGCCAACTCTGAGTGTTCCCTGCTGGGCTTCCTAACGCCCTGGGACACTCAGCTGAACTATCTATTAAGACTATTTTCCCAAGTCATTTGTGTTAGATTATAGGCTATAAACTGCTTATTGTTGCCTGTCCGCCATAAATATAAAGCAATCATTTTTAATGCAAGCAGCTGTTGGGCTTCCTTCTCCAAGATGCTTTGCCCAGGGACTCACGTTCTGCTGTTTTCTCCTTCATCAAGTGCATTTCTGATTGTTTTTCTGCTCTGCTGCATACCACACACGTGGTAGTGGTGGGGGTATAAATTTTCCTTGCAGAGCTTTGTTTGGACACATGGTTTCTAAAAATATCCAAAAGGAATTGAAGGTGCAGAGAGGCAATTTAAGTTGTAGGAAATCTGGTGACTCAAATCCTTACCACATCTAATTTTTTAAAATGACCTTGGAAGCACCAACTTGTTTTTTTCTAACCTCTAGTGACAAGATTTGTGATTTTAGAATATATGTATTGATAAAAAAAATTCTCAATGTACCATGTTAGATGTTGAGGATATAAAAGTGAGCCAAAATTGACATGGTGCCAATTCCCTGCCTCCCCCCTGCCCGCCCCAGCCTTATTCAGGTATAATTGACAAATAAAATTGTAAGATATTTAAAGTGTCCAACGTGATGATTTGATAAACATAAATATTGTGAAAAGATTCCCCCCAGTGAGTTAATTAACACATCCATCACCTTATGTATTTATCCCTCCTCTCTCTCTCTCTGTTGAGAACACTCAAGTTCTACTCTCTTAGCAAATTTCAATTATATAACACAGTGTTATCAACTCTAGTAACCATGTTAAATGCTCAGTCTTCAGATCTTATTCATCTTATAGTTCAAATTTATACCCTTTTACTAGCTCTCCCTATTTCCTCCACTTCCCAGCCCCTGGCAACTACTTTTCTACTTTCTGTTTCTAGTTCAATCTCTTGCCTTTTATAGTCTAGTAGGAGAGACAGACTGATCAACCAAATGCATAAATTATGATATAAGTATGAAGGAAATTTAAGGAACAAATAAAATGCCCAATCTAGTGATTTATGGAGATTTTCCTAAGAAAGCAGCATTTGTGCTGAGGGCAGGTGGAGTTAACTCTGCAAGGGAAGAGGAATAATGAAGGCAGGATTTCCAGGAAGACATAAAGGAACAGAGGTGGGAATGAGCATTGTAAGAGCTGACTTAAGGTCAGGGCACCAGACGCAGAGAAGTCAAATAGTCCAGTGGTGGTGGAAAGGCAGGAGGGGGGGATCTAGATCTAGTAGGGCTATGGGGGCCTTGTGAGGAGGAGTTTGGGTTCCACCCTGATACCAACAGGAAGCCATTGGTGGATGTAGTTCTTCGGACCTTGGGAGGAAACTGCTGGCTTCCTTGAATCATACTTCGGTGAAATGTTGGGATAATTTACAGAGCAATCCTTTTCATGGGTATGGATGGAGTTAAAGGGACCAAGGAAAGATGTTAAGGCACCCAAGCAAAGCAACGATGAGAAGTGATTTTTTTGCCTCTAGTCCTGAAGAGGCAAAGCAATGAAGCAGTGAGAGCTGGAGCCAGGAAGGTGAGTTGCCCTGCAGAAACTGTGGTCATGGAATATCACAGCTAATGACAGATCTGTAGCATTTCAGTGGAAATAAATATTTCAAACTGTCTTGCCTGTGCTCTCCAGTCTCTTGCTGAATCCTTCATTGGCTGAACCTAAACAGAAGCCAGAAAGTCAAAGGAATCCATTGAGATCAGCATCCTCCCCCATGCCCCAAACGGGTACAAAGAAAGGAAGTACATATATATTAACACCCTTTTACAAATGAGCCAAATGAGACTCAGACAGGTTAGACAAATTGCTCAAGATCCACAGATGGTAAGTGGAAAATCCCACTCAAACCCAGGTCTCCCTGCCTCTAAACATCTATGGTCTTAACCCCACTACTCCATATTGGTTCTCCCCCACTTGGCACAGCATTATGCTGGGCCCTCTAGTTTAGGGCATTGAGGTTGGGAGGGAGAATTTGAGACGCCAAAGAATAGGAAGTAGTAAACAATCAAAGATAGCAACAATCAATCCCTTCCTTCCCTGTGTATGCATGTTACTCTTCGCATCAAATGAAGTTGTCTAATTTATCTCTTCTTGAATCTGAGCTGGCCTCAGTGACTTTATTCTAACCATCCAAAATCTGAGATTTCTGAAGCTAGGTCATGAAAAGATTTGCAGTTTTGTTTTCCATACACTCCCTCTTAGAAGACAGTTGCCATACTGTAAGAAGCCTGAGCCACGTGGAGAGGCCACACATAGACATTCCAGGTACACCTTAGCTGAGTTCTAAGCCAAGAGCCAACAATAAATGCAACCCATATTAGTGAGCTGTCTTGGACATCCAGGCCCATCAAGCCTTCAGATGACTGTAGCCTCAACCACCATCTGACTATCATCACATGTGAGATGTCCAAGCAAAAACTACGTGGATGAACCCAGCCAACCCAAGAGCTATGAGAGATACTAATAAATTGCCTTAAGCTGCTAATTTAGGGATGGTTTGTTATACATTTGTGGATAGTCAGAACATAGGATAACGTTTTTGACTTCATGAAAACATTAGATAAATGGAACATAAGCATATCACGTGTGTGGTATTCCTTTTCCCACATAACCATTAATAAGGAGCCCCTTTCCTGGAAGTTCTCCCTCCTCTGCACAAATCTGGACCCCACTAATTCTTGAACCCAGTCTCCTTGTTAGCCTGTAAGGACTTCCCTTCCTGTGAATGCCTCAGGGTACACATGAGAGGCCCAGCCAGGGAAGATGGAGAGTACCTTAAATCAAAGCTCTCTGCCTTTCCCTCCCTCCCAGCTTCTGACCACCCATGCTTTCCACCAGTATGGAGTGAAGGTGTGGAATAGAGTCCAGATCCTGAAGGACTTAGACAAGAAGAAGGTAAACCAAGGTTGAAAAATTAAAGATGTGGGTTTTGTAGGAAAGCAGGAAAGCTTTTATCCTAGAAAGGAAATAAAATACCCATAAGTTATCCTAGCCTTGGCCTTAGAGCTAAGCTTGGGTCTAGCAGAGTTTTTCAAACTCAGTGTTACTGATATTTTGGACCAGATAATTTTTTGCTGTACATTATAGGATATTTAGCTGCATCTTTGGCTTGTACCCACTAGATGCTAATAGCACTTATCCACCAGTTGTGACAATGCAAAAAAAACCTCTTCAGACTTTGCCTAATGTTCTTGATGGTGGGATGAGTGGCAAAGCTGAAAACCACTACTCCCTCCCTTCTTTCTCTGAAGACTTTCCTTCTCAGATGGTGAGAAAAACTTGTGACTTCCTGCCACAACTGTCTGTTGCTTTCCAGGTGTATGACCAGCACCACTCCCTTCATCTATCTCTACAAGGCTCTCCTTTCCCCAGACTTTCTCTGGCCAGATGGCACTCAGGCTCAAGGAGGTGTTTCATAGAGAAGACATGGTATTTCAGGCTGAGTTTATTCTATACCTCAGGCTAAAGATGATACAGACCAGAGTAATGGGTGAGCCAGTAGGCAGTTGTCCAGAGAACCAGTCAATAGGGGCTACCAAAATGTTACTGGCATAAAACTAGAGTAAAGATCCAGTTAATTAAGGTCTCTATACGTCACTACTAATAAAACTGGTGAGACATAAACTGGTTTGGCTGCAATTAATTACTCCCTATTGCTGTCAATCTCTCCCTGTTGATATTTTTTTGTGGTAGTATGTGCTGTGTATAAGACTTCACCACTAACTTTGAGACTGTACCTCTCAGAGTCTGTAACAACCATCCAGCCTGCTGAAATTCTGAAACTGAAAAATTCATGGTGCTGTATGTGCTCTTTCCTGGAGATGATTTGTTAGAATGTCTACACTTAAAGAGTTTAATATGCCTCTCAAGAAATTGTCTAGTTCAGAAAATCATGTGTAGTATGTACATGGAAAATATATCTTTATTTTGAACATAAAAAAGCATTTACTTTTAATGTTTTTTATGTTCTGAGTAAATGTTGAACAGACATGTAAAGAACAGAGAAAACTGTGTAACAAGGTTCCAAGTTACTCCCCTGCCATGTCTAATGTCTCAGTCTGACTGGGATGCATATGTAGTGTTGCTGGGAGGTGAAGGGGCAGCAACTCATAAAATTTGCATTGGAAACCTTTTCTTTCTACTCCCATTTATTTCCATGTAAAATCAGATCAAAATAAATCTTCAAAATAATTTTAATGTATAAATCAAGTAAAAACAAGAAACAATCTGAAATATAAGTCAGGAAATGGGAAAGAGCAGATCATCTATTTGACCTTAGGGTTTTGAGGAAGACTGGGTGCTAACTGCATTTTTAAGAGTCTCAGATCTTTTTCAGCTCCATTAGGTAGATGCGACTCCTCTTGTTTGAATCAATACTTCCTTAGTGCACTGGCCAATCACTCTCTCTTATACCCCAAGCAAGGAAATGCGCATCAGTTGGGGTTGAAGAAGTCTCCATGCTGCATGCTTCTGTGTGTAATCTCAAGGTCACAAATGTGTTACTTCTGGCTCTTCAAGAAGCAGAAGCCAAGATGGAATTAGACATGTAAAAGATCCACGGAAAATGTCTGTGAGAGAAACCGAGAAAGAATTGGAGAGGGTAAGAAGAGCTGTCTGACCACAGTACAGAGCTGACCCTGTGTAGGCCAGAGGGGAGGAAAGACAGATAACTGGGTTGGCAGAGCCTCAGACTACAGCACAATGCTAGGAAATTTTTGACCAGGCTAAAGGAGGGTTCCAGAGCCAACCTATCTAGCACCTCACAGGTATGAGCCTGCCTTAGTACCCCTCTTGTGCTCAATTACTGGCTGAGAGTACCCCAAGGGAAGAAAAGCCTCAGAGCAGATGGCAGGTGGATTTGGAGTACAGCCTCTGGGGCTGTTTATCAATCATAGTCCCCATGACACAGCAGGAATTCTGAGTAGTGCATCTTCAAGGCCACCATAGCTATGGAAGCCTTAGTGCAACAGAAGGCCATGGATGAGTAAGACAGTAGAGGAAGGAAGAGGGATATCAGCTGTAAAGGGAGGCCAAGACTGATTTGACCCAGTTCTGCCCAGAGCCCAACTCAAACCTCAAATGAGGGCTGGGACTATTTAGAGGCTTCTAACTTCTGAGTCCCAGGCCACACCAAAATCCACCAAATCAGCTAATGAGTATTAGCTTGGAAAGCAAGCACCATTGACCATATTTTACCTAAAAGAAACTGTAATTCATGTTTCAAACAACCAATTTTTAATTTGATTTTGTGGCTACAGACATACTGATACAGAGAACTGAGTATTTTCAATCTTACAATGATATAGCCATTACCAGACAATATCCAAGAGTAGGATAAGGTATCTAACTTTACACAAATGTTATGTAGCTGAGAGAAAGTGATTAATTCTCTTAGAAATATTGATTAAGTGCCTTATGTGTTGTCAGGAGTTGTCCCAGATGCTAGAAAAATAGGTAGACATATTTGGAATTATTAAAAAATGAAGAACTAAGAAATGCAGGTAAAAGTCATAGGGAGATAGATTTAGATTTGAAATACCAAAAAATATCTTAAAAATTTTCAATAATTCTGTTATACAACATCTTCCATTTTGCTTCCCAGCTCTTTGCTCATGTAGCTGTGGACCACATTGATCACACTGTATTCCAGTTAGTTATATATGGATTTCTTTCCCCCTGAGAGTTTCTAAGTCCTCAAGAACTGGGAACACGTGTACTGATTCACTAATTAAATAAATGACTCATTCCTCAAAAATTTATTCAACAAAAGTTTTTTGAGTGCTCTGTGCCTTCTGTTGGTATCTGTGGAGGCCAAGGTAAATAAGACACAATATCTGTCCTCAGATATTGTAGGGAGAAAGACAGTGAGATATCAATATAGTCCTGAATGGTATATGCCATAGAGGAGGTATTTACTGAGAAAAGCAGGAGCATGAGGAGGAAAAAAACAAACTCTGCTGAGGGAGTGTCAGTGAAGGAATTCATCATAAAACTGATGACTCTTCAGCTGCATCATGAAGGAAAAGTAGAAGTTATCCAGGATTTTATCCCTAGTTTCTAGCACAAAACAAGTCCTCAATTCATCTCTGCAAAATTAATGAATGATGGATAAATAGAGTGTAATTGAGAGTATTTTTTCCTGATCAGCATCTATTGCCCTGTCTCCTGGTAGTAACAATTCAGTCCTGGCTCCAGAAGTAGGCCCATGACCCAGGTCTTGGTAATCAAATAATGAACAGCTCTGGCCAGTAACTGATTCAGGAGATGACATGATTGAACTTGGTACAATGAGACTCATCTCAAGACCTGCTTGAACAATCAGAGGATAGAATCTCTCTTTTTGCTGACCTGGGGCTATGAGGATATCAGTCTAGGGCATCTGGGAGCATCTTGGTTGAGAGAAGTCTGCTGAAGGTGAGGTTCCAGAGAAGAAGCAGGAATGGGCAGTCTGGGTGGCTCAGAGGTTTAGTGCCGCTTTTGGCCTAGGGCATGATCTTAGAGACCCGGGATCAAGTTCCACGTCAGACTCCCTGCATGGAGTCTTCTTCTTCCTCTGCCTTTCTCTGCCTCTCTCTCTCTCATGAATAAATAAATAAAATCTTTTAAATAAAAAAAAAAAAAAAAGAAGAAGAAGCCGGACTGAGAGACGGAGAGAGAGAAATTGGGTCCTGGTAACATTGTTCTAGCTCCAGGAGAGGGTCTACTCCTTAACTGTTCTTTGAGTGATCCTTAAATTACCTTTTTTGGGGGTAGGTGTGAGGTGGGATTTAAGCCAGTTTTAATAGGCTCTTCTATTACTTGTGACCAAACGTGTGTTGACTAATAGAGATAAATAGCTATCTAGAGTATAAATTGCTTCACAAGGTGTTGAATTGCCTATTTCCAGAATGGTTCATGTAAAATCAAGTCTATAAGAAAAGGAAGTGTTGCATTACTGGAAAACCTCATTTCAGCCTTGCTGATTGAGGCTAGGTTTCTGTCTATTTACCTGAGGAAGAGTGCTTGCAAAAGAGAAAAAGAGAGAGAGAGAGTGAGAGAGAGAGAGGCAGGAGTGGAGGAAAGACTCTGCACTATAACATCACCAGATTGCCCAGCATCATTTCAAAATTACTATTTACTTCTTATGAGTGACAAAATATACCCAAACCAGAGAGAACTGGCACACTAAAATTTTTGTTAAAAAGAATTAACAAGTGTGCAGATTGACTGAGAAAAAGAGATATGGCCACTAAGGCATAGTGGCTGAAAAAGATATTTTTCTTTCCTTCCTTCTGTTAAATGCACCATCTAAAGGAGGAATTACTATCAAATATAAACATCCTCACCACAGTGACAAGCTTGGCAGGGACCAGAACAGAAAGTGCCCACTGGCCCTGTTCCCAGGGGTTTGAGTCAAGAGGCCAGGAATCTGTGTAGCCCATCTGGGGCAGGAGAGCAGACATCTAATGGGGCAAAGCCTAGAACTGGAGAAGGTGTATTTTCTGAAATGGAAATACAAATAAATAGCTGACACCAGAAGACAGAGCATCTTCTGACTATTTAGAAACCACTGGACTCTGGTTCTATTTATAAAGATGACATGTTCCACAGAACTAGTTTTCCCTGTTACTAATCGAGGCCAAAGCATCAACATATTCCAGGCATATGTGGGAAGGGATGAAATGTGGGTTCAGGGCTCCGACCTCTTTAATGAATTCACTCTGCATCTGGGTCAGGACACATGCAGAATGTATTGTACTTTTTACTCCGAGTAACTGGGGGAGACATAGATGTATAGTCTTCCTCTAGATTTCTAACCCTTCTCACCTTCCTGTCAGTTTCATCTTTCTTCTTTCTTGCTTGTCTGCCACTCCTACCTCTTTCTCATTCCCTCCTAGCAGAAAAAAACACTTCGGGCTGTTTAAGGGGACATAGATTCTGGTCCAGACTTTGCCTATAACTGGCTATTCAACTTCAGGCATCTTATTTAATCTCTCTAGACTCTAGTCTTCTCATCTGTATAATAGGCTTAGATAAGTGTTTACCCAATTCATGTTTCCCAAGATATGAAGAACTAGGCTGCATGCATGGATATTGAAGATTGAAACATATTTCAGTAAAGAATCATATTCAACTTTGTTTGGCCAAGCATGGCTCAAATTCATCTGAGAACAAAATCTCTTAAAAAAATAAAATGGGGGACACCTGGGTGGCACAGTTGGTTAAACGCCCAACTCTTGGTTTCAGCTCAGGCCATGATTTCAGCATCCTGGGAGTGAGCCCCATGTTGGAGGCTCCATGCTCAGTGAAGAGTCTGCTTGAAATACTCTTTCCCTCACCCTCTGCTCCTCCTCCTGTGCATTCTCTCTTTCTCTCTCTCTCTCTCTCTCAAATAAATAAATAAATCTTAAAAAAAATAACATATAGCTACACCTCACTATTCTATGGTATACAGGTTGAAAACTGCTGGTTTGGGCCAATACTTGGATTGGTTCTCTAAACTTTCTTTTTACCTTCCTTCTATTAACAGTGGTTAGAAACAAAAACTATATTTCTCAGACTTCCTGCAGCTAGGGTTTTGCATTTGGATTGCATTCTACCAGTAAAATGAACTCATGTGAAATGGGGAAGACATTTCCATTTGTTGCCCAATCCTGACAGGTACACTGACTTAGATGATCTCTTAAAGTCCAGTTCAATTCTATGGTATGGGATTTTTAAGTTTTCTCTCTTGGCCATACCATTTCTTAGGCAAAAAGCTCATTTAGATATTGTGAATTTAGTTCTTTTATTTTTTTTTTCTGAGTTGTAATAAATCCCAAGAGATAGGCCCAGAACAAATCAGGGAAGAGTAAATGCTAGCTGGGGATCATCTTTCCCTGAAGTTTCCACCATCTTCTACAGTTCATTTCTGATTCAGTGGGACATAGTTCATCTTGGGGTCTTGCAGCAATTCCTAAAAGAGAGAGACTTGCTAAAATGTTGGGACTATAATCCTATATGATGCCCCCTATGCGATGCCCCATAATGACAGATCTTTTGGCCAACTTTATGAGGCTGGATTGAGCTCTGTACACAGACTGTTTCCTCTTAGTATCCGCTGTGAATTTTATAGGGATGGTTGTATTTCTCATCATATTCTAGGAGCATCTTAAAGGCTGCTCCACTTAAAGAAGGCAGCTCTAGGAGGGCAGAGACCTAGCTCTGGCTCCCAGATGACTTAGTAAGCAAACTTGATCAGAACAAATAACTTCTATGTCCCTTAGATTCTCTGGGTCTAAAATCAATAAAGCAGCATTTTCCCTAGCTGCCAGTACTTTAGCAAATAGGAGACCCTGAATGTAGTGCAAATAGTTTTAAAATTGAGATTTCCAAGTGGGTGTCAAATACTACCAAATTCACGCCTGACCTTGATTCCATGAAGGTTAAACATTGGAAGTTGAACTCATCAAAACGTGGGATGAAGGGAATTTCTGGGTGGTTGGTTCTCTGACAAAATTTTAAAGTGGTTAAAATTTGTCTTTTTCTCCTTCCAAATGATTAAAGTTCAGTTCTCCAACTTTTAGCATAGAAAGCTTTTCCTATGCTCCTCTGCTCCCTAGAACTGTGCAGTGTTTTAGCTCTATCCTTATCAGAGCAAGAAAAAATAGTAAGCTTTTTTACCCTGAGGCTGTGGTTTTAACCCTGGCATCTCATCAGTCCTGGATAGCTTCAGAGAGCATAAATGCCAGGGTCCCACAGCTAGAAACCCAATAGTTGGTCTTGGATGGGACCCAGGTACACTAACTATTCCAAAGCTCCAACAGGTTGAGAACCATCAGGGTATTGTTACTTGAATACACCTCTTCAAAGAAAATCATGGAAAAATTCCAGGGATCAACCAATCTTGTCCCACTCCTACTCAAAATTTTCATAAAGCAAATTATTGCCATTCACTTTTACTTGCAAGCTTCAAGGTAACCAAACTGGAAGTATGGCTCTTGCCACAAATAAGAAGCTTATAAAATCTTGAAATAATGCCAGTGTTAGTTCAATATGAAGCGTCTATCTAGTAGCTGGTATGTTGTTCGGGAAATTCTGTGTCCATTCTGCCTCCTGACTTGATTATCTCACCCTCAAATATCCCAGAACCCAGTTTTCATCCTTTGCCTGGTATCCCGTTTCTCACCTAACCCTCCAATATTAACCTGATGACAAACACATGGGCTTTGAGTTAGCTCTTGTTCAAGAGCTACCACCACTTGATCCCACCACTCTGTATAACTCAGGATTCCTTGGGAAAATTATTTGGAGCCTTGGTTTCTTCATCTGCAGTACAGGGATGTTACCTATTCCATCAATTCAGAGTTATACACCCAGTAAATATTCAACAACTGTGAGGTCTCTTTCCCCTCAAATCTCATTGTTTACCTTGTACTTATTTCTACCTAAGTTTTATATGATCCATAGCCCAAATGGTTCTTAAAGGCAAGTTTTGGAATATCAGTAGGAGGATGTTTTAGACACAGTAAGACTTTTGTATTGCCATTGAAATTACAGCCTACTGGTCCCCAGTAACTCTTATCTTAGCTCCTACCATAAAGGGTCTGACCAAGGCATTCAGGGCAGTGATGGAATGGAGGAAACTAATGGATGCAGTGGGAGGAGTGATTTGAAGAAACCCTTGGTAGTCACCAGTGGGAAGCTGAAAAATAAACCCAGAGAAGACCTGAAAAGGGTAGACCATTAGATATCCAGCCAGGAAACAGAAATCCTGGCTGGAGTCTGTTTCAAACCACAGAATCTGAATTTGAGGAAGAAAGCATTAAAAACAATAAATTACCCCAAATGGCAAATTTAAGATTTAACTGCCTCAAACTGTAACAACTTAGGCACTTGTGAAAGAGAAATATTCCAGATGGCAAAGTAGAAGGATGAATTATAGAGAAGGAAGTGGCTAATATCCTGTGCAAGACTTTGAAGCAATACAAAGAGAGCTTTCCTTATAGGAACAAGCTGGGGGAGCCTAATGTTTCTGGAGATAGAAATGGGATGTCATTCAATCAGGGTCAGCTGGCCCTATTGGCCAGTTCTGGGTGCTCAGGACTCAGATTTTGTTTCAAATTGCCTTCTGTCTTCTAAGAGATTCTGGAACAAATGGTCCTGGTGCCTTAGAAGGGGGATCTAGAGTGACTACTTAACATGTATAGGACACTGACTTAACATGGTCCATCTGGCCTCACTACTTAATTCAGAATCCCAAGGGCCTAGGTATGATTTCAAATTGTATCTGTGCCTTTTCATCTTCTACTTCCCTTTATACAAGGTCACCACAGCTCTAGAACCAAGGGGATTGAATCTGAACAAGTAGATTGGAGACAGGTGAAGAAATCTAACTACATCCTGGTCAAAGGGGCCTTAGTTCTGGCCTTAAAATGTAGTCTTCAGACTGCATGATCTAACTATATGATGCCTTGGCATCACTTAGAAGCTTACTAGAAATGTAGCACCCTGGTTGGTCTGTAGCTAGCCTAACACACCAGTCTTTGCTCCTTAGGATGCGATTTGTTAAAGGTTGTCAAGAATAAGGCTTATTTCAAGAGATACCAAATGAAATTTAGAAAAAGATGAGAGGGTAAAACTGATTGTTATAGTAAAAAATGTTTGATGATTCTGGATAAAAGTAAGTACAACACACCTAAATACAGGATGATAGTTCATATAACCAATGGAAGTATCATTTGTCAGATTGTTTATGCCTGTACATATGATATATGATAGTTTGTGCAGCTTATGCTTATGAACTCCCAAAGTATGGTATGAAGGTTGGCATGACAAATCATAATGCAGCATATTATACCAGCCTGATGCTGGCCCACAGACTTTTCAACAGGTTTGGCATAGACAAGTTCTATGAAGGCCAATCGGAGTGACCAGAGATGAATACAATATGGAAAGCTCTGATGATCAACCTGGTGCCTTCACCGGCTATTTGGATGCAAGGTGTCTTAGAACTACTACTGGAAATAAAGTTCTTGGGGCCCTCAAGGGAGCTGTGGATGGAGGCTTGTCTACCCATTACAGTACCAAATGATTCCTTAGTTGTGATTGAGAAAGCAAGGAATTAAATGCATAAGTACATTGGAAGTACATTATGGATCAGAATGTTACAGATTATATGCATTACCTAATAGAAGTAGACGCTTATAAGAAACAATTATCTCAATACATGAACAACAGAGTAACTCCAGACATGATGGAGAACATGTTTAAGAAAGCTCACACTGTTATATGAGAGAATCCAGGCTATGAGAAGAAGCCTAAGAAAGAAGTAAAAAGTAAAGGTGGAACTGTCCCAGAATGTCTCTTGCTCAGAAGAAAGACTGGATAGATCAGAAGAAAATAAGCTTCCTTAGAGCTCAAGAGTGGGCTGGTGAGAGCTTATAAACAAACCAGTTTTCTTTTTTTTTTTTAAAAAACCACAATTTTCTATGAAGATTTTTCAGATAAAGGTTATAAACTTATTCATCAAGCAGCTAAAAAAAAAAGGAAATGCAGCACCCCAAATCTACCAAATCAGAACTTGCATTTTAACATGATATGCAGATGTTTCATATATATGTTAAGTTTTGAGAAACAATGTACTTCTAGATTTTATATGTAAAGGAGGAATACAGGCCCACAAAGATCCCTGTATGCATCAGAAAGGACATTGCCCGTATCTAATTGTATCAATAATACTGTACCTCGTAGAGTAGCACTGCCAAGGCCTTGATCTCAATACTCACAATAAATTTGGTCTGAAATTTAGTCCATAAGCAAAAGGCCATCCAGTGCTCCATCTCAGTGTCAGTTATTCTGTTCTATTGTTTCTCCTCCTTTCATGGGGCATTCCATGCCAACAAGAGCAAAGTCATGATATGAAAGAAAGTTGCATGAAACTGGTCTGCTATCACATTCAGAATATTTCAGATTCCTTATTGTGGCTTCATAGGGCCCTTCATTCTCTGGCACCTGACTACTTCTTAAAATTTATTTCTTGTCCTCTGTAACAGTGCTCCAGCCATTCTGGCTTTTCTTTCTGGAACACACCAAGTAAATTCCCACCTCCAGGCATTTCCTGTTTCCTCTGTGGAAATGCTTTTTCTTTCCTCTTAGCATTGCTAAGTCTTCATCACTTAGGTCTAAACACAAACATTCCTTTCCTAGAAAGACCAACCCTGCTACTCTATCTGAATTTCCACCCTACCTATTCTATTTCTATCAGATTATCCTGTGGAATTTTCCTCATTGAATTTAATGTTACCTGGTATTCACATCTTTATATTTACTGATTTACTTCTCTTCCCCTAAGCTTTAAAAGAGGAGGAAACAGATTCCTCTCCCTGACTGTTGTATCCCAAGTACTTAGAACAATGCCTGACAAGGTATTTTTTCAAAGAATGTTTACTAAATTTGAGTGAATGATAGCACTAGAGTGAAACTACTGGCTTTTCAATTATTTGTACATTCCCATTTTCTCAGCTCTAATCATTCCACTCATCTCATAGATCACTTAGAGGGACTTAGATGGCAGAGCCTGAGTCAATGATTTTTTTAGGTCTGGCCCATAAGATTGAGATAGGTCACACTGTGGTCACTTTAGGGCTGTGTAGTATTTCAGTTCAATACAGTTCTATAAACTCTTATTGACTGCCTGTTCATGTACAAGGTACTGTGAAATGCAAGGCAAAAATATAAATATAAAGCCAAAGGCATTCCAGGAAGACAGACTGGCATTTACAAAGCAAGAAAGGGGGTTGGGAGAACTGCACAGTTTGGTGATACCAAATGTAAACTGCAGTTTGGGGAGATAGAAGGAAACAAGTCTGGGGAGGGAACAAGAGAACTTGTAATGATACATGTCCTTGAGGTGCTGGGCCTACTTTATGTTTGAGGTCAGATGCAAATATCTCAAATTCCTTTTAGTTCAAAAGAGCCAGCAATGAGTTTAGCTGAGAACACGTTGCAACCTTTAGCCCTCCTCTGTGCTCCCTTTGGGCACCATGAGCACTATACCCAGCAATCTCAAAAGCCTCACATGCTGGACCCATTAGGCACTGCATACTCCACTGTCTGAGTCATTTCCCCTCTGCCAATAGTGACAAACCCAGAGGAACTCTCCACTAATTGAATCTGAGATGACTCACTCTAAACCAGAGATTTGAAACTTGAAAATCTCAGCAGCAATACATTGGCAGTAAGATTCTTGGTTTAAGTTGTCCAGCTTATTGTCTGGGGAGCCAATGGGTGTGAGGGGATAGAGTAGAGTAGAGGGTATCTGGCAGGGGGCTTTGGAGCAGGAACTTTGGGTTTTCTCAGAGTTGGAAAGACAATAGCACCCACTGTATATCGTTGCTTGTTTGAGATCCCAGCTGGTTCCCAAGTGCTAAGAAATGACACTCAAACACATTTTGTTTGGCACATGTAGTTTTGTTTACAATTTCATACAGTATTTAAAAATAAAGGGCTTTCACATTAAATCTCAGATTTCTGGATTCTCTCAAGGATTTAAAAGTCCTGGCAATAATCCACTGCAAGTGAAGAGTAAGTGCCCTTTATATAGGCTGTGTGTTCCCCAGGTTTCCACGGTCTACACCTCAACCTTTATTTGCCTAGTGCTCCTGCACTTATACCCAGAATGCTTCATTGGTTTATCCTTTTGGCTCCAGTAGTATTTGAATTTGCAACCCTTATTCTGGTGCTATCATTGGGAGGACAAACTCTGATGACATTTTCAGTAATAGGGATGGACCTCAACATATTATCTTTTTGGAAAATTTCACCTACTCAGTGCTGAGAAATTTATGAGAAAATAATATAATAAAAGGGCATGAAAATCACCATCTCTACCCTCCACTTCTCTCTTGGCAGAATACATAGTACTTACATTTGAGACTAGGGCTCTATTTTCTTTATTGTCTTAAGTTCCTCATCATAATTACATCATGGTATATATTTAACTGATACCCCATAAATAGGTGAGGAGTGAAATGGCATTGCTGGTCTAAGTCTTATTCATCTTGTTTCCTCCTCCAGGAGACCTGACATGCAGGGTATGACATGTTTTGTTCTTTTCTCCATCCATTCATATTTTATTAGTCTCCTTCCTTCCATTTGTACTTATCTGACTATTCCATGACTTCCCCAAGTGGAAATATTAGCTTTGTCTGCTCTATTCAAAATTGGTACTTATTTGTTTTTATTATGTAACTTCCTAAATTTTTATTTCCCCCATGAGAAAAGCAATATCTACTTCTTAAGATCATTATGTAATCATAATCATGAGATCCATTATATCTGGAAATGGTGAAATAACCATTGAAAACACTTATATATCACTTACTATATGCCAGGAACCCTTCCAAGTGCTTTGTATATTTTGACTTATTTAATCCCATAACATTGCTGTAAGGCAGGTACTGATATTATAATCCCCATTTTACAGATGAAGAAGCTGAGGCAATAAAAAGTTAAGTATCTTGCTCAAGCTCACAAGTTAATAAGGGCTGAAAATAGGCTTCAAACATCAGAAGCTGGGAAGCTGGACCCAATATGTATAGTCTTAACCACTAAATAATGCTGCCTCTCTTCTGAAGTGAGGTCTACAATACATGGCAGTGTTCTTTGTGATCAAGATAAAAAACTTCATTATCCATTCTTACTAGTGCTATTTTGCATTCTTCGTTACACACCAGATTGAATCCTACTTGCTTTATTTTTTCCCCTACTTCCTTTAAAAGATTGATTTGACTAGCTGAAGAGAAATGTGGGGAGAGAAGACTAATTAAACTAGAGGTGGGGTCCATAGTCTTTCCTTCTTTTGCCTTATTTAGGCAGGAAATTCTTCAGACAGAGAACACTTTTGAAAAATAGCGTTATCAGCAGATGCCTTCTGAGAACTCTTTGTCATCCAGAAGTACCATATACCCAGCCTAGATGCAAAACATCCTTGAGGCCAAGCAAAGACTTGGAACTAAAAGAATGCAAATGGCATTAGTTTTCCATTTCATCATTTTCAGATATGGATCTATTTACCAATCTTACCTGGACAATTTTGTACAGACTCTCTTATATTTGTTCTTAGTTTCTTCATTTGTGAAATGAAAGATTGGAAAAAAAAAAAAAACATGAATGGCAAACAGATTTGCTTTTGTAGGCCACATCCAATTGATTAGTCATATTTGCTTTGGAGAACTGCAAGCCTTAAGCCCTCATTATATGAAGTATAGAAGTATCTGTCAGCATATTTTCCAAGAATTTGCCTCCCTGGATTAGATGACTCCCCAGGCTCCTACCCAAGTTCATGCTCATATGAAAATAGCTACAAGGGGAAAAGGGAATAACACATCAGGAGATACGAACACGATTTTTTAAAAAGGACTATGAGGAAAAAGGGTATGTCTGTAGAATTACCATTTAGGCTAGAAGCAGTGAAGAGCAGGATTGATATTGCAGAAAATCCAAACAGTAATGTAGTAGATAAATATAAAAGTAATGTAGAGAAAAAGAGCAAAGTAAGGACTGGGGCAAAGAGTTGGATGTGATTATAAAAGTCAACATCAGAGAACTTTGTGGTGAGAGAATTCTTCTGTGTCTTGACTGTGGAGTTGGAAAATGGACCAATGCATGTAATAAAATTAATAGAACTAAGTATGCACACACACAAATGAGTACAAGTAAAATTGGGGAAATCTGAATACAATTGGTATGTTGTAGAAATGTCAATATCCTGTTTGTGACGCTATATTATATTTTTGCAAGATACTACTATGGAAGAAAGCTGAACAATGGGTATATAAGATCTCTATTATTTCTTACACCTACAATAATCTCAAAGTAAAAGTTAATTCACAAAAAAAAAAACAAAATTATAAGGACACTTAGAGAATAGATATCCAATACATAGACAAATAGTGTTATAAAATAGAACTAAAAGCAATGATCAATGGTAAAAATAGATTACAATGTTTTTATGCTGAAAAAATGCCAATACTCAGGGATTTAAAAGACTCATCAAAATTTAGGCATAATGAGAGAAAAGACATGTATTCTTAAACACACTGTGTCAAACTTTCTATATTAGGAGGCTTGTAGCCAAAAATGATAGCCAGATAAAGCAGCTAGGAGCCAAGAGCTTGTGAGTAGCCCTGGGGACCACAGTGGAAATTCATAAATCAGTGGCATTAATAAGCATTGCCCCATGATTTGATTTAGGAATTCCTTTCCGCCTTAACGTCATGGACTGGTGAAAAACCTGAAAATGCCGCTGAATCACAGATGTTGCATGAAGAACATTTGCACTGGGAGAGATATGGGATAAAGTTTCCTACCATTCTGAAGTATTCTCTACTTTTTATAAACAATTTCTTGAAAAACATAGAGGTGTCTTTTAAGTTGTTATTTCAATGTAGATCTAGATAAAAAGCAAATTCAATCATTCTTGTACTTGCCCTCAGAAATATTTCTTTAACCTTAATTCCATGTGTTCAGTCAATGGACATTTATGGACATATGGCAGGCAGAAGGTACTACAAATGTACAAAAATACAAATTCAGGCATGACCCCTACCCCTAAACAGCCTGTTAGAGATAAGCATGTAATACCGACAATTAAGGTTGTGATTTATTGTTAATCTGCACTCCAGATACTGCATAGGTGTTTTATATATTATTTAATTTAATAATCTCAATAATTTCTTTGAAGGCAGAATTGGGATTTTATTTCATGTTTGTGTGACCCAATGACTGAGATATTCTCTATGTTCACTGCCCACAATTTTAAAAGATGAAGGTCAAATCATAAAACTATCATGACATCTTCTATAAACAAGAACAGGTTCATCATTCATTCATTCATCAACAAATATTTATTGGCATTACCTATGTACCAGGCTTTATGCTGGGCCCTGGGGCACAATGGACAGGAATCCATCCTCAAGGAGCTTCAAAGTCTAATAGAAGAAACTGGTATTACTCAAATGATCAGATTAATGTAGAAGTCTATATGTCCATAGCAAGGCCTACAAAGAAAAAGATACATGTCACTTTGGGAGCATATAAAGATCCAATTTGACCTATTTAGGGAATTAGAAGCGTCTCTTAAAGAAATCAGGAGAGGGATTAAGAGTTATCTGATTGAAGAATGGAAGGAAAGCACTCCATGAAGAGTAAAGGGTATGGGAAAATTCCTGTAGTAGGAAGGGACTGTAAATATGATGGACTGAAAAAAAAAAAAAAAAAGGGACGCCTGGGTGGCTCAGTGGTTGGGCACCTGCCTTTGGCTCAGGTTGTGATCCTGTGGCCCTGGAATCGAGTCCCACATCGGGCTCCCTGCATGGAGCCTGCAGCTTCTCCCTCTGCCTACATCTCTGCCTCTCTCTCTATGTCACTCATGAATAAATAAAATCGAAGAAGAAGAAGAAGAAGAAGAAGAAGAAGAAGAAGAAGAAGAAGAAAAAGAAGAAGAAGAAGACGACAACGACGACTGCTGTGGAGAAAGTGAAAAAGTGTGGTGCTAGATGAGGATGGGAATTTGGGAAGTGCCAGAACATACCAAGACTTGTAGTACATGTAAGGAATTTAGGAGTTTGCCTTCATCCTAAGAGAAGAAGTGTTTAGAAAGGGAATGGTAGGGACATGATGGTTTTTTCAAGATTTTATTTATTTATTCCTTGTTCCCCTTCCACTACCCCTTGTTCATTTCCCAGAATAGGTGTCTCTCATGTTTTGTCACCCTCTCTAATATTTCCCATTCATTTTCTCTCCTTTCCCCTATAATCCCTTTCACTATTTTTTATATTCCCCGTATGAGTGAAACATATAATGTTTGTCCTTCTCTGATTGACTTACTTCACTCAGCATAATACTCTCTAGTTCCATCCATGTTAAAGCAAATGGTGAGTATTCGTCCTTTCAATGGCTGAGTAATATTCCATTGTATACATAGACCACAGCTTCTTTATCCATTCATCTTTTGGTGGACACCGAGGCTCCTTCAAGTTTGGCTATTGTGGACATTGCTGCTAGAAACATCGGGATGCAGGTGTCCCGGCATTTAACTGCATCTGTATCTTTCGGGGAAATCCCCAGCAGTGCAATTGCTGGGTCGTAGGGCAGGTCTATTTTTAACTCTTTGAGGAACCTCCACACAGTTTTCCACAGTGGCTGCATCATTCACATTCCCACCAATAGTGCAAGAGGGTTCTCCTTTTTCCACATCCTCTCCAACATGTGTTGTTTCCTGTCTTGTTAATTTTCATCATTCTCACTGGTGTGAGGTGGTATCTTATTGTGGTTTTGATTTGTATTTCCCTGATGGCAAGTGATGCAGAGCATTTTCTGATTTTTGAATTTTCTTTTTGATTTTGAATTGTCAATCGACCTTTCTTCTTTTCCTCCTTTTCCTCCTCCTCCTCCCCCTCTATCCCCCTCCTCCTCCTCCTCTCCCCTCCTCCTCCTTCTCTTCTTCTTCTTCTTCTTTTCTTCTTCTTCTTCTTCTTCTTCTTCTTCTTCTTCTTCTTCTTCTTCTTCTTCTTCTTCTTCTTCTTCTTCTTCCTCTTGCCTTCTTTAACCAAAGCTGTTAGTGCAAACTTCTCAATTATATTCTGTCTTAATAATGTTTATTATGACAACAAATGACATAATATTATCTTCCTAATTAGAGAGGACATACCTAGAATGTTGGGGTTATTTCTTAAATTATATTTTATTGGATTTAAGACACCCAAATAAGATGGATGTTTACTGTTCTATTCCACTAAAAAAGAGAAAATGCTTCCAATTAGACTTGCCATTGATTATAAATAGCATCTCTACTCTAAAGACTTAAAAATGTTTGATAATGCACATCCTTAACTCAGTGGAATATTATACTTCCTTTGACTCTTTTATAGTGCCTGGTATGATATTGAGTTAGTCAAAAGTGGAATGGAAAGAGTGCTGCCCTTCAAATAAGGACACTGAGTTTGTAACTGGTTCTGCCATACACCTGAACAAGAATGATTTTGTGTCCCAGTCCACTCTTCTATTGTATGACCACATGACCCCTGAAGTTTCTCTCAGATCTACATTTTCTCTGTGCAAAAGCTACCCGTCAACAGCTCTAGGAAGAGGACTCTGAGGCTTCTCTCTGCCAGAGAGGATGCCTTGAAGAGAGGTTCAGGACCCCTACAGTTCTCCAGGTGGAAGGCAGTAATGAATGTGCCTGCAAGCCATACAGCTTTGAATTAGAACACTGAAGACTCAAGAAATTGAGTAACCAAAGAAAATTTGTATAGGCCTCATGTTAACCAGAGATGTGACCCAAGCAAGGGCTATATGATGGGTTGAACTGTATTCCCTCCCAAAAGGTATTAGTGTTCTAATCCCTAGTAACTTGGGATGTGCCCTTATGGGGAAATAAGGTCTTTGCAAATGATCAAATTAAAATAAAGTCATTAAGTCATTAAGAAGGGCTTTAATCCAATATGACTGTGTTCTTATGAAAAGGGGAAATTTGGACATGGAGACAGACATATACAGAAGGAGGAAATATGAAGTCACAGAACACCATCTGGAAGCCAAGGAATGCCTGAGGCCAACAGAAGCTAGGAGATGCATGAAACAAATTCTCCCTCACTGCCCTACGAAGGTACCAACCCTGCTAATACCTTGATTTTGGGCTTCTAGCCTCTGTATTTTGTTTCAGCAGCCCCAGAAAATTACTATGGCTGTTTCCTGAAAGAATTGTATTACTAAAGCAATTCAGGGTCTTCTACTCAGCATCCTTCTCTGCTTCTGAAAGAGTAGCAAATTATTACAGACCAGTGGTTCGAAATACATAAAATTGTTAAGAGACTACAATTTGTCCTCAACACTCTCCCACATCTGCTTTCTACACCTGGCAATTACTCCTCATGCCTCTGGCCTCAGGTGCCAACACCCCCTTCTGCCTTCTCATAGCCAAGAATAACTTCCAGTGACCTCCTCAGCTCTGTAAGTGTTACTCTCAACCTTAAGTCCATTCTGCATCCTCCCCTTTCATTGGCCTTCATCTCATGTGTATTTTAAAAAATCAGTATTTGGAAAGGGATGTAGCACGAGTAATAAATCCTTTGAGTGTCTGACATAAAACTTTCCAATGGGTGACACACCTATCAGTATGCAAGATGCATTATTTTCAGGAGCATTCTGGTGAGTTGGAGGACACTTAACATTTGGTTTGATGATTAAGACGATGTGTGACTTCCTCCATCCAAAATCTTCTCTTTCCTACATTGGCTTTTCTTTACACTCTGAATTAATAGTAGTCTACTTGTAGGTTGAAGGCCTCTAGAGGAGCCCAACTCCAATACCATACATGAATAGGACCCCGCCCATTAATGCTTCATAAATTGCTGCCCCCTCAAGGCCAAGACTCTGTCCCAACATAGCCCTTGCTCCAGATCTACAGGGATGGAGGGTTGACCTAGAAGGTAGTTGAGGTCCCTACCAGCTCTAGGACAGAATGATTTTTCTTGTTATATAATCTCTGCTTATAGCCTCATGTCCTCTATAGTCACTTTTCTCTTCTAATTTCCAAAGCTTTCTCATTCATACCTGCCTTTGAGGTATGCCTGGAAAGGGGAGAAACATTGAAAATAAAATTTTGTGTAACATCCAGTATGGAAAAACATTACTAACAATTGTAAATATAGCTTTCATTTTTTGAGAGCTCGGTGTACGCCTGAGTTGATGTTAAGTGTTCTATAAGCACATTTTTTAACGCTTGCTATAGCCTAAGAAGTGGGTATAGACAGGAACCCAATATTATAATAAAGACTCAGGCCCACAAATTAGAAAACTTTTCTAAGTTCAGGTAGGCAGAGGTGGAAATGGGATTCAAACCTAGATAGCGTCAGGAGTCCATGGTCTTAATCACTTTGCTATACTGACTTCTCATGTCTGGAAATTAGAATGTACTTCCTTATGGTTTAGGAAAATTAACTATCAAGGAACTTGAATCAGTTCTGAAAATTAGGGAAAAATTATCCAAATGCAGAGTTTTAACCTTAGAGCATATGTGAGAGATTTTGTCTTTCCTATCACTTTACAACTGAAGAATCTCAGGACTTCACAGGCAAAACACTTGCCCATGGATAAACATCTATACATGGAGCTTTGCACTAAATGCACACCTCTAGTCTCTTAAGCCATGGTACAAGAAAAGAAGAAGTTGCCTTAATCCTTGTATTACTGGTTCCTAAACTTGAACTAGCATCACAGTTACCTTGTAGAGTGGTTAAAAGACAGATCCAAGGTCTTCGTGGAGACCTGACAATTTTAATTCACTCTCATTTCAATATTCATGCAATGCCTCTGGGAACCATCTTCTGAAAAGTCACTGTCTTTAAGCCAGAGGACACTGTGCCATTAGGTGAGTAGGCCTCTTACTCTGGTCACTGAATAAGAACTGGGCTTTAATATAGTGGGTCTTAGCCTTGAATACACATTGAAATCACCTGGAGAGATTTAAGAATACACCACAGAGTGCAATTTAATTGGTCTGATATATAGACTGATCATTAAGTGTTTTACAAGGTCTTGAGATAATTTTCATATGCAATCAGTGTTGAGAACCACTGTCTTTACACTTGTAACTTTCTGATTTCAGGCAAGTTACTTAAACTCTCAGTGCTTCAGTTTTCTACCTATATAAAGAGAATTATAATGGTACTTATGATTTTTGTGGTATTTATTATTTTTGTGAGTATTAAATGACTTAATACATTGAAAATATTTAGAAATATGCCCAGCATTTAGTAAATATTGTATAAATATCGACTGTTACTGTCATCATCAATGTAGTGGTAGTTAGTGTCTTTTTTCCTCTTTCCTCTTATCTGTGTGTTCTGATTTTCATGGACTTTTTTTTACATATGAACAAGACCTTGTGCTTTTTCTTCTAATTTTTTTCATTTTTTTCTAATGATCTATATATTAATGCTATCAAAATTAAGTAGGGCCAACTGGCTCATCTCTCCCTCTCCCCTGGTAAAAAGATGCTTCTCTTTTCTTTCAGTCATGACTGTTTAGTGGGAGGAGCACTTTCCATTCTTACAAGTAAAAGTTTATTTCAGGGCTTTCAATTCTATCCCATTCAGTTATATGTCTATCCTTACTCCAGAATGACACTATTTTGGTTGCTGTAGATTCAAACTAAGTTTTAAAATCAGAAAGTGTGAGTCCCCCAACATTGTTCTTTTTCAAGATTGTTTTGGCCATTCTTATTCCCTTGCACTTCCTTATGAATTTTAGAATCAGCTTATTAATTTCTGAAAAGATGCAAGCTGAGATCTGAATAGTGATTGTATTGAATCTGTCAATTGTTTGGGGCAAATTGTTATTGTAACAATATTAAGCCTTCTGATTCATGAACATGACATTTCTTTCCGTTTATTTAGGTCTTTAGTTTCTTCCATCAATGTGTTATGGTGTTCAGATGATCAGTTTTGTAGTATTTTGTTAAATTATTGAAGGTTTTTTATATTCTATTTGTTCTTTTTGATGCTAATAAAATGTTATTGATTTCTTAATTTCATTTTCAGATTGTTCATTGCTAATGTATAGGAATGCTATTGATTTTTGTATATTGATCTATGTCTTGAAAACTTTACTGAACTCATTATTTGAAATTTTTTAGTGGATTTTTTAGGATTTCCTATAGACAAGGTCCTATCATCTACAAATAGAGATCATTTCATTTCTTACTTTAAAACTTAAATGTCATTTATTTAATTTTCTCGCCTAATTGTGCTGGCTAGACCTTCTGGCAGAATGTTGAATAGACATAACAAAATCAGGCATCCTAGTCTTGTTCTTGATCTTGAGAGGGAAAGCACTGAGGCTTTCACAATTAAGTGTCTTGCTTACTGATTTTTTTTTAGATGACCTTTATCATGTTGAGAAAGTCCCTTTCTATTTCTAGTTTGACAAGTGTCAAATATATTTTCTGCATCTATTGACATGATCATGTGGGTTTTATCCTTTATTAACATGATATATTACATTGATATTCAGATGCCAATTCCTGGGTATGTCAAGCTGTTATTAAAAGCAACCAACTTGTTATAATGGAAAATTCTAAACACATAAAAAGTAGGGAGAATAATATAATGAACCCTCAGCCTCAATTATTATCAACTCCAGGTCCAATTTAGTTCATCTATACTCTTTGCTTTCTTCTGCCACATTCTAAGAATTTTGAGGGAAATCCCAGAAATTATATTTTTCATCTGTTACTACTTATGTATGTATCTCAAAGGGTGTAAGACTATTTTTAAAAAATAGTATTATCATATTTAAAAATAATAATTCCTTAATATCATAAAATGTCCAGTCAGGAAACAAATTTCTTTAGTTATAAATTTTAACAAATTTGACTCAAGATCAAAATAAGGTCTGTATATTAAAATTGATTCATGTGTCCCTGAACTCTCATTTAACTTTTTGGATCACCCTCCCACCTCCTTTCTTTGTTTTGCATGAAAAAATAAGATAATTTGTTTGGTAATGCTTGTCACAGTCTGGATATTACTGATTTTATCCCCATGGTGTAGTTTAACATGTTCCCCTGGGCCCTGTATTTCCTATAAACTCTTAGTTAGATTTAGAGACTTGATCAGACCCAAGTTTGATTTTCTAGCAGTGATTCATCATAGGTAATGCTATACAATTCCATCTAGAAGACACATAATATTCGATTACTTAGTTCTTGTTTTTAGTAGCTATTACTACTTACTGCTTGGATTCAGACTTTCCTTAAGGCTTTCAGAATAGTTATATTCTAATTCTCCCTCTGTTTGTAAATAACATTTTTATTCCATACAAGATTAAGGGGAAAACAAGGTGTCTGAGGGGGTGGACTAGAATTTATTGGAAGAGTTTTGGGGGATCCAAGGCTTCATGAAGGACTATCAGAGTCTCAAAAACTGTTAGGCAATATGGAGCTTTTCTCTCTCATCTCCCCAGACTTGTCTCCATTCCTCTGAACTTAATTTGTTTAGCTTTTTCATAGCCAAATAAAGTTGCCCCATACTTCCTGAATTTACCTTTCCATAGCCAAACAACTTAGAGAGACACTGTGTAAGGATGTTCCAATGTCCAATCCCCTGGGTGATATATTCTGATTAGTCCATTTTGGACCAACTAGCAATGACAATTAGGACAGTATGGTAAAGTCACATCATTCAAATATGTCCACCTGTGGGTCAGGTAAAGGAGAGTTCTTAGAGAAAAACTGTATGTTTTGGACAGACCTTTCAAAATAATGGTTATTGGTATCTCCTCCTTCCATGTCAATCCATGACTTCAAACCATTATTTTTCTACATTGATGAATCTTTCTCTCTTTCCTTCTTTTATTTTGTTTTTGTTTATTTGTTTTTTAAGGTTTTATTCACTTATTCATGAGAGACACAGAGAGAGAGGCAGAGACACAGGCAGAGGGAGAAGCAGGCTCCATGCAGGGAACCCGACGTGGGACTGGAACCCCGGGACTCCAGGATCATGCCCTGGGCCAAAGGCGGCGCTCAACCACTGAGCCACCTGGGCTGCCCTCTCTCTTCCCTTCTTTGAAATGAAACATCCAACTAAAATATCCCCTTAGAAATCCTGTAGACCCAAATCTTAATATGTCAAAGACTGAACCACCCAAAAATGGATCTTCCCACTTCATTCCCTATCTCAATGAATCATAATCAATGCAGTGAACCATATAAGAAATTTGAGAATTTCCCTAGGCTCTTTACTATTATCCCTTTCTTCCCATATCATCCCTCTTGTCGCCAAGGACTTGGATTCTACCTCCTTTAATATCATTTGAATGTGTTCCCTGTACTTGATTCCCCCTAATGGCCACTGCTCTAGTCAGTAGCCATTGCTTCTAACCTGATTACTGCCATAACCTCCTAAGTGGACTCTCTGGGGTTCAGAATGGCTTTCCCATTTTTCTAAAGCATATTTGTAATCATTTCATTTTGCTGATGAAATTCCTTCAATGGGCCACCATAGCTTTCAGGATAAGAGTTCAAACTCCCGATCTTAGTAACCCAAATTCTTCACCATCTGGCTCCTGACTACTCCTAAATGTGCTGTCTAGTCACTTAGAAGCATTTTCAGTTTCTCAGATTTGTCAGATTATTTCATGCTTCTCTGCATGCTTTCCCTTATCTGTTTCTACTCTCTGGTAAATCCTATCTCTGTTCATATCCAACTAGCTAGTGGATCCTAAAAACTCAACTAAGAAGTTAAATTTTCATCTTTTGTGAAAAAATTCTTGGAGAACATTTGTACTTTGACTTTTTAATCTCTAACATTTAGCCCAGTGCCCAGTATAGAGTAAGTTATCAATACCTGTTTGTAATAAAGGTAAATTAAAAACCTACAGATTGTGGGCAGAAGTGCCTGGGCTTGTTGCAGCTTTTTTTTTTTTTTTCCAGAAATTCTGGTAATAAATACCCTCCACCCTTTTTTTCAGTCAACACGGGTTTCTCCCCAGTCTCTTCTGATGATTTTCTCAGCAAAGTGTTATCTCAGTTTGTGGACCACCAGTCAAAAGGAGTGAACCAGTCAGCTCTGACAGTTGGCACTGCTACTGGGTAGCAATGCAGACAGAAGGAGCCCAAGCAAGCACAGGAAAATGAAAATAGATTCCTGTAATCTCTGAGGAACACAATCAATGCTTCCTTGCTTGAGTATGGACAATTCAAAAATCAAGGACTGATCTTTTGGAGTCTAGAATTACAGTCCTTACCATGAAGTCTTTACTGATACCTGGCAGCTCACACTTGGTCACTTTCTTGACCATCCAGGACAATTCTGGATTTCTTTCATTCATTTTAATATCTGACTACACAGGCGTTGCCGGAGCTCAGCCCAGCGTTTCCGCCTGGGCCCATGGCTGCCTACTCATAAATCCCGGGGCCCGGGGCTGGCCCAGCTGGAGGCGCGGCACTGCCGGACCAGAGCTTCTTGTGGAACGTTTTCCAGAGGGTTGATAAAGACAGGAGCGGGGTAATATCGGACAACGAGCTTCAGCAAGCACTCTCCAATGGCACATGGACTCCATTTAATCCAGTGACTGTCCGCTCCATCATATCTATGTTTGACCGAGAGAACAAGGCTGGCGTGAACTTTAGTGAGTTCACTGGCATCTGGAAGTACATCACAGATTGGCAGAATGTCTTCCACACCTACGACAGGGACAACTCTGGGATGATCGACAAGAACGAGCTCAAGCAAGCACTCTCAGGTTTTGGGTACCGGCTCTCTGACCAGTTTCATGACATCCTCATTCACAAGTTTGACAGACAAGGATGGGGGAAGATTGCATTTGATGACTTCATCTAGGGCTGCATTGTCTTGCAGAGGTTGACAGATAATTTCAGGCATTACGATAGGGATCAAGACGGCTGGATTCAGGTGTCATATGAATAGTATCTGTCCATGGTCTTCAGCATCGTATAACCCTGGTCTTTGCACATGGCAACATGACTTATGCAAGGCTCAAAGATGCCAAATCTCCCTTTAAAGAAGTGGGACACAGATGCAGCCAGATACAGCTCTTCCTTTAGATTTCATATCACTAACGTTTGGGACCGACTGTATATATGTGGATAAGCTGATAAGGTTTTTGCGAATGTAATAATACTTATAATCATTATTTACACATAGACCTTTGATTTGAGACTGTCCAGTTGTGCCATGAGGTTAGATATGATAATGTTTCAGGGTATCCTACATGCAAAACATTCATCATGTGTGTTTCTAGAGAACTCCAGTTCTATAGTGGAAGTACTTTTATTAGCCAATAGGAATTTAAAAATAATATGGAACTTGCACATAAGCTTTTACGTGCCTTACATTTTTAAAATGCGGTATTTGTTTGAATATGCAACATAAGCAATAAAGCACATGCACCCTCAAAAAAATATGACTACACATTTTCTGAAACTCTTTACTTACTGTCTAGTTTTCCACAGTTACATGTAAGCATTTTGTAGGTAAAAACAAACAAACAGGGATCCCTGGGTGGCGCAGCGGTTTGGCGCCTGCCTTTGGCCCAGGGCGCGATCCTGGAGACCCGGGATCGAATCCCACGTCGGGCTCCCGGTGCATGGAGCCTGCTTCTCCCTCTGCCTGTGTCTCTGCCTCTCTCTCTCTCTGTGACTATCATAAACAAATAAAAAAAAATTAAAAAACAAACAAACAAAGAAACAAAAAACATGGCATATTTCTCAACGCGAGAAATGCCAGAAACTTGGAGAAGGTTAAATATTTAGAGTTTTTCTAAGAAAGAGGAGATGATTCTAGAATTTATAAACCTATTGTGTCTAAAGTAAAAAACTAGCAAAAATAATTTTGGAAAGTGATTTCTGAGTATATGAAAAGGTGGATTAGTAATCACCAGAGGCCACTTACATTCATGGAGGACAAATCATACTAAATGAAAATAACTGTCTTTTCTAAATGGTAAACTAAATTTTAATAAGAATTCATATGGGGGGCAGGGCAAGATGGCAGAAGAGTAAGGTCCCCAAGTTACCTGTCCCCACCAACTTACATAGATAACTTTCAAATCATCCTTAAAACCTACGAATTCGGGATCCCTGGGTGGCGCAGCAGTCTGGCGCCTGCCTTTGGCCCAGGGCGTGATCCTGGAGACCCGGGATCGAATCCCACGTCGGGCTCCCGGTGCATGGAGCCTGCTTCTCCCTCTGCCTGTGTCTCTGCCATTCTCTCTCTCTCTCTGTGAGTGACTATCATAAATTAAAAAAAAAAAAAAAAAAAGCTACGAATTCGGCCTGAGATTTAAAGAGAGAACAGCTAGAATGCTACAGTGAGAAGAGTTTGCGCTTCTAAAAAGGTAGGAAGCCAGAAGGAAAAAATAAAAAATAAAAAAGAATCCAGTGGGGAAGGGGTCCCCGCGAGGAGTCGGGCTAAAGCCGGGTGGTGAGAGCCTCCAGGACAGGAAAGCCCAGTCTTGGAGAAGCAGGGACTTTAAAAATCTTCCCGGATGGAAAGGCACTTGCAGGACTCTGGTAGGATCCCAAGTGGAGCCTCCAGGCTCCCGAGGTCACTAACAGAGACTGTGCCCCGGGGTAGAGCGCGCCACACACCCGGGGCTGAGCCCATGCCTGGCGGGGCTGCAGGAGAAACTCAGGTGGTAGCTCCGCGGGGAGGGGGCAGCATGGCCCCAGGAGCCCAATTCCAGCGGTGCAGGCACCAGATCTCAGGGTGCCAGGGGACACAGCCCAGGATCCTGTGCTTCCCCCGGGACAGGTGGAGGCGGGGAGGCACAGGACAGCGAGGACACTCTTGCCGCCGGGCACCCCCGAGCTGTGCAGATCAGAGCCCCTGCCTCCAGAGCATCCAAGCCGGTGAGGACCGGGAGCTGCAGTAGTTACTGCAGGAGCTGACTCTAGGGCTGGGGAGCTGGCCACGCCAGCAGGGTTGTCCCTCCTGGTGTCACCCTGTGCCTGGGATGGAGCAGCGCTGCCAGGGAACAGGGGCCTCACAGGATAAACAGCTCCCACTGAGCCGTGCACCTGGCGGGGGGCAGGGCAGTGCCCCCAGGTGCACACACCTGAGAATCAAAACAGCAGGCCCCTCCCCCAGAAGGTGGTGGAAGAACAGGGGAAGAGCAAGTTCTCAACCAAGTAGCACTGGAAAACTCCAGGGGAAGTCAAGGGATTTACAATATATAGAACCAGAGGATACCCCTTCTTGTTTTGTTTTTGCTTTTGTTTTTGTTTTTTTGTTCTTTGTTTTTTCCCCTTTTTGTTCTTTCTTTTATTCCTTTTTCCAGTACAACTTGTTTTTAGCCACTCTGCACTGAGCAAAATGACTAGAAAGAAGAACTCACCGCAAAAGAAAGAATCAGAAACAGTACTCTCTGGGAGAGAATTACATAATTTGGATTACAATTCGATGTCAGAAAGCCAATTCAGAAGCACATTTATAAACCTACTGGTGGCTCTGGAAAAAAGCATAAAGTTTTCAAGAGATTTCATGACTACAGAATTTAGGTCTAATCAGGCTGAAATTAAAAATCAATTAAATGAGATGCAATCCAAACTGGATGTCCTAACAACTAGGGTTAATGAGGTAGAAGAAAGAATGAGTTACATACAAGACAAGTTGATGGAAAGGAAGGAAGCTGAGGAAGAAAGGGATAAACAATGAAAAGACCATGAGGAAATGTTAAGGGAAATAAATGACAGCCTCAGGAGGAAAAATCTACATTTATTTGGAGTTCCAGAGGGCGCCAAAAGGGGCAGAGGACCAAAAAGCATATTTGAACAAATCATAGTTGAGAACCTCCCTAACTTGGGGAGAGAAACAGGCATTCAGATCCAGGAGATAGAGAGATTCACCCCTAAAATAAAATAAAATAAAAAAACCCTGCTCAACACCTCAACATTTAATAGTGAAATCTGTAAATTCCAAAGATAAAGAGAAATCCTTAAAGCAGCAAGAGACAAGAGATCCCTAACGTATATGGGGAGAAGTATTAGATTAACAGCAGACCTCTTCACAGAGACCTGGCAGGCCAGAAAGGGCTGGCAGGATATATTCAGGGTCTGAATGAGAAGAACATGCAACCAAGAATACTCTATCCAGCAAGTCTCTCATTCAGAATAGAAGAGGAGATAAAGAACTTCGAAGATAGGCAGAAACTGAAAGAATATGTGACCACCAAACCAGCTCTACAAGAAATACTAAGGGGGGCTCTGTAAAAGAAAGAAGAAGTCCAAAGAAACAATCCACAAAAACAGGAACTGAATAGGTATTACGATGACACTAAATTCATATCTTTCAATAGTAACTCTGAACATGAATGGGCTTAATGATCCCATCAAAAGATGCAGGGTTTCAGACTGGGGAAAAAAGCAAGACCCATCTATTTGCTGTCTACAAGAGGCTCATTTTACCTAAGGACACCTACAGCCTGAAAATGAAAGGTTGGCGAACAATTTACCATTCAAGTGGTCCTCAAAAGAAAGCAGGGGTAGCAATCCTCATATCAGATAAATTAAAGTTTATCCCAAAGACTGTAGTAAGAGATGAAGAGGGACACTATATCACACTTAAAGGATCTATCCAACAAGAAGACCTAACAATCATGAATATTTATGCCGCTAATGTGGGAACTGCCAGGTATATCAATCAATTAATAACCAAAGTTAAGACATACTTAGATAATAATACACTAATTAGATAATAATACAGTAATGCCAGGAGAATTCAACACGGTGCTTTCTGTAAGTGACAGATCTTCTAAGCACAACATTTCCAAAGAAACAAGAGTTTTAAATGATACACTGGACCAGATGGATTTCACAGATATTTACAGAACTTTACATCCAAACGAAACTGAATACACATTCTTCTCAAGTGCACATGGAAATTTACCAGAATAGACCACATACTGGGTCACAAATCAGGCAGGCCTTCCAATACCAAAAGATTGGGAATGTCCCCTGTATATTTTCAGACCACAAAGCTTTGAAATTAGAACTCAATCTCAAGAAGAAATTTGGGAGAAATCCAAACACATGGAGGTTAAAGAGCAACATGCTAAAAGATGAAAGGGTCAACCAGGAAATTAGAGAAGAACTAAAAAGATTCATGGAAAGTAATGAGAATGAAGATACAACTATTCAAAATCTTTGGTATACAGCAAAAGCAGTCCTGAGGGGGAAATACATCGCAATACAAGCATCCCTCAAAAAACTGGAAAAAACTCAAATAAAAAAGCTAACCTTGCACCTGAAGGAACTGGAGAGAGAACAGCAAATAAAACCTACACCAAGCAGAAGAAGGGAGATAATAAAGATTCGAGCAGAACTCAATGAAATACAGACCAGAAGAACTGTGGAACAGATCAACAAAACCAGGTGTTGGTTCTTTGAAAGAATTAATGTTAGATAAGCCATTATCCAGCCTTATTAAAAACAAAAAAGACTCTAATTAATAAAATCACAAAATGAAAAAGGAGAGATCACCACCAATTCCAAGGAAATACAAATGGTTTTAAAAACATATGATGAGCAGCTATACGCCAATAAATTAGGCAATCTAGAAGAAATGGATGCGTTTCTGGAAAACCACAAACTACCAAACTGGAGCAGGGAGAAATAGAAAACCTGAATAGGCCAATAACCAGGGAGGAAATTGAAGCAGTCATCACAAACCTCCCAAGACACAAAAGACTAGGGCCAGATGGCTTCCCAGGGGAATTCTATCAAACGTTTAAAGAAGAAACAATACCTATTCTACTAAAACTGTTCCAAAAGATAGAAAGGGATGGAATACTTCCAAACTCATTCTATGAGGCCAGCATCACCTTATTTCCAAAACCAGGCAAAGACCCCACCAAAAAAGAGAATTATAGACCAATATCCCTGATGAACACAGATGCAAAAATTCTAAACAAGATACTAGCCAATATGATCCAACAGTACATTAAGAAGATGGATTATTCACCATGACCAAGTGGGATTTATCCCCGGGATGCAAGGCTGATTCACCACTCATAAAGCAATCAACGTGATAGATCATATCAAGAGGAAAAACAAGAACCATATGATCCTCTCAATAGATGCAGAGAAAGCATTTGACAAAATACAGCATCCATTCTTGATCCAAACTCTTCAGAGTGTAGGGATACAGGGAACATTCCTCAGCATCTTAAAAGCCATCTATGAAAATCCCACAGCAAATATCATTCTCAATGGGGAAACACTGGGAGCTTTTCCTCTAAGATCAGGAACACGACAGGGATGTCCACTCTCACCACTGCTATTCAACATAGTACTAGAAGTCCTAGCCTCAGCAATCAGGCAACAAAAAGAAATAAAAGGCTTTCAAATTGGCAAAGAAGAAGTCAAACTCTCCCTCTTTGCAGATGACATGATACTGTACTTAGAAAACCCAAAGACTCCACCCCAAGATTGCTAGAACTCATTCAGCATTCAGCAGTGTGGCAGGATACAAAATCAATGCCCAGAAATGAGTGGCATTTCTATACACTAACAATGAGACTGAAGAAAGAGAAATTAAGGAGTCAATCCCATTTGCAATTGCATCCAAAAGCATAAGATACCTGGGAATAAACCTAACCAAAGAGGTAAAGGATCTATATCCTAAAAACTACAGAACACTTCTGAAAGACATTGAGGAAGACACCAAGAGATGGAAAAATTTCCATGCTCATGGATTGGAAGAATTAATATTGTGAAAATGTCAATGCTACCCAGGGCAACTTACACATTTAATGCAATTCCTATCAAAATACCATGGACTTTCTTCAGAGAGTTGGAACAAACCATCTTAAGATTTCTGTGGAATCAGAAAAGACCCTGAAAAACCAGGGGAATATTAGAAAAGAAAACCAGAGCTGGGGGCATCACAATGCCAGATTTCAGGTTGTACTACAAAGCTGTGACCATCAAGACAGTGTGGCACTGGCTCAAAAGCAGACACACAGATCAATGGAACAGAATACAGACTCCAGAAATGGGCCCTCAACTCCATGGTCAACTAATATTCAACAAAGCAGGAAAGACTATCCACTGGAAAAAGGACAGTCTCTTCAATAAATGGTGCTGGGAAAATTGGACAGCCACGTGTAGAAGAATGAAACTAGACCAACCTCTTACACCATACACAAAGATAAACTCAAAATGGATGAAAGATCTAAATGTGAGACAAGAATCCATCAAAATCCTAGAGGAGAACACAGGCAACACCCTTTTTGAACTTGGCCACAGCAACTTCTTCCAAGATACATCCATGAAGGCAAAAGAAACAAAAGCAAAAATGAACTATTGGGACTTAGTCAAGATAAAAAGCTTCTGCACAGCAAAAGAAACAGTCAACAAAACTAAAAGACAAGCTACAGAATGGGAGAAGATATTTGCAAATGACCTATCAGATAAAGGACTAGTATCCAAGATCTATAAAGAACTTATTAGACTCAACAGCAAAGAAACAATCCAATCATGAATTGAGCAAAATACATGAACAGAAATTTCACAGAGGAAGACATAGACATGGCCAACAAGCACATGAGAGAATGCTCCACATCCCTTGCCATCAGGGAAATACAAATCAAAACCACAATGAGATACCACCTCACACTAGTGAGAATGGGGAAAATTAACAAGACAGGAAACAACACATGTTGGAGAGGATGTGGAGAAAGGGGAACCCTCTTGCAGTGTTGGTGGGAATGTAAATGATGCAGCCACTGTGGAAAACTGTGTGGAGGTTCCTCAAAGAGTTAAAAATATATCTGCTCTACGACCCAGCAATTGCACTGCTGGGGATTTACCCGAAAGATACAGATGCAGTTAAATGCCGGGACACCTGCACCCCGATGTTTCTAGCAGCAATGTTCACAATAGCCAAACTTGAAGGAGCCTCGGTGTCCATCGACAGATGAGTGGATAAAGAAGCTGTGGTCTATGTATACAATGGAATATTACTCAGCCATTAGAAATGACAAATACCCACCATTTGCTTCGACGTGGATGGACCAGGAGGGTATTATGCAGAGTGAAATAAGTCAATCAGAAAAGGACAAACATTATGTGGTCTCATTCATTTGGGGAGTATAAAAAACAGTGAAAGAGACTAAAGGCGAAAGGAGAGAAAATGAGTGGGAAATATCAGTGAGGGTGACAGAACATGAGAGACTCCTAGCTCTGGGAAACGAACAAGGGGGTAGTGGAAGGGGAAGTGGGGCGGGGGTTGTGGAGACTGGGTGACAGGCACTGAGGGGGGCATTTGACTAGAGGAGTACTGGGTGATATGCTATATGTTGGCAAATCGAACTCCAAAAAATATATACTGATTTTATAATTTTATCATGAGTCCCAAATGATATGTTAATAAAATATTAAGCAAACTCTTTGGCATATAAGGAAGTCTCAATTTAAGATAGCTATTATTATCATTATGTCATTGGCAAAAACAATGTCTTACTAATTTTTACAACAATGTAAGAACTATTACATCTGTCTGGCATGACTGAAAATAATCATAATTAGCACATTATTGAGAATTTCAAAGTGCGTAAAGGGAAAGAAAAATTTTTTCTAGACCAGGCTTACCTTTTAATTCTGATAATCTGAAAGATATGGAAAGAAATCATTAAAGAATGGTTCGAATCCATTGCTGTTTTTCAAACATTTCAACAAACTATCCATTGATTATAGAAGGGACATTGGTTAGTATTCTTTTTATTGTTTCTATTTTATTCAGTATCTTGATGGAAATTAGGCTCTGTTGGCCCTTCTAGTCTTCGTTTGTTTAACACTATATACGATTAATGGTAGGTAAGTGAGACAGCAAAGTGCATTATTTTTCAAAATATGGAATGAACAAAAGGTCATGAAGTCTATTGGATAATTTCATTTCATCCTCTAACATACTTATGCTAAAAGTTCCTGAATGGCAACCCTGACTGTTGAGTTTAGAAACAGTTGAAATGAGAGGATATCAATTTGGAGATTCAGATGTCTATCCTTCCTTGTCCAGTAGCTCTAATAGCTTTTGGTTTCTTGGTCAAGAGAAATAAAAGGACACTGAGGTCGAGGTCCCTTCACTGTTCTATCTTACCCCATTTATGTAAGGCCAGGGCCTCCTGAAAATAGGCCTGTGTTCCACTTTCAAACCCATTATTGAATGCAATAATGACAATAATAAAACTATTATAATCACTGAATGAATTACTAAGCACTTTACATGTTTTAACTAACTATGATCATCACAAGAACTACAAACATTGGGGATGCTTGGGTGGCTCAGTGGTTGAGCACCTGCCTTTGGCTCAGTGCATGATGTCCAAGTCCTCGGATTGAGTCCCACATCGGTCTTCCTGCATGGAGCCTGCTTCTCTTCCCTCTGCCTGTGTCTCTGCCTGTCTCTCTCTCTCTATCTCTATCTCTCTCATGGGTAAAATCTTTAAAAAATGTATTAAAAAAAAAAGAACTCCAAGCATTGAATATTACTATTATACCCATGAAGAAATGGAAGCAAAGAAGGTTTAATTAATCATCCAAAGTCCTATATTGAGTAAGTTCTCACTAAACTTAAAGATTTTATATTTTCCATCTGCAAAATGGTAAATAGTAATTGATCTTGATGATATGATTCAATAAGGTAATTCTGTAATATACTTGCCTCGTGTAGGCACTCAGTATTGTTAGTTGCCTACATAAGCAGAGACATAACATAGAATGGTAGAGTCCAATGAACTATTTTTCCTCCAGGTAATTATTTGATCATTACAGTATCTAAGTGCCTAACACAGTGCCAGGTACAGTATTGGTACCCAATAAGTACTTGCTAAAATGTAAACATGTGCATATTATAGTTAAAGAAGGACTTTATGGAGCCTCCTTCTCCCTCTGCCTATATCTCTGCCTCTCTCTCTCTCTCTCTCTCTCTGTGTGTCTCTCATGAATAAATAAATAAAATCTTTTTTTAAAAAAAGGACTTTAGAAGTCATCTAATGAAATCTGGTTCATTAAAGAAATCCTTTATTAGGAAACTTCCAAAAAGAAAAGACAACTAATTCACCATTTTCATAACCAATTACTCTGTTGTTGAGAAATCTTTATTCTTAGAAAATTATTATTTTTTTATATTAAGGCAAATGATCTGTAAATTTAGGGCATTAGCTCTGAGAATCTTCTGCCCTTTATAAGTTTATGGAATAAGTTTGTTTTAAATTTTATCTTATTTTGCCTGAGTCTTCCTTCAGATACTGCACTACAGTTCATACAGCCACTTAGTATATTTCATTTCAGGCCAGATATGTCCAGTAACTTCCATTCTTCATATAAAACAGATGTCAATTCAGGACAGTCTGTCCTCTGAGATTTAAATAAAATTGGCTAGATACCCTATCCCACATCCTGTGGGAAATCTAGGGCCCAACCCAAGGTTTCTGTGAATTCCTGGGAATTTATGTTCTTAAGGTAACCTCTGGCTTTGAGTTTCTAGTTCCACTCTGTCTTGCTCATGTTTCTTTGTCTTGGGTTTCCTCACCTCTCTACCCAACCATGATTTCGACATAAGCTCATCCTCTTGAACCCTTAAAACCATACATATATAGTATCTGGGTACATGACAGAGTTTACTGATGGTGATAACAGAGGCAATTTCCACTGTTAAACATAATTTGAAAGTAAATGTTTGATAATACAGCTCTTTAAATCTCTTATCCATTATGCTACTGGGAATGTATTATTTGCCCCCTTTTCCTTGGATTATTTCTTCTAGCATATTGCCCTAGCTCTCCTTTCTTCATTACTCTCCCCATTTCCTATTCTTTTTTCCTAACAGTATTCAAATTTCTGCTTATTACTCATGCAGAGTTCTCTCCTTCTAAGCTATGCCCACAAGGTCTTCTACACCAAAGCTATTTATCAAAATATTTTCCTAAACAACAAAATTATCTTCCTTAAAGGGTCCCTGATTTATACTCCTTCTTCTTTCTCCTACATGTGCTCATTAAATAAACTTTACTTATTGATATCTCTCCTGGAATGGACCTCCCAGATGGGAACACATGAAGCCTGAGAAAATAACTTAAGTAATATAAAAACTGCACCTGATTTAAAAAAAAAAAAAAAAAAAAACTGCACCTGATAAAATTCCATAATGGTGCCTAGATAGGGTCTACATGTAATATAAATACCAGAAATGAATAACAAGGTGCCCGTTATTTCTTCTCCTTCAAGGTATTCCAGCCAGCTAGAGATTTACTTTACATATGCATGCACCAGTAGAATCCTTAGTTGTAACTCCAGCAAATATTCTGTACCACGGATGGGATGCAGACATCCTGGGCACATGACTCCCATTCTGAGTGATGGACATGTTTTTTTCTCTCTATGTATCTGGGGAAAGTTACATTAATGTCACATGCATACTTTTAAATCTACATTTGATTGCTTATGGATGTCAAGATGTGACTTGGACTGCTTAAAGCATAAGAAAGCAATCAGAGAGATCCAGAATGATAATAACAACTTGGGAAAGCCCCAATTTTGGTCTACCAGTCATCATTTCTGTAGACAGTTTTGGAGTTCCCTAGAATGCTAAGTTGAAGTTGCATTCGTAATTGATGGCTTCAAGGACAGAGAAACCTGGGATTCTTTCAGATATGATTGTGTGTATTTCCTAAGCACTTACTTTGGGCCAGATACTGTGCTAAATGCATTATATCCATTATCTTATTTCTTCCTCCCTAAAACCCAAGACTATAGGTAACTTTATTCTCCCCATTATATAGATGAGGAGACTCTATACTAAGGTATAGAGAGGTAAAACGGGATGCTTGCAGAGACACAGCTAAGGAGCAGGAGATTGAGTTGCCAATTCAGCCTGGCTTGAAAGGCAGTGTTCTTAACCCCTACACTCTTCTCCCACTCCTCCCACCATAAGAGGTTGGGAGAAAAGAGACAGAACATTTCTCTTCTTAATTTTAATTGTTTTACAAGGTGCCTCAATAGCTTCCTTTTGGGTATTTGACATGCCATCATTGGCAAATCTAAAATGGGTAGCTGGTCAATTTTTTAAAGGGAGTCTGAAAGACGAATTGCTTCTTTGTCTTTCCCTTTTGGGAGACAGAGCTGTACAAAAAGTAATGGGAGAGTTCACTGAATTTTAAAGAGGAAAGAGGCAATGACTCAGAGCAGGCATGAAGAGGTTACCAGGGAGATACAGGGGTGACAGCTATCATAGATAAACTGGTCCTGTCTTGGTCTCTGTGGAAATGTCAGTCCCTTTCAGAGAGGATTATTTTACATCTTTATTAAAGTGGCTCAGGAGATGAACCTTATTAAATAAAATCAATGAGTTGAAAACATGTAGTTTAGCTAAAACATTTTTGTTCATCTTAATGCTTTAAATACCTGTTTGTGTGGAAGCCTCAACATCATATAGCTTCCTCAGGCAAAAGACAGTGGGAGCCATAGACTTACGGTAGTAAGTATTCTCTGGACGATTAAGAGTCCTCATATTCCCTCAAGGGCTGAGCTTACTTTCTGAAACTTACAACTCCTACTTCACAGAAAACACATACATGAGTACACTCACAGTCTGGAATATCAGAATCACAGACACTTCTTCAGACATCATCTACTTCATTGATTTGCTGATTAATTCATTCAATATTTAGTAAGGGCCTAATACGTGTATCAAGTACTAGGAGCCCAGGAGTGATTAAGGCATATTCCTGGTCTCAATGAATATATCCTCTAGTATGAAACGTAGTAGACTTTTTTTAGTGTTCTGTAAGGATCTATTCTGTATTTCTTTTCTTTTCCTTCTATTTTCACTTTATAAACTCACCTAGATGATCTTGCCCATTCTTATGAAATCATGTCATTTTAATGAAGATGATTCTCAAGTATATATCACCCATCCAGTCTTCTCTTTGGAGCTTCACACTCATATACTTTACCATCTCTGTGTTTTCTCAACTTAAATGACTCATGTGAACTTTAAGATTTACATGACCAAAATTCAACTTTCAGTTGTCCTTCAAAATCATTCTCCAACCTTCTACCATCTTGATAAATGGGCCCATAATCCACCTTGGACTTCAAATCAGAAACCTGAGAGACATGTTGAACTTTCTCTCCTCTTTTGCCCTCCATGTCCAATGGATACACAAGCCTTTTTCCTGTTCCTTTCAAAACTATCTCAATAGATTATGTCTCTATAGCCCACTTGCCACTTTGCTACTCTAAGCCTCTAGTATCTTTTACCAGGGCTACTACAATAGCCATCTCCAACCAGTTTTTCACACAGCAGCCAGAGTGGCCTTCTCAAAGTATAAATTGGACTATCCCTATTCTGCATAAATTAGCATAATAGTCACAATAATTACAATGATCTACAAGGCCTCTCAGATATGGCTCATTCTACCCACAACCACTTCTTAGAAATCTCAGCCCTCACAGGCCTGGTTTGGCTCAATAGTAGGTTGCAGTAGGGGAGTACATGTGAGAGATTCTAAAGTCCTTACAATAATAGCTACCATATGCCCAACCCTGTACTAAATGGTTTACTTACAGAATTTATAATCTCAAACCACACTCCCCTACAAGGAAGGCATTAATATACCCACTCTACAGATGAAGAAATATATATGTGATGTCACTTCGCTATTGACTGAAAGAACCTGAACTCAACCCTAGACCTCTGTCACTTCAAGGTAGACCCTATATCTAACTTATCTCTGTCGTGCTGCTTAATGCCCAACAAATATGCTGCTTCAAATTGTACAGAATCAGTAACTATTTGAACCAGAATTTGAGCCCAGAACTCCAAAGCCTGGGCTTTTGTAATGCTACTATGATACCTCTTCTTCTTCTACTAAGAAGTCTTCCATGGAGACCAGGAAGCTCAAGAATCATACTAGCTGTACAGAAGAAATGTTAAATGTCCCTATCAATGATAGTCAATAAGCTCATGGAAAACTTTCATAAAATAATGATATGCAGACCCCCTCTTCAGGGAGTCCGACTGAATTAAACTGTATTGGAACCTAGATTCCAGATATATTTTTTAAATACGCTCCAAGTGATTCTAACTTTTATCCAGAATTGAAAGCTGTTTTAGTTTGGTTGGAAGGTGCCTGGTTCTCGTGAGATGATCCTCATGGGCTATTTTTCCCTTTTTAAGCCCACTGGCCAGGCCAGGCAAGCAGGCAGCCTCAGCACATGGTTGACTAGAGTCTGATGGAGAGTCTACATTACGTCCTGGATGGTACACTTGGAAAAAGGAACACTTTGGGAGCCAAGCACTATAAAGGGGATTTCTAGAGACTGTTTGGTTACACAAAATCATTTGAACAATAGTTTCTGATCTCCTCCAAAAATTCATTTCATACTGAGCAGCTTCTGAGGAAATGTAATCAACACCTCCCTTCCATCCTCCAGCAATTTCTTTTCAAGTAGATGAATGCTTCCTGAATACTAAGGCTCTATTCATCCCTAGGGGCAACTTTGAAAGCTTGGTTAAGATCTGCAGGGAGTTTGGGGAAAGGATGAGGAATTAACGATAAGGCTTGGGTAGAAGAAGGAGACATTGATAAGCTCTCTCACTTTCCTATTCCTCTGAACTGCCCTCATACGGAGTGGAGATGATCCATCAGCAGGTTAAGCCGAGAGTTAAAATATACTACTTTTCATTTTAAGGAAGAATAGTAGCCACAATTGTTTACAGTCTGCAAATCTTATTCTGTAGTGCAAAGATTACCTCAACAATGAGCAACTTCCGCCTCCTTATCATCATCACATCATTACTGAGTACTGTTAATAGCACCAAAATAATTGGAATCTCAGTTTACTCCTTTTATAATGGTAGAGCTATATGATTAGAAGCCTGAACTCTGGAACTTGATTCTTGAGCTGATTAAATTCTTTAGATTCTGTGAATCTGCTCCTTACTGATGGAATACTTTAGGCAGGTTACTTTGCCTCATTTTCTCTAAAATGTGGATTAAAATAATCAATATGTGTGAATACTTATAATATTGTGGCACCTAGTAAATACAATATAAATATTTATCTTAAAATATGAAATACAGCCCACAACCAAGTGGATTAACTGCTAGTTTGTCAACTTCCATGAGAAATCTAGGAGAATATTCAGTCTTTGACTTTGTTGGTATCCCTATCTTATATACATTTTAATATGAGGCAAAGAGTAGAAAAGACTTCTCTATAATATTCTTGTCACCTTTCAACTCATCAAAAATCCTGAGTTATTAGCTATGGGTTTCTGGAGTGCTCCATGTGGCATCACTAATGCCAATAGACACCTACCATCCCTTCTTGGGTACTATTTCATCTGTCTGCTTCCATGCTTTCTTAATCCTTTCAATTCCTTTGTTTCCTCCAAACTCCACTCCTTAGCTCTGATTAAGGTACTGCCTAGTCATTTGCTTAGGCTGGAATAATTTATCATTTATTCATGTCTCTTGCTTCCAACACTGTTTAAAGGTTGGATGTTAGATCTTGAGAATGGAGGTAGGAAGGCAAGAAGATGATCTCACTATGGTTTGGTCATAGAATGAGTCTCTACATGATAATTAGACCTTTCATTCTAGCAAAATTAAGTACTTACTGGGGTATTTTTTTAATTCATCACCATTCTAAAACTTTTTCCCCTGCAATTTATTTTCTTCGATTATTATGTACCAGCTTTCATGAGACATACATTTATCTCACTGTGAAATTATAAATAATAGCCTTTATTTATTGAGCACCTTACCATTTGCCACACACAAATTATATTGATACTGTATATACTAAGATCCCTCAAAAGTAAGAAGGAGTTATTCTTATTTAGAGTCAAAGAAATCTAGGATAGAGGGATTCCTTCATCTACATGATGCTGATTTTCAAGACCTTAAAAGGTGAGTCACTTCAAGAACCACAGGCGCCAGAATAATTAAAGACTGCTTTAACCACATTTTAACATTTATTCTTTGAAACATCACAGTGAAGCATTCATTATCTTTCCCATTTTTTAAATAGGAAAACCAAATTCAAGAGGATTTAAAGGGCATGCCCTAGGTGACACAGCTAGTACAAAACTGGAGCCAAAAGCCAGGTCTCCTGACATGAATCCCACATCCTGCCCACTATACCAGTTGTTTATACAGCTCACATTTCTTAGTGGCTTTTCTTAGTGCAGAATTGGAAGCTGGCATGCAGTAGATTATCATCATATATTTTCTGAATAGATGAATGAGAAAGTGAAGTCTATCTTTAGTCCTTTCTTCACCTCTTTTCCATGCACCCCCTTGATGGCTAATCTTAGTTGATACTCAGCAATTTCCTACCCTGTGGCTCTCAGGCAGCTTCCTGTTCCCTGTTCCTATTAAGAACTTAGCCATCTTTTATCCCATTCTTTCTAGTTTATAAGAACATAAATTATAAGACCAGTTAACATTTATTGAGTATGTACTATGCATTAGGTAATTACTTATCATGTTAAATCCTTATAGCAAACTTAAAGACTTAGGATTATTATTTCCATTTACAGATGAAAAAAACAAGATCTTAAGAATTACAGGACTTACAGAGCTAGAAAGTGTGGGATCTGGCATCCTAACCCAGACTTATCTGCTCCTGAAGTTGACAGCCATACTTGCTGAACTCTCCTGCCTGCACACAAAGCTGACAGTGACTGCCAAGAGTTTATTTTTTTATTAACTCTCCCAGAAGATACTTGCATTTTAATAAGGTCTTTCAACACTTTAGCCCAACAGTCCTCAAAGTGCAGTCCATGGGCCTCTGGGGTCCTTAAGAAACTTTTAGGAGGTCTACAAAGTCACAACTATTTTCATAATAATACTAAGATGTTATTTGTCATTCTCACTGAGTTAACATTTGCACTGACAGTGCAGAAGCAACTGTGGATATAACTGCTGCTGCTGCCACTTTAGAACAAATCAAGGCAGGATACCCAAATATTATTGCATGCTTCAACACTACACACTCATGGAAAAAACAAAAAAACAGTTTTCTTAATATTATCTATGATGAAGTTATATTATTAATTTTATTAAAATCCCAACCCTTGAATACATGTATATTTTTAAAAGATTTATTTATTTGAGAGAGAGAGAGAGCACGCACATGGGGAATGCAGAGAGAGAGAAACTTCAGCAGACTCCATGCTGAGCGTGGAGCCCAGCGTGGGGCTGGATCTCATGCCCCTGAGATCATGAGCTGAAACCAACAGTCAGATGCTTTACTGACTGTGCCACCCAGGAGCCCAGAGTACACATATTTTTAATATTTTCTGTGACAAAATGGGAAGCACATATAAAACAGTTTTGAGGCACACCAAATTCTTAAGAAAAAGCACTTGTGAGATTTTGGGGGGCTGTGAACTAAACCAGCCACTTTTGCAATGGAACATCATCTTTTCTTGAAAAAATGATTGACAAACAAGCTGGTTGTTCAGACTTGAGTATCTAGCAGACATTTTCTCAAAAATGAACAAGTGAGTCTGTCATTTCAAGGAAAACAACTGACACTACTGTTTTCAATGATAAAGTTTAAACTTGCAAGTGAAAATCAGAATTTTAAAAAATTTTACCTACCATCATGAGCTTAACAAGTTTCCAATACTTAAAAATTTTTCTGATAAGATGAGTGGTGATCTTAATAGATGTGAGATTTTTTTTGTATTGTATAATGAAATGTATCAACATTTAGAAGATCTGTATAGCTCAGTGAATCAATATTTCCTAAATGATTAATGTATGTATGATATCATAAAACCATGCATGGGTAGAAGATCTATTCAAAGTGGAGGACATATCAATGGATTTTAATGTAATAGAGTATGAAAAGTTCATTGATATGGGGTCAGGTTACATACTATAACTTGTTTTGGTGTGCTAAAAAAAATCACCACAGTTATCTAAAAAGGCTGTTGAAATACTCCTCTCTTGGAGTATTTCTCTAATTACATACAGTGAGGTGGGATTTTCTTCATAACCTTCAACCCAAATAACATATCACAACAGATTAAAAGCAGAAGCAGATCTTAGAATCCAGCTGCCTTCTATTAAGCCAGACATTAAAGAGATTTTCAAAACTGTAAAGCTGACAGTCTTCTCAATGAAGTATTTTTGTTTTAGAAAATATATTATTTTTCAGAAAAATACTATGTTAACATAGGATAATATATTATTATTTAAAAGGAATTAATGAATTGAAGTTTTAAAATTTTCTGTTTTAATTTCCAATATGGTAAATATTGAGAGGTATAACTCACACAAAGGCTCTTTGGGATCCTCCACTATTTTTAAGAGTATAAATGAGATTTGAGACCAAAATGTTTGAGAACCATTGCTTTAATGCAAGGAAGTAATAATTTGGGTATTTATGATAAACCAGTGGGGTGGGCATTGAGCAAGAGGACTTTTTATCTTCTCTAAAAATCAAATGTACAATCTACGCTTATTCCTCTCAGAAAACTTGCTCCCAGGGAACCCCAAATTAAGACTTGGGTTACATGATCTCCCTACATTCACGGTGCCAGTTAAATCTATGCTTAGGCAAAAGCTCAGCATGGCATGCATTTAATTCAGATTTTTTCATGGATCATGACCTTTCAACTATAGGAGTGAGCAAAGGGAGGGAATTTCTATATGGTACCACTGGGAGGGTATCTTTCACCCCCAGTGTGAGTCTTAGTCCGAGAACATTTCTTGGCAGGTTCTGAGAGTCTGTATCAAATTAATCACCTCTTCAGATACTTGAGTGGACAGCCCTTGGGGCAGGAAGGGAGAGGCCTGGGAGGCAGAGCAGAATAAACATCTTAATCCAAATCAAGACTGAGGCCAGCTGTCCAGGCTGTTCTTGTGGCCACGGCTCACAGAGCTGCTGCCTATGGCTGTCTCTAGTTTATCCCTTGAAAGTGCCTCCTTCCCTCTCCTTCCCACGCAAGCAGCCAGTCCAATGTATGAATTTTTGGGTTGGACTCTAATTGCTGGTTATGCTGGGAAGCCCGCCTCCCTCTAATTCAGCCTTGACACAAATAGCTAGAAAGTTCATTTGCAAAGCCACAACTCCCACAGCAAAGCCCCTAGGGGTTCCCTTCTAGAGAGAGGACTTCTATTCCATTCAAGTCAACAGCTACTTACCGAGTGCCTATTTGGTACTTAGCATGTCCTGTGAAGAATGAATCTGAAAAACAAATTTGACAGAATCATAGAGGTTTGAAGTTTCCAGGTAGCTCATCATAGCTCTACCCTCACACAGGCCCACCAGCCTCTACTTGGACCAGTTCAGTGGTGAAGACCTGGCTGCTTCTACAAGCATTTTTAGAGAGATTTAGTTGGTAGAAAATTATTTCTGCTTCTCTAGGAGAGGCAGCATAACCCTCATAGCCTCAAAAGCCTCATGTGGTTAAGCCACATGGACCTGGGTTTTCATCTCATCTCAGTCACTTATGATTTTGAGCAAGTTGCTTTACCTATCTATGCCTCAATATCCTTATCTGTTAGAAGGGAATAACAATACCCTTCACAACAATACCCTTTAACACATTTGTGTTAAAATAAACTGTACTTGTGAAATATATTGCCCAGGTCCTAGCACAAGTTAAGTGTTTATTAAGCCAGTTCCACCAAGTAATTACCTTTGACCTTTAGCAAATTTAATAATTCAGATTATTTCATAACTGAAATAATACCTATAATTTAGGATTGTCAGGATGCATCCCTGATTAGGAACTTACTAGTTTTAGGACCTTGGGCAAGTTATTTTAATTTTTAAGCTAAAATTTTTTATATCTGTAAATAGTGGTAGCAGTGCTTACTATCTAAAGAGGTTTTGTGAGAAATAAAGTATATAAGATCCATATTAACTCTGTACTTGTTAAAAAGTAGGCTTCTTTAGCATTCACATCCATCCATTTGCCCTACGAGATGTCTTCCTTGCATGGTCTGTGGTCTGCTATTTGGATCTACACAGACTAAGTTAAAGCTTTTTCCCAACTGGATCCTTCATTATAATATTTCCCATTTGTTTTCTTTCCTTGGTATAGACTCTCCAGTATCTCCAAAGCATTTCTTGCATAATATTTTGAGCTTTTTACCATCCTGGGAATGTTTCCCAGATGGCTTTTAGTTTGTCAAGGTTCTTTTCAAAATATAATGTTCAGAACTGAATGTGAAATTCCAGGTAAAGATTGACCAGCCCAGAACACTTTGAGACTGTCATGTTCATTGTGTATGATGCTGAATTTCTTTGAATGGAATCAATGATTAAGTGGTAGATTTGCCATATTATTGATAATATTGAGCTTGTAGTCAACTTAGTTGTAGTTGCTTTTATATTTAACTTCTGTTAAACCATGTCTCTCCAATTCTAAGATGTTTAACTAAAAACAAAAAACAAAACAAAACAAAAACAAAAACATGGAATGCTTCACAAATTTACGTGTCATTTTTGCACGGGGGCCATGCTAACCTTCTCTCTATCATTCCAATATCAGTATATGTGCTGTTGAAGTGAGCATGCTTAATTTTTTTATTTTTATTTTTATTTTTTATTTTTTTGGAGTATTCTGTACCAACTTTATTTTTTTTTTAATTTATTTTTTATTGGTGTTCAATTTACTAACATACAGAATAACCCCCAGTGCCCGTCACCCATTCACTCCCACCCCCCGCCCTCCTCCCCTTCTACCACCCCTAGTTCGTTTCCCAGAGTTAGGAGTCTTTACGTTCTGTCTCCCTTTCTGATATTTCCCACACATTTCTTCTCCCTTCCCTTATATTCCCTTTCACTATTATTTATATTCCCCACATGAATGAGAACATATAATGTTTGTCCTTCTCCGACTGACTTACTTCACTCAGCATAATACCCTCCAGTTCCATCCACGTTGAAGCAAATGGTGGGTATTTGTCATTTCTAATAGCTGAGTAATATTCCATTGTATACATAAACCACATCTTCTTTATCCATTCATCTTTCGATGGACACCGAGGCTCCTTCCACAGTTTGGCTATCGTGGCCATTGCTGCTATAAACATCGGGGTGCAGGTGTCCCGGCGTTTCATTGCATTTGTATCTTTGGGGTCAATCCCCAACAGTGCAATTGCTGGGTCGTAGGGCAGGTATATTTTTAACTGTTTGAGGAACCTCCACACAGTTTTCCAGAGTGGCTGCACCAGTTCACATTCCCACCAACAGTGCATGAGGGTTCCCTTTTCTCTGCATCCTCTCCAACATTTGTTGTTTCCTGCCTTGTTAATTTGCCCCATTCTCACTGGTGTGAGGTGGTATCTCATTGTGGTTTTGATTTGTATTTCCCTGATGGCAAGTGATGCAGAGCATTTTCTCATATGCATGTTGGCCACGTCTATGTCTTCCTCTGTGAGATTTCTGTTCATGTCTTTTGCCCATTTCATGATTGGATTGTTTGTTTCTTTGGTGTTGAGTTTAATAAGTTCTTTATAGATCTTGGAAACTAGCCCTTTATCTGATATGTCATTTGCAAATATCTTCTCCCATTCTGTAGGTTGTCTTTGAGTTTTGTTGACTGTATCCTTTGCTGTGCAAAAGCTTCTTATCTTGATGAAGTCCCAATAGTTCATTTTTGCTTTTGTTTCTTTTGCTTTCGTGGATGTATCTTACAAGAAGTTACTATGGCCGAGTTCAAAAAGGGTGTTGCCTGTGTTCTCCTCTAGGATTTTGATGGAATCTTGTCTCACATTTAGATCTTTCATCCATTTTGAGTTTATCTTTGTGTCTGGTGCAAGAGAGTGGTCTAGTTTCATTCTTCTGCATGTGGATGTCCAATTTTCCCAGCACCATTTATTGAAGAGACTGTCTTTCTTCCAATGGATAGTCTTTCCGCATTTATCGAATATTAGTTGCCCATAAAGTTCAGGGTCCACTTCTGGATTCTCTATTCTGTTCCACTGATCTATGTGTCTGTTTTTGTGCCAGTGCCACACTGTCTTGATGGTCACAGCTTTGTAGTACAACCTGAAATCTGGCATTGTGATGCCCCCAGATATGGTTTTCTTTTTTAAAATTCCCCTGGCTATTCGGGGTCTTTTCTGATTCCACACAAATCTTAAAATAATTTGTTCTAACTCTCTGAAGAAAGTCCATGGTATTTTGATAGGGATTGCATTAAACGTGTATATTGCCCTGGGTAACATTGACATTTTCACAGTATTAATTCTGCCAATCCATGAGCATGGAATATTTTTCCATCTCTTTGTGTCTTCCTCAATTTCTTTCAGAAGTGTTCTATAGTTTTGAGGGTATAGATCCTTTACATCTTTGGTTAGGTTTATTCCTAGGTATCTTATGCTTTTGGGTGCAATTGTAAATGGGATTGACTCCTTAATTTCTCTTTCTTCAGTCTCATTGTTAGTGTATAGAAATGCCACTGACTTCTGGGCATTGATTTTGTATCCTGCCAGGCTACCGAATTGCTGTATGAGTTCTAGCAATCTTGGGGTGGAGACTTTTGGGTTTTCTATGTAGAGTATCATGTCATCGGTGAAGAGGGAGAGTTTGACTTCTTCTTTGCCAATTTGAATGCCTTTAATGTCTTTTTGTTGTCTGATTGCTGAGGCTAGGACTTCCAGTACTATGTTGAACAGCAGTGGTGAGAGTGGACATCCCTGTCTTGTTCCTGATCTCAGGGGAAAGGCTCCCAGTGCTTCCCCATTGAGAATGATATTTGCTGTGGGCTTTTCATAGATGGCTTTTAAGATGTCGAGGAATGTTCCCTCTATCCCTACACTCTGAAGAGTTTTGATCAGGAATGGATGCTGTATTTTGTCAAATGCTTTCTCTGCATCCAATGAGAGGATCATATGGTTCTTGGTTTTTCTCTTGCTGATATGATGAATCACATTGATTGTTTTACGGGTGTTGAACCAGCCTTGTGTCCCAGGGATAAATCCTACTTGGTCATGGTGAATAATTTTCTTAATGTACTGTTGAATCCTATTGGCCAGTATCTTGTTGAGAATTTTTGCATCCATGTTCATCAGGGATATTGGTCTGTAATTCTCCTTTTTGGTGGGGTCTTTGTCTGGTTTTGGAATTAAGGTGATGCTGGCCTCATAGAACGAATTTGGAAGTACTCCATCTCTTTCTATCTTTCCAAACAGCTTTAGGAGAATAGGTATTGTTTCTTCTTTAAACGTTTGATAAAATTCCCCTGGGAAGCCATCTGGCCCTGGACTCTTGTGTCTTGGGAGGTTTGTGATGACTGCTTCAATTTCCTCCCTGGTTATTGGCCTGTTCAGGTTTTCTATTTCTTCCTGTTCCAGTTTTGGTAGTTTGTGGCTTTCTAGGAATGCGTCCATTTCTTCTAGATTGCCTAATTTATTGGCGTATAGCTGTTCATAATATGTTTTTAAAATCGTTTGTATTTCCTTGGTGTTGGTAGTGATCTCTCCTTTCTCATTCATGATTTTATTAATTTGAGTCTTCTCTCTCTTCTTTTTAATAAGGCTGGCTAATGGTTTATCTATCTTACTAATTCTTTCAAAGAACCAACTCCTGGTTCTGTTGATCCGTTCCACAGTTCTTCTGGTCTCGATTTCGTTGAGTTCTGCTCGAATCTTTATTAACTCCCTTCTTCTCTTGGGTGTAGGATCTATTTGCTGTTTTTTCTCTAGCTCCTTTATGTGTAAGGTTAGCTTTTGTATTTGAGTTCTTTCCAGTTTTTGAATGGATGCTTGTATTGCGATGTATTTCCCCCTTAGGACTGCTTTTGCTGCATCCCAAAGATTTTGAACGGTTGTATCTTCATTCTCATTAGTTTCCATGAATCTTTTTAATTCTTCCTTAATTTCCTGGTTGACCCTTTTATCTTTTAGCTGGATGGTCCTTAACCTCCACGTGTTTGAGGTCCTTCCAAACTTCTTGTTGTGATTTAGTTCTAATTTCAAGGCATTATGGTCTGAGAATATGCAGGGGACAATCCCAATCTTTTGGTATCGGTTCAGACCCGATTTGTGACCCAATATGTGGTCTATTCTGGAGAAAGTTCCATGTGCGCTTGAGAAGAATGTGTATTCAGTTGAGTTTGGATGTAAAGTTCTGTAGATATCTGTGAAATCCATCTGGTCCAGTGTATCATTTAAAGCTCTCGTTTCTTTGGAGATGTTGTGCTTAGAAGACCTATCGAGTATAGAAAGAGCTAGATTGAAGTCACCAAGTATAAGTGTATTATTATCTAAGTATTTCTTCACTTTGGTTAATAATTGATTGATATATTTGGCAGCTCCCACATTCGGGGCATATATATTGAGGATTGTTAAGTCCTCTTGTTGAATAGATCCTTTAAGTATGATATAGTGTCCCTCTTCATCTCTCACTACAGTCTTTGGGGTAAATTTTAGTTTATCTGATATAAGGATGGCTACCCCTGCTTTCTTTTGAGGACCATTCGAATGGTAAATGGTTCTCTAACCTTTTATTTTCAGGCTGTAGGTGTCCTTCTGTCTAAAATGAGTCTCTTGTAGACAGCAAATAGATGTTCCTGCTTTTTTATCCAGTCTGAAACCCTGCGCCTTTTGATGGGGTCATTAAGCCCTTTCACATTCAGAGTTACTATTGAGAGATATGAGTTTAGTGTCATCATGATATCTATTCAGTCCTTGTTTTTGTGGACTGTTCCACTGAACTTCTTCTTAAAGGGGAATTTTAAGAGCCCCCCTTAAAATTTCTTGCAGAGCTGGTTTGGAGGTCACATATTCTTTTAGTTGCTGCCTGTCTTGGAAGCTCTTTATGTCTCCTTCCATTTTGAATGAGAGCCTTGCTGGATAAAGTATTCTTGGTTGCATGTTCTTCTCATTTAGGACCCTGAATATATCCTGCCAGCCCTTTCTGGCCTGCCAGGTCTCTGTGGAGAGGTCTGCTGTTACCCTAATACTCCTCCCCATAAAAGTCAGGGATTTCTTGTCTCTTGCTGCTTTAAGGATCTTCTCTTTATCTTTGGAATTTGCAAGCTTCACTATTAAATGTCGAGGTGTTGAACGGTTTTTATTGATTTTAGGCGGGGATCTCTCTATTTCCTGGATCTGAATGCCTGTTTCTCTTCCCAGATTAGGAAAGTTTTCAGCTAGAATTTGTTCAAATACATAATCTGGCCCTCTGTCCCTTTCGGCGTCCTCGGGAACCCCAATTAAACGTAGGTTTTTCTTTCTCAGGCTGTCGTTTATTTCCCTTAATCTATCTTCATGGTCTTTTAATTGTTTGTCTCTTTTTTCCTCAGTTTCCCTCTTTGCTATCAACTTGTCTTCTATGTCACTCACTCATTCTTCCACCTCGTTAACCCTCGTCGTTAGGACTTCTAGTTTGGATTGCATCTCATTCAATTGATTTTTAATTTCTGCCTGATTAGCTCTAAATTCTGCAGTCATGAAGTCTCTTGAGTACTTTATACTCTTTTCTAGAGCCACCAATAGCTGTATAATAGTGCTTCTGAATTGGCTTTCTGACACGAATTGTAATCCAGATTTTGTAACTCTGTGGGAGAGAGGACTGTTTCTGATTCTTTCTTTTGAGGTGAGGTTTTCCTTCTAGTCATTTTGCTCAGTGCAGAGTGGCCAAAAGCAAGTTGTATTGGGAAAAAGAGAAAAAGAGAGGAGAGAAAGAAGGAAAGAAAAGAGAAAGAGAAAAAAAAGGGAAGAAAAAAAACGAAAAAAAAAAAGAAGAAAAAGAGAAAGAAAAAGAAAGGAGAAAAAAAGGGGGTGGGGGAAGGAAACAAATCAAAAAGCAAAACAAAAAACAAAAAACAAAAAAAAAAGAACCACGGGGGAGTATCTTCCGATTCTGTGTACTTTAAGTCCCTTGGCTTCTCCTGGAGGTTGTCAGTCTAGCTGGTGTTCTGGGGGAGGGGCCTGTTGTGCTGGTTTTCAGGTGTTAGCAGTTGGGGGAGCTGCTGTGCCCCTGCCTGGTGCAGGGCTCAGTGGGGGTTGTTTACCCCGTGAGGCCGCAGGAGGAACAGCCCCAGTGGCGGGGCAGCTCTGGAAACCTGGATTCAGCTCCGGCAGGAATTCCGTCTGCAGGGCCTGGAGGCTCTGGGGCGGGGCTGCTGATCTCCTCAGCTCGGGGCAGGAGCGTCCTCGCTGTCCTGGGCCCTCCCAGCGTCTGCCTGTCCCGGGGGAGGCGGGATCCTGGGCTGTGTCCCGGCGCTCTGTGCTCCGGAGCCTGCGCTGGTGGATTCGCGCTCCCGGGCCGCGCAACCCCCTCCACGGAGCTGCCGCCCGAGCCCCCCCGAGCTGCTCCTGGAACCGCGCAGGCCCCTCTGCACGGAGCCTCTTCCTCTGCCTGAGCCCCTCCGAGCTGCTCCGGGTCCCGCCGCGCGCTGCAGCCCTTAGGGAGCTCGGCGCACTCTCCCGGGGCGCAGGTGTCTGTTACTGTCCCAGGGAACCCGAGGGCATCCTCGCCCTTCTGGGTCCTGCTCCAACTCCCTGCGAGCCCCTTTCCCCCGGGAAGGTTGGTGCAGCTCCTGCTCCTCCGGGACGGGGCTCTCCTGTCCTGGGGACCCTCGCCCCGGCCTCAGCCCGGCTCCTCGCGGGGCCCCTCCCCCTCGGAGGCCTTTTGTTTCTTTATTTCTTTTTCCCCCCGTCTTCCTACCTTGATAGATGCGCGAACTCTTCTCACTGTAGCATTCCAGCTGGTCTGTCTTTAAATCTCAGGCCGAATTGATAGATTTTCAGGATAATTTGAAGGTTTTCTAGGTAATTTGGTGGAGACAGGTGATTTGGAGATCCTACTCTTCCGCCGTCTTGCTCTAGTTTTCGCTTAATTTTTTTATTATGAATATAGGAATTTTTTCCTGATCTCTGGTAAAGTTGATTTCATTATTTTGACTCATTCTTCTTACCTATTTCTTTTAAAATCAATTTGGAGTTTGATATCCAACATTTCACTTACTTGTTGCATTCTCTGTCTACATATTTAATCAGAATGTTCTTTATTTAATTTAATGAAATTATTGAAGAAGATAAGCCAGTCAAAGCTCTGTAGGGCTAAAGAGAATGCACTGCACCACATCCAGGATGATTTTGGTCAACATTATAGAGGTCTGGTCAGTTAAATGGCTATAAACCTTCCATATTATAATACCATCCAGCTCTTAATTCTTTACTATTTCACATACTCCATGCTTGTAAAATGATGAAGTGATCTCCTTCCCCTATGGTACAGGGGGAAGCATATGGTTGATTTAAATCTTTGTTCTTTCTGTTGGGTATCATGTGGAAAATTCCTTAAATTTACCCTTGATTTTCTCATATGCAAAAAAGACAATATTACATTCCTCATTGTTTACTGGGAAAATTAAGAATAGTGATAATTAGAATCAATTCTCCAAAAAATGCAGATATTGCTTATTTCAGTAACTGGACTGGAATATAGATTATCTTTCCTTGTTGTATATGTTTTAAACATACAGAAGAAGAAAAGAGGCTCAGAGAAGTAAAGTAGCACCAAGATTCAAACTCATATCTGTTTTGCTTAAAAATACTTTATCATTCCACAATGCTATGGTACCTCACTGAGAATTAACTGTATAAAGCATTTTATATTATAAAATGCCAGATTGATATGAAATTTTTTATTATTCTTTTTATTGGAGTTCAATTTGCCAACATATAGCATATCACCCAGTACTCCTCTAGTCAAATGCCCCCCTCAGTGCCTGTCACCCAGTCCCCGCAACCCCCGCCCCACTTCCCCTTCCACTACCCCCTTGTTCGTTTCCCAGAGCTAGGAGTCTCTCATGTTCTGTCACCCTCACTGATATTTCCCACTCATTTTCTCTCCTTTTGCCTTTAGTCCCTTTCACTGTTTTTTATACTCCCCAAATGAATGAGACCACATAATGTTTGTCCTTTTCTGATTGACTTATTTCACTCTGCATAATACCCTCCTGGTCCATCCACGTCGAAGCAAATGGTGGGTATTTGTCATTTCTAATGGCTGAGTAATATTCCATTGTATACATAGACCACAGCTTCTTTATCCACTCATCTGTCGATGGACACCGAGGCTCCTTCAAGTTTGGCTATTGTGGACATTGCTGCTAGAAACATCGGGGTGCAGGTGTCCCGGCATTTAACTGCATCTGTATCTTTCGGGTAAATCCCCAGCAGTGCAATTGCTGGGTCGTAGAGCAGATATATTTTTAACTCTTTGAGGAACCTCCACACAGTTTTCCACAGTGGCTGCATCGTTCACATTCCCACCAACACTGCAAGAGGGTTCCCCTTTCTCCATATCCTCTCCAACATGTGTTGTTTCCTGTCTTGTTAATTTTCCCCATTCTCACTAGTGTGAGGTGGTATCTCATTGTGGTTTTGATTTGTATTTCCCTGATGGCAAGGGATGTGGAGCATTCTCTCATGTGCTTGTTGGCCATGTCTATGTCTTTCTCTGTGAGATTTCTGTTCATGTATTTTGCTCAATTCATGATTGGATTGTTTGTTTCTTTGCTGTTGAGTCTAATAAGTTCTTTATAGATCTTGGATACTAGTCCTTTATCTGATAGGTCATTTGCAAATATCTTCTCCCATTCTGTAGCTTGTCTTTTAGTTTTGTTGACTGTTTCTTTTGCTGTGCAGAAGCTTTTTATCTTGACTAAGTCCCAATAATTCATTTTTGCTTTTGTTTCCCTTGCCTTCATGGATGTATCTTGGAAGAAGTTGCTGTGGCCAAGTTCAAAAAGGGTGTTGCCTGTGTTCTCCTCTAGGATTTTGATGGATTCTTGTCTCACATTTAGATCTTTCATCCATTTTGAGTTTATCTTTGTGTATGGTGTAAGAGGTTGGTCTAGTTTCATTCTTCTACACGTGGCTGTCCAATTTTCCCAGCACCATTTATTGAAGAGACTGTCCTTTTTCCAGTGGATAGTCTTTCCTGCTTTGTCGAATATTAGTTGACCATGCAGTTGAGGGCCCATTTCTGGAGTCTGTATTCTGTTCCATTGATCTGTGTGTCTGCTTTTGAGCCAGTGCCACACTGTCTTGATGGTCACAGCTTTGTAGTACAACCTGAAATCTGGCATTGTGATGCCCCCAGCTCTGGTTTTCTTTTCTAATATTCCCCTGGCTTTTCAGGGTCTTTTCTGATTCCACAGAAATCTTAAGATGGTTTGTTCCAACTCTCTGAAGAAAGTCCATGGTATTTTGATAGGAATTGCATTAAATGTGTAAGTTGCCCTGGGTAGCATTGACATTTTCACAATATTAATTCTTCCAATCCATGAGCATGGAAATTTTTCCATCTCTTGGTGTCTTCCTCAATGTCTTTCAGAAGTGTTCTGTAGTTTTTAGGATATAGATCCTTTACCTCTTTGGTTAGGTTTATTCCCAGGTATCTTATGCTTTTGGATGCAATTGCAAATGGGATTGACTCCTTAATTTCTCTTTCTTCAGTCTCATTGTTAGTGTATAGAAATGCCACTCATTTCTGGGCATTGATTTTGTATCCTGCCACACTGCTGAATTCTGTATGAGTTCTAACAATCTTGGGGTGGAGTCTTTGGGTTTTCTAAGTACAGTATCATGTCATCTGCAAAGAGGGAGAGTTTGACTTCTTCTTGCCAATTTGAAAGCCTTTTATTTCTTTTTGTTGCCTGATTGCTGAGGCTAGGACTTCTAGTACTATGTTGAATAGCAGTGGTGAGAATGGACATCCTGTCGTGTTCCTGATCTTAGAGGAAAAGCTCCCAGTGTTTCCCCATTGAGAATGATATTTGCTGTGGGATTTTCATAGATGGCTTTTAAGATGCTGAGGAATGTTCCCTCTATCCCTACACTCTGAAGAGTTTGGATCAAGAATGGATGCTGTATTTTGTCAAATGCTTTCTCTGCATCTATTGAGAGGATCATATGGTTCTTGTTTTTCCTCTTGATATGATCTATCACGTTGATTGCTTTATGAGTGGTGAATCAGCCTTGCATCCCGGGGATAAATCCCACTTGGTCATGGTGAATAATCCATCTTCTTAATGTACTGTTGGATCCTATTGGCTAGTATCTTGTTTAGAATTTTTGCATCTGTGTTCATCAGGGATATTGGTCTATAATTCTCTTTTTCGGTGGGGTCTTTGCCTGGTTTTGGAAATAAGGTGATGCTGGCCTCATAGAACGAGTTTGGAAGTATTCCATCCCTTTCTATCTTTTGGAACAGTTTTAGTAGAATAGGTATTGTTTCTTCTTTAAACGTTTGATAGAATTCCCCTGGGAAGCCATCTGGCCCTAGACTTTTGTGTCTTGGGAGGTTTGTGATGACTGCTTCAATTTCCTCCCTGGTTATTGGCCTATTCAGGTTTTCTATTTCTTCCTGCTCCAGTTTGGTAGTTTGTGGTTTTCCAGAAACACATCCATTTCTTCTAGATTGCCTAATTTATTGGCGTATAGCTGCTTATCATATGTTTTTAAAATCGTTTGTATTTCCTTGGAATTGGTGGTGATCTCTCCTTTTTCATTTTGTGATTTTATTAATTAGAGTCTTTTTTGTTTTTAATAAGGCTGGATAATGGCTTATCCAACTTATTAATTCTTTCAAAGAACCAACACCTGGTTTTGTTGATCTGTTCCACAGTTCTTCTGGTCTCTATTTCATTGAGTTCTGCTCGAATCTTTATTATCTCCCTTCTTCTGCTTGGTGTAGGTTTTATTTGCTGTTCTCTCTCCAGTTCCTTTAGGTGCAAGGTTAGCTTTTTTATTTGAGTTTTTTCCAGTTTTTTGAGGGATGCTTGTATTGCGATGTATTTCCCCCTCAGGACTGCTTTTGCTGTATCCCAAAGATTTTGAATGGTTGTATCTTCATTCTCATTACTTTCCATGAATCTTTTTAGTTCTTCTCTAATTTCCTGGTTGACCCTTTCATCTTTTAGCATGTTGCTCTTTAACCTCCACATGTTTGAATTTTTTCCAAATTTCTTTTTTTTTAAATTTTTATTTATTTATGATAGTCACAGAGAGAGAGAGAGAGAGAGAGAGAGGCAGAGACACAGGCAGAGGGAGAAGCAGGCTCCATGCACCGGGAGCCCGACGCGGGACTCAATCCCGGGTCCCCAGGATCGCGCCCCGGGTCAAAGGCAGGCACCAAACCGCTGTGCCACCCAGGGATCCCAACGATTGAGTTCTTAGTTTCAAAGCATTGTGGTCTGAAAATATGCAGGGTACAATCCCAATCTTTTGGTATAGTAAAGACCTGATTTGTGACCCAGTATGTGGTCTATTCTTGAGAAAGTTCCATGTGCACTTGAGAAGAATGTGTATTCAGTTTCGTTTGGATGTAAAGTTTTGTAAATATCTGTGAAATCCATCTGGTCCAGTGTATTATTTAAAGCTCTTGTTTCTTTGGAGATGTTGTGCTAAGAATATCAGTCATTTGCAGAAAGTGCCATGTTTAAGTCTCCCAGTATTAGTGTATTATCTAAGTATGTCTTAACTTTGGTTATTAATTGATATACTTTGCAGCTTCCATATTTGGGGCATAAATATTCATGATTGTTAGGTCTTCTTGTTAGATAGACCCTTTAAATATGATATAGTGCCCCTTTTCATCTCTTACTACATTCTTTGGGATAAACTTTAATTTATCTGATATGAGTATTGCTACCTCTGCTGTGTTTTGAGGACCATTTGAATGGTACATGGTCTCTTTCATTTTCAGGCTGTAGGTGTCCTTAGATCTAAATGAGTCTCTTGTAGACAGCGAATAGATGGGTCTTGCTTTTTTCTCCAGTCTGAAATCCTGAGTCTTTTGATGGGATCATTAAGCCCATTCACGTTCAGAGGTACAATGGAAAGATATGAATTTAGTGTCATCGTAATACCTATTCAGTCCCTGTTTGTGGATTATTTCTTTGGGCATCTTTGTTTCTTTCTTTGTTTCTTTCTTTCTTTCTTTCTTTCTTTCTTTCTTTCTTTCTTTAAAAATGTTATTTATTTATGACAGACACACACAGAAAGAGGCAGAGACACAGGCAGAGGGAGAAGCAGTCTCCATGCAGGGAGTCTGACATGGTATTTGAATCCAGGACTCCAGGATCACACCCTGGGCTGAAGGCGGCATTAAACTGCTGGGCCACCAGGGCTTCTTCTTTCTTTTACAGGGTCTCCCTTAATTATTTTTGGAGAGCTGGCTTGGTGGTCACATATTCTTTCAGTTTCTGCCTATCTTGGAAGCTCTTTATCACTCCTTCTATTCTGAATGAGAGCTTTGCTGGATAAAGTATTCTTGGCTGCACATTCTTCTCATTTAGGACCCTGAATATATCCTGCCAGCCCTTTCTGGCCTGCCAGATTTCTGTGGAGAGGTCTCCTGTTCATCTAATATTTCTCTCCATATAAGTTAGGGATCTCTTGTCTCTTACTGCTTTAAGGATTTTCTATTTATGTTTGGGATTTGCCAGTTTCACTATCAAATGTCGAGGTTTATATTGACTTTAGTGGGGGATCTCTCTACCTCCTGGTTCTGAATGCCTGTCTCCCCCACCCCACCCCAAATTAAGGAAGTTCTCAGCCATGATTTGTTCAAATACACTTTCTGGTCCTACGTCCCTTTTGGCACCCTCTGGAACCCCAATTAAACCTAGATTTTTCCTTCTGAGGCTGTCATTTATTTCCCTTAACATTTCCTCATGGTCTTTTAATTGTTTTTCTCTTTTTTCCTCAGCTTCCTTCCTTGCCATCAACTTATCTTGTATGTCACTCACTCTTTCTTCTACCCCATTAACCCTCGTCGTTAGGACATCCAGCTTGGATTGCATCTCATTTAATTGACTTTTAATTTTGGCCTGATTAGATCTAGATTCTGCAATCATGAAATTTCTTGAATCCTTTATGCTTTTTCCTAGAGCCACCAGTAGCTTTAAAATTGTGCTTCTGAATTGGCTTTCTGACTTTGAATTGTAATCCAAATTCTGTAACTCTGTGGCAGAGAGTACTGTTTCTGATTATTCTGTTGTGAGTTCTTCTTTCTAGTCATTTTGCTCATGCAGAGTGGCTAAAAAGGAGTTGTATTGGAAAAAGAAAGAAAAAACAAAAATCAAAAACAAAAACTAGGAGAGGTTTCCTCTGGTTATATATACTGTATATCCCTTGACTTCCCCTGGAGCTTTCCCATGCTGCTTGGCCAGAACTTGCTCTTCCCCTGTCCTTCCAGTTGTATTCTGGGGGAGGGGCCTGCTGTGCTGACTCTCAGGTGTGTGTACCTGGGGGCGCTGCCCTGCCCCCTGCCGGATGCATGGCTCAATGGGAGTGTTTATCCTGTGATGCCACTGTTCCCTGGAGCCTGCTCCGTCCCAGGCACAGGGTGACACCAGGAGGAACAGCAACAGTGATGGCGGCCAGCCTCCCCAGCCCTGTAGTCAGCTCCCAATGTAACTATGGTAGCTCCCAGTCCGCGCTGGCCTGGATGCTCCTGGAGGCGGGGGCCACTGATCTGTGCAGCTCAGGGGCGCCCAGCGGCAGGAGCATCCTCACTGTCCTGTGCCCTCCCCACCTCTCCCTGTCCTGGGGGGAGCGCAGGATCCTGAATTGTGTACCCCGGGGCCCTGGGATCTGGGACTTGTGTGGCTGGAATCCTGCTCCCCGACTGGGCTCCCAAAGGCAGTGGGGCGCAGCCCCCTCCCCCTGAAGCTCCCGCCTGAGCTTCTCCCGAGGCCTCGCCAGGTGGGCCCTTCAGCCCTTTACCGAGCTTGGCCCACAGTCTGTGGTGCACTCTCCCCCAGGCGCATCTCCTCTGTTAGTGACCCCGGGGAACCTGGAGGCTCCACTTCTCCTCCTGTGGTTCTGCCCGGCTTCCATGTTGAGTGCCTTTCCCTCCGGGAAGAATCTGGTGCGGGTTTTTAAAGCTCCTGCTTTTCCCAGACTGGGTTTTCCAGTCCCAGAGGCTCTAGCTACCCGGTTAGCTAGCTCTCGTGGAGCCCCTCCCCCACTTGATTCTTTTTTATTTTTATTTTTCCACCTTCCTACTTTGTTAGAAGTGCTAACAAAGTGCTAATTTGAAAGTTATCTAGGTAAGTTGGTGTGGACAGGTAACTTGGGGACCTTACTCCTCTGCCATCTTGCCCTACCCCCCCTTAAAATCAGTATTTATGGACTCTATTTTACATATGAAGAAATCAAGTCTTGAGCAATGGTGGATTAGGTGGTTCAAGCTGATATTCCTGCTGAAGACAATTTTTAAAATTCTGGAAAAAATATGCAAAATATCTTCTAAAAGAATTCCAGAGCAAGCATGTTACTAATAAACAGGAAAACAGTCTCACAAATATAAAAGCCAAACTTAATATTTTCAGCAAAGAACTAGTAGTCATTAAATCTAGTTTACCAGATTTAGCAAATAACTAGAGATTTTAGAATTAATAAAGAAACTCATTGGTTGGATTCAATAGTTTATTAAATAGATCTGAAGAAAAAATAAATAAACTAGAAGAGAGATCAAAAGAGAGTATTCAGGAGTATCATAGGGAGAAAAATGTATATGAAACAACAGAGCAGGTAGGATCCCAGAGGATACAATTGGGAGGTCTAACATATCTGTAACCAGAGAATTAACAGGAGAAAAGAGAATATGGAAGAAGGGATGATGACTGAAAATGGCTCAAAATAGATGCAAATATTGACCTACTGATTTGAGATAACCTAATAAATCCCAAGTGTTATATAAAAATAAACCTATACCTAGAAACATAATATTGAAAAATTTTAAAAGGATATATTTTTAAAGCTAAAGGAAAATGCAGATACCCTTCAAAGTAACGGTAAGAATGACAGCTGACTTTCCACCTTGATAGTGAAAGCCAGCAGACAGTGGAATGACAGGGTTTTATTTGATTTAAGAAAACAATTGTCAGCAAAAAAATATTCTTCAATAATAAAGGTGACAGAAGAATTCTGGGAACACAGCTGTTTGTTTTTTAGTAGTCTCTGTGAATCACCCTATAAAAAATACTAAGGCAACCAACGTTGAAAAACTAAGAGACCAAGAATAATATCTATAACAAAAATAGAGATTAAGATATGTCTACCCATCCAAACAAAGTGATTTGGATGAATCACTGGACAGCAGCTACTGGACATGTATGGTGTGAGCATGTATGTCCTGAAATAAGAACCACAAAATCCTTGACAGTTATTCTCTGAAAAGTGTAAGAGTCCAAACTGAGATTGAGATGCCAAAACTGGGAGGAATTTTTTACATTGCAATTTACAATGGAGGGGGATGGGATCCATAAGAAGGTGTGAATGGCTGAAGCAGCCAGGGCCCTATGAATTTTCAAAACTAAACCACTCAAGTTTTCATCCAGGATGAAACCCTCTATTATAGGAAAAAGGTTGGGAAAGAGTTAAACTTGAGTAGGACAGAGGCAAAAGTGACAAAGAAAAGAGAAGAGCTAGATAAAAGTGAAGAAGGGGGAAAATGCCAGGAGATCTCCTAAAATATGAGGTCATATTTTTTAACACTTTACAATAGAAGGAGAAACTCTTGAGTAACAAAACTAGGGAAACTATTCACTCTAGTTCCTGAAAGTACAAGAGCACTAATTTGATGTGCAAAGAAAAGAAACCAAAAAGAACCTTGTTCATTATCCATTGGAAGATATGATGAGAAAAAAGAAAATGAGGAGCAGAATAACATCCCTACAGACAATGAAACTAGACTGGAAACAAAAAAATAAAGATTCTAACCCAGTTAAAGACTGCAAAATAATATATCAAGACAAGTTAAAACAAATTAAGATAATTGACAAAGATAAAAAAATAGCATATATCAGAAATTGAAAAACTCAGAAATAAAATGAGAATTCAAGAAAGAAAGAGAAAAAAAGGAAAACAAATTTATCTCAGAAATGAAGATTAAACTAGAAGAAACATAGGAATAAAAATAATGACTTAAGAGAAATAGAAAGTGAAAGAAAAAAACTGAAGTTAAGACTAAAATTAGCTGAAAGAAAATAAAAAATAAAGAAAATAAGCAAAGATATCTGAATACATAGATGATTTCACTAGAGAAAATAAAATCAAAGCAATGGGGAAAAATACTGAAATATGATTCAAGACAACTTTGTGGAATTTGGAAAAAAATAAGACATGAAAGCACATATTGAAAGGACTCACATCTTGGTTCCAAAAATCAACTCGGAACAACTAACACCAAATATATTATAGAAAAAGCAGTAAAACTTTATATAAATGGGAAAAAAATCATTTGGATATCCACACAAAATTACCACGTTATGTTTAAAGAAAAAAAATCATACAGCCATCTAATTTTATAATAGCTATACTTTATACCAAAAGACAATGATATTTAAAATTCCCATGGAGGGAAATGTGAGCTGATTATTTAGTCATTCACATTCTCTTTCAAGAATAAAGGCCTAAATAAACCTTAAGAATATGATTTTCATTAGAACTTTTGGAAGAAAGTATTAGATGAAAGGCTTCAGACAACTAAAGTGAGTTGTCTAACATAATGTAAGAGTCATTGACATAATATAGTTACATTTGGTAACTACTTTCATCAGATAAAACAGGCAACCAGATATTATGTGTCTCCTGAGGAAAAGATTCAATACCATATCTGAATAGTCTTGCCAAATAACTGAATCTGTCTGCAATAAATCCATTAGCTACCAATTTGTGAGAAATAGAGGAGAGAGGGACTTGTTAAGTGACACTCCAGGGATGCTATCAGAAAAACTAAGTTTATGGAGAAATTCTACAGGATAAATCAGGATAGCGTCAAAAGTTAAAATGTAGTAAAGAGAAGACATAGAGAGAAACAATAGATTAAAATAATTAAAAATCTTATCAAGGAGTTACCATGTATATAAACTTTATTAGGATTCTAATTCAAAGAAACAAACAGGAAAAAAAAATTAAATACGGTCATTTTCAGACCACAAAAAAACAGAATTTTCTGCCAGTGGATCTGTAATAAGAGGAATACTAAAGGATTCTCTTAAGACAAAAGGAAAGAAGTGCAGGAAGAAACATGGAACAATTAAGATGGTAAATATGAAAAATAATGTAAATGAAATGACTAAGCAAAATAAAATTAACATGTTTGATACATACAAAAATCAATTGCATTTCTAAATTCAAGTGGCAGTTTGAAAACAAGCTTCATAAAGAGATATCATTCACAATAGATTAAAAAAATCAAATTCCTAGGAATGAATCTAACAAAATATGTGAAAAACTTCCTAATAGAATATTATAACATTTAATGATAGAAATCTTAAAAGTCCTAAACAGGGATCCCTGGGTGGCGCAGCGGTTTAGCGCCTGCCTTTGGCCCAGGGCTTGATCCTGGAGACCCGGGATCGAATCCCACGTCGGGCTCCCGGTGCATGGAGCCTGCTTCTCCCTCTGCCTGTGTCTCTGCCTCTCTCTCTCTCTCTCACTGTGTGCCTATCATAAATAAAAAAAATAAAAAAATAAAAAAATAAAAAAAAAATAAAAGTCCTAAACAGAGATATATCTTAATTATAAATTAGAAGACTCATTATTGCAAAAGTGTTTAATTCCCTCCAGATTGATTCTGCCTTCAAAAAATCCTAAAATCTTTCCTGTGGAATTTCCAGTATAATTTAAAAATGTAAATAGAAATGCAAACATGCAAGAATAGCAAAGACAATTTAAATAGGGAAAACAAGGTGGGGAGACTTGCTATATTGGATATCAAGATTTATTATAATGTTATAATAATTAAGGTAATATTTTATAAGTATCAGTTTAGACAAATAAATAATAATGCATAACAGAAGCAGATCTAACACAATAAAGTGATATTTGATTTATCTTAAAAATGTCACTGTGGAGAAAGGATGGTCTTTTCAATAAATAGTACTGGGATAATTAGGTATGCCTATGGGAAAATATAAATTTGACTCCAATCTTAACACCATCAATCAAAAAAAATCAATTCTAGATGTATTATAGACCTAAATATGAAAAGCAAACAATAATATTTTAAATTTTTTTTTTTTTTTTTATTTATGATAGTTACAGAGAGAGAGAGAGAGGCAGAGACACAGGCAGAGGGAGAAGCAGGCTCCATGCACCAGGAGCCCGACGTGGGATTCGATCCCGGGTCTCCAGGATCGCGCCCTGGGCCAAAGGCAGGCGCCAAACCGCTGCGCCACCCAGGGATCCCAATATTTTAGATTATAATAGAGAGGATTATCTTTAGTTTGAGATAAAAGTTTTAGATATTACATAAAAAGCATTAAGCTGATAAATTTGACTACATTCAAGTTAAGAACTTCATTTTTTTCAAGATGTATTAATAAGCAAATAAAAAAGCATACCACAGAGGGTGAAAAGATATTAGCAAAACATATAACCCAAAAGGAGCTCAAATTCAGAAGGTGTAAAGAATTTTCATAAATTGATAAAGATAATATAGACAATCCAGCAGAAATATAGGCAAAGACCTGAAGGTTTAGACCTTCAGGTCTAAACAAAAGTTTTAAGAAAAGGAAAATGGAGCAGAGACACTAAAGGTCCTTCAAAAGGGAGAAAATCTGGGGCATCTGGATCATTCAGTCAGTTGAAATCAAATTCTTGTTTGTGGGAATGAGCCCCACATCAGGTTCTGCACTAGGCATGGAGCCTACTTAAGATTATCCCTCTCCCTCTTCCTCTACCTTTCCCCTACTCCCTTGTGCACATGTTCTCTTGGTCTCTCACTCTCTCTCTCTCAAAAAAGAGAGAAAATCCAAATAATCCATAAACATTAAGAAAGGTACACAAGGATCAAGAAAAGGCAAGATAAAATCAAATGAAATATTATCACACATCTAGTCAAATAGCTGAAAGCTAAAACAATGGACAATATAATGTGTTGGTGAGGATGGAAAATGATGGGAATTCTCATATACCATTGATAGATTTATAAATTGGTACACTTTGGAAACACTTTTGGATTATCTATTACATTTGAAGATAATCCATGCCTTGTGACCCAGCAATTACAGGATTCATGCACATGTGCCACAGAAGACAAAGGCAAGAAAGTTCACAGCAGCATTAGCTGTCATGACCCCAAACTGGGACTAACCTAACTGTCCATCACAAGTAGAATGGCCATATAAAATATGGTATATTCATGCAATGGAACACTACACAGTGACAAACATGAGTGAATTACAGCTACATACAATAAAGTGCTGAACCACTCAAACATAACACTGAAGAACATTCACACATAACATGTGAAGCCATGCACAAAGAATACATACTACAGATTTCCATTTAAACAACATTCAAACCAGGGAAAAAACCCTACAGTATTTAGGGGTATTTACATGGTGGACTTGAAGAAATGCAAAGAAGTTATCACTATATGATTCAAGTTATAGTTACATTTAGGTGAAGGGGATGAAATGTGATAAGAAAAGGACACAGAGAGGGCCTCCAAGGTCCTGATAAAGTTCTGTATTGTGCCATGATTTATGTGATCTAGGTGTACACATTTCATAAGAATTCATTAAATTGTATTTTATGTTTATACATTTTTCTGTCTGTTTTAAAAGAGGTTTTAAATGAAGATAGGAAACCAAGGCTCAGAGATTTTAACTGAGTTTTCCAAGGTGGGTTACCCATCAACTTAAGACAGCCCTGGTATCTCTGATTCCCAAACTTGTGGTAATGCTTTCAGGCACTATATTATACGTTAGTTACCATCCAATGGAGTACATCATTTATATCTGCAATATAAGAAATAAATAAACAGTGATATAAAAGAGGTAAAAAAAGAATCAAACCAAGGAAGAGATCATGTTAGCTACTGGAGCAAGCTTTAAAGAAGTGATATAACCTATAATAAATCCAAAAGACCATGGCTTTTGAGATTCTAAAATCCTTCAGGTCTAGGGATGGGCCCAGTGGTTGAGTGTCTGCCTTCAACTTGGGGCATGATTCTGGGGTTCTGGGATATAGTCCCACATTGGGCTCCCTGCAGGGAGCCTGCTTCTCCCTCTGCGTGTATCTCTGCCTCTCTGTGTGTGAATCTCATGAATAAATAAATAAAATCTTTAAATAAAATAAAATCTTCCAGGTCTAGATAGATGTAGTCCTCCTGACCTAGAAGGACAGATATGGTGCCAATGCTGTATCTGGTAACCAGGACACACAGAGAGGCAAATGGTGTGTCTCTGCACATGTGCCCCATTCTTCTCTGGAATGGAGAGGCCTCCATTCTGGAACAAGAGGCCTAAGGAAGATTCATCTCAGATCTGAGTGCCCAACTTCTTCAAAGACAGGAAATCATAGCAGCTAGGAGTAAACTTGGAGGGATGCACACTCATACAATTATTCTCATTAAACCACAGCTTAATGAGTTTAATGAATGAGTCTGTAAGGATTAAATTTCTCCTGCAATGTATGGGAGCAAGAAAGAAAATACATGCAAATAACCATGCCTAGAGAACTGATCAAACCCTGTGGGACTAGAGGGAGGAGACTGGAAGCTTGATTCCATCTAAAAATGTCCTTATCCCAGCTCCTATTCCACATCCTACTCAGCTTGATACCCCACCTTAAACCTCATGTTTTTTCACAGGAGCCCAAGCTTTGCATCTTCCATCTGGCACACAGAGAAGTGACTCATAGCAATAAATACCAAGAAGAAAGGAGCTTTCATGAATAAAAGAGGAGGAGTGGGACTGGCATGAAGCTCTAAACTCACCTTCCTACAAAGTAAGTAAATAAAGCAATGCCAACCACTGAAAAGTGTCTCATGCCTCAATGTCTTCATGGCATATGACAGCACGACAAGGCAGAGTCATTCACTAGTTCCTGTCTTTCTGGGCAGGCAGAGACTTGGTGTAACTTTCAGAAACTTTCTCAATGTGCCCCAAACCTGGCAAGTTGGCCTAACTCCTGTAATAAGGAACACTATTTGGAAGTTGCACAATGCAGCTGAGGTGGAGGGTTCCATCTTGATTTTCCTCTATTCATCAGATCTCTGTGCACTTCTGGGTCTGCTTATATCTTGAGTAGCTCTGCAGTTCTTTTAAATTTATAGAGCCTTTAAGAAGAGACAGTTCTAGTAGATTTTCTGACAGGTCATGCAGACATGACCTAGACCCAGTGCCCACTCAGGAAGCAGTCTAGCAGGAGAGATGCCCACACTGATACATGAATGCCACTTAAAGGAATCAGTATTACAACAGAGGAAGATTAAAAGGTACTAGGGGGATGGATAAATTCTACCTGGGAGAACAGGGGAGGTATCCTAGAAGAGATGTTTTCTGAAGTAGATTTTGAAGGATGATTTTGTATCAACAAAGAACATAGGAAGGGTCAACCAGACAGACGCATAGAATATGTGAAGACAAGGAATACTAATATTAATCCTAATTCTAATCCCAATTCCAATTGGTATTTCTAATCCTAATATTCCATTTATTGAGCATTACTCTGAATGAGATGCTGTACCGAGTTTTTACCTTAACTGTTTCATTTAAATCCTACAAATACTTTACAAAATAGAAATTATTATTACCATCCTCATTTATAGATAAGGGTTTATGACTGGAGAATTTATACTGCTGGTACTTGAGGGAACCTAGATAGTGAAACCCATGTTTGGCCACTAAGTTAACCCTTCCTTTGGGATGTAAGCATCCCAGCCAAGTATGTGTTAAAATCCATAAGAAAGATAATCCAAAACTGTAGAGTCTTTCTGTTTCTGTGTGAATGGCTCTTTAAGTGGGCATCTGTATTTGTGAAGAAATTCTTCCTTACAGGGAAGAACCAAAGACAGACATTATAAAATCATACTGGTCATGGATAGAGCAAACAGAGATAAGTTTATGCAATCCTAGAAAACTAGACCTCACAGGGTCAGATCAGTGGCAGCTGAAATGCTACTTAACAAAGCAGATAGGAATCTTCTTTAGCTTTTGCATATAACTACAAATAACTCAAAAAATGATTTGGGGAAACTCCTAGATAAAAAGCAATATGTTTGGGATATAAAGCTGGCATTAAGAACAACCATTTCTACTTGGGCCCTGGGTAGCCTGATCCCTGCCTACCTGTCATAGGGCCATGAAAAAGTAAGACTGAGAAAGGCAGGCTTCAGAGAATTCCAGAGGATAAGGCTGTGTCTTCAATGTCGGATACTTATGCACAATCACTTGTTAACTCTTAATAGCTATAACAATAGCAGTAATAATACCAGCCATCACTTATTGGGAGCCAACAACATACTGAGCATGGCCTGCCTTGTTCACTGACCCTCTCACCAATCCTATGGGGTTGTTTACAAGGTCCCACAGTCCATATAAGTGGAGAAAAGGGGGCTTGAGCTCTGGGCTCCACGACTCTGAATCCTACTCTTTTCACCTCAGTGTTACAACAAAGTGTGAGAACATAAAGTGTGTCCTGGAGATTATCACCAGCCTTGGTCAGCAGGGATTCCAGGAAGCGAAGTTGGGAGCAAACAGAGACCTTACACAGATGCTAATCACATATGTCACTTTGTGGGTGTCAGCACAGGGAGTGTTTACTCTGCAGTCCATGGGGGAATTTGAATGGAATTCCTCATAGGATCCCCAACCCGTCTCCAAAGCATCTTGGGACAATAAGAAACTCTCCAGAGTGCTCTGCATGTCCAAGATATTACAAAGATATAGGCTAATTTAATCACACAAAGGTCACTCTCGACTGCAGCAGGGAGATGCTCACAAGTTTGTCATTAGGCAGGAAGCAGCCAGATTTGTTCATGAAACTCTTCTTTGTAACAAAGGTTGGCAAAAAGAGAGGATCCACCTCTGGATTCCTAATACAGAGATATTGACTTAATCCCAGGGGATGTTTTGAAGGAAGGAGAGCTGGGTTCCTCTGGCCCAGTCCCTGGATCCATTTCCAGAAGGGAAATATGTGAAGACAAAGCCAAATGGTTCTCAGAGGAGACTCTGACTCCTCTGGACCTTGCATTAGGATGAATGGAAAGATCTCTGCAGGGTAATTTCCTGCTGCCCCCAAAGATTGTGGAAACAAGTTGTGACCCTTGAAGTCCCTTGAAGAATCTCTTGAACTTCTATGGTCCTGATTAAGTTCCCGTTCTCTGCATACCCATAAGTTACCCATGGTAGAGTTACCCATGCTTATCTCTATCATAGCATATTTGTATCAATCAGCAGCTCAGGCCATTAGCCAAAATACTTGTACCATGGAATGTAAACTCACCTGAGTAGGGCTTCTCTTCCATACATAAGGTTGGGCATATAAGTTTAATTTCAAGTGGAAAGGGGGAAGTCCATTCTCCAAAGGTACTAAAGTTGAAATCTTGATTCCTTTCTGCTCTCTATATCTATTTCCCCAAGAGGTTCCAAAGTCAAGTGTTGGGGGGACTGGAAACTGGCTTCTCTAGAAGAACATACCCACACTCAAGGAGATATGTCTATGACTTAGTGATCCAAGGGTAATGGTTGAGAGAAATGTGAGAAATTCTGAAGCTACTACATGTAAGAAAAGTGAAATTTCAAGATAGATCTATTTCAAAAAGTAGTGATATAATATACAAAAATCAAGCCTCTTTTTAAAGATATTTATTTATTTATTTATTTATTTATTTATTTATTTATTTGACAGAGAGCACAAGAGAACACAAGCAGAGGGAGTGGTAGAGGGAGGAGGAGAAACAGGCTCCCTGCACGTGTGAGGCTCTATGCAGAGCTTGATCCCAGGGCCCTGAGACCATGACCCAAGCCTAAGGCAGATGTCTAACCGACTGAGCCACCCAATCTTCTAACACTGACATGTATACAAGGGGTATTCTAAAAGTTAGAACCCCAGGGATACACTCATGAAGAAGATTTATTCACAGAGAAACCACCTGCAAAGCTGTGGGTGAAATGTAGAAGAGTACTATCAAGCAACCATGTTCATATCTTCCATTCCCTCCTTCCCACAATCTGTAACACATCTGATAGATGATGCTAGAAAATGTAGCTTTGTCTACTTCTTAAAAGATACAGCTGCAGACTCGTAATTTATTAATCCCACAATCCGTGTGGCCATGGATGCCCAGCCTGTCTGAAAAGAGTAAGGCCCTCTCTGAGTAGCATGAGGAGGCAGAAGGAGAAGGAGGACTATATCTGGGTCCTGATTCAGGTAATTCACCACTAGTCAGCCCAGGGAATGTTCTTTATTCAGTCAAGTTTGCAGCACTTACTTGGGAAGGACAGAGTATGTATGTGGTGATAGGGAGAAGGATGCAGCTTCTTCCCTTCCAAACTTAGGTAGAATTGTGCAGGGAAAGAAGAGAAAGTTCCCTTTCCCATACAGAGACCTTTTTAAAACTTAGGCTGCCTCAAACAAGCCTATGTCATTTGTAAATGACCTAATCTTGAAAAGTTCATTCACTGAAGATAAAACTGAGGCTGAGTTGTATATGTGACGAAGGATGTTTCTGTACATAAGTGTACCTCCTCTGTCAATGAGCATAGCTTAAGAGACAGAGCCCTGATGGAAAGAGCCAAGACCTCATTTCCTATATTCACAGGACCACATCATAGGAACCATGAACAAGACAGAAAAAGGAATTTTGAGCCCTATCATTACAATGGAATACAGTTCAGAGATACTCCCCTGCCCACTTAGGAGAAAATTTGTATACCCATCCCAGACATGGGTCACTTCATCTGAACCTAAAAGATCTCCGGGTAAATGACATCACAGTTTCACTTGAAAACTCCTCAAGGTCCTGATAGGAAGTTCTTCTGGTTGTCTTATCTCTCTCTCTCACCCCTGTTGCAGTGGAAATTCATTTTCTTTCTATAAGCCATAGGACAGACTTTATTAAGTCATCCTTAGCTTTGATTTCTGCCACTAGATAAGCACAATCCAATGGGATTTCCTCATATCTTGCCTGTCAATAATTAATCAACCTCTCTTGAGAGCTCTAAAGATCTCTGATAAGGTTAAGTGATGATGTCTAGAGTCAATTTTGTCTGATCATCAGGTCTAATGCTTGCCTAACCTCCTTCACATGATGTAAAGCTGTTCCTGCTGAAGTATGTACATCTGAACTAATTTTCACGTTAAAAAAATCTAGAAATCCTTTTATGTGATTAGTTTAGCTATCTTACCTGACCTACTTATTTGTTGGACCATTCAAGACTATCACTATGCTAGGTCTTCCAATTTCATGACTAATTGGGACAAATGTTCAGACAACTTAAATGGAGCCTTGTGGCATTTTGGTTTTTGCAGACATACTGAATCACAGCCACACATTCCGGCATTAGCATCACAACTTGAAAATGACACAGTACATTCAATATAGAAGAAGAGCCTCTGAAAAGCCAGGAATATGCAGAATTTTTGTAAACCAGAATTAACTTTCCATATGTATTATCAACTACATTTTAACAATCCTCAATTTCTGATTCAGTATGTCGGTCTTGGGTTTATCTCTAAATTCCCACCCTATCCCATCCCTAGACAAATAGTTAAACTTATGGACAAAAACAACAATAAAAATCCAAATTTTAAGTAACTAGTGATGGTCTCTATTTAAGAGATTACTTTAATAGAGGAACTCTTTAGTCATAAGGGATGAAAATATAAATCTATTACAGTGATTCCCATACTTTTGGATTTTACTAGGTCACAAAATGGCCCAAAGTTAAAAATAGAATTACCATATGATCCAGTAGCTCCACTACTAGGTATTTACCCAAAGAAAACAAGAACACTAATTCAAAAAAATATATTCATCCCTGTGTTTATTGAAGCATTATTTACAATAGCCAAGATATGGAAGCAACTCAAGTGTCTATTGATAGATGGATGGACAAAGAAGATGTGGATAGATAAAGAAGATACACAATGGAATATTATTCAGCCATAAAAAGAGTGATATCTTGCTATTTGCAATAACATGGATAGGTCTACAGGGTATAATTTGTAAAATAAGTCAGAGAAAGACAGATATATGATTTCGTCCATATGTGGGATTTAAGAAACAAAACAAAGAAAAAAGAGATAAATTAAAAAACAGACTCTTAAATTTAGAAAACTGGTAGTTTCCAGAGGAGAGGTGAGGGGCAATGGGTGTAATAGGTGAAGGATATTAAGAATTCTCTTATCATGATGAGTACTGAGTAGTGTATAGAATTGTTGATATTGTACACCTGAAAATAATATATCATTATATGCAAATTATATTGGAATTTAAAAAGTAAATAAATATAAATTTAAAACAAAATGACCTAAAGTATTTTAGGAATTGACAGGATTGTCAAAACTTTAGTTTGCCAAGTTAGGACATTATAAAAAAATTAAAAAACACAATTTAGAATGACCATTACCTTATTACAGGAGTGACATCTGAACACCAAAATGCACAGAAAGCCATAATCTCACAAAGAATCAAGAAGTAATAGCTGGCAGTAGTATAGTGATTTTTGAATATCTTTTTACTTTAAATTTTATATATGTATTCATTTTTTATGTTATTTTTTTATTCAAATATGATTAACATACAGTGTTTTATGATATTTGGGTGTACAATATAATGATTCCTTAAAAACCTTTTAAATGTTGAAGAATTGCAGGATACATTTTAAATTTGTAGTGTCATTTTGTATGTAATTCATTTTGGTACAAAATGCCTATTTCCATGAAACATACCATGGTCAATGTATAAATAAGGTGGAAGAAGAGCCTTTCTGCCTGTCATAATTTTGGAAATACCAGAGAAGTCCTTCTCTTAAGTTCGTTGATATATTAAATGATGATCATCACTCAATATACACTAGGTTATACTTTGGTACAAGTTAGGTCAAGTTAGGAAAACATATTCACCAGCAGAACACAAATTAGAGCTCAAACATTCATTTTTTAAAAAATTTATCATGGACTTTACTTAAAATCTAGGTTGACATAGGCATGTGGACACAAATAGAAATTATATAACTAGTAATATTGTGTTTTTTTTTTTTTTTTCAGTAAAGACAGTGGTAGATTGAATTGTATCACTCAAAGAAATATGTTGAGGTACCAACTCCTAGTCCCTGTGAATAGGACTTTATTTAGGAATGGTTTTGCAGATGTAATCAGGTTGTGATGAGGTTATAATAGCTTAGGGTAGGCCCTTGTCCAGTGATTGGTATCTTTATGAGAGGAAGGAGAGTAGGACAGAAACAGAGGCAAACATATAGGAAGAGGGCCATGTGAAGAAGGAAGCAAACCAAAAAATGCCAAGGACTGCCAGTATTCATCAGAGGCTAGGAAGAGGCAGGGAAGGGTTCACTCCCAGAGGCTTCAAAGGGAGGTTGGCTCTGTCAACAGCTTAATTTGGACTTTTAGCCTCCAGAACTGTGAGATGAATTTTTGTTGTTTTAAACTACCCAGTTTGTGGTACTTTGTTACTGTGGCCCTAGGAAGCTAATAGAGACTATTCTGGGTGAACTGAAAGAAGCCAAGGAAAAATAGCTTCTATTCTAGTTTTTGGCTCTGTTGTCTTACTACAAGGCGAAAGAGAGAGCAGCGGAGGTAATGAAGTATCTAGACAAACGAGGATGTAGGAGAACATGCCCCATTCAGCAGTTGCTCATTTGAGAGCCATTTACAAGAAATAGTTAAAAATGTATATAAAAGTATTGTCACACATTTTGTGCCAGATCAGCACTGGTCATCAGAGTTTTCCCAATTGATTAAAAAAATTAAAAAGCAACTGTGAAAAAGTAGCAAGACCTTGAGAATACATTTGTACATTGTCATTTTCATATAATAGGTTTTCTTGGAGCAAGGTTAAGCCTTGAGCTAAAGAATCCATTGTCCAGAAAGGCTCTTTGGAAGTCAAAGTCCAAATGCCCAAGCCTGAGGAGAACACTCTGGGGTCTTTAGCGTTTTGCATGAGGAATTATAGTCCTCTGCCTTCCAGGCTCTTTAGCTAAGTCCATTAACCCTGAGCAGGGCCCAGCTGTCCCCAGTGGAGATGGTCTCTAGGGGAACAACTGTCCAGGCCACTCAAAGCACTTAAACAAACCTATGAGAGCAGCTCTTAAACCAAACACAAGAATCCCCATCTATGTTTGCCCTCCTCCACTCTTGTTTGCAAGTCTAGGGAGGGCAATGTCTTCCCAATGGCTCCTGGCTTATGGAATGTATTTAAATGCCTGGTTCAAAATCCTCATCCACCCCTCTCAAATTTGACAATTGTTTAAGCATTATTGCTTGAATGGATGCAGATGTTCAGCTCATCTCTTTTTGGGAGGAGTGTTTCTTTAGAAGAAAAGGGGAAATTGGTTTTTTTCTTCTTTTTCTTTTTTTTCCCAGACACATATTTTATCTTTATGTTTGTATCAAGGACTGCCAAGAGATGCATCTGGTCCCCAAATCAAGAATCTCACACTCCTCCTCCCAACTCACAGCTTTCCAAGCGCCTTTCTTTGTGATCTCTGCCTAAATAAGCTGTAGGCAGAGCTCACTGGACAGATGACCCACACCTCATGGGAAAAAAAGAATAACTTTTGCATCAATGCCAGAAAGAATGGCACCTATGGCATTTTTCATGTTGCTCCCCACCCCCGCCTTTTACTTTTTTTTGCAAAACTCATTTTCTGATTAATATTTTCAGCAGCTAGAGCAAATGCCAGTTTAATTAAATTTCCACACCATCCCCCCCTTTATCCAATTAGTGGGTTCACTGGCTCCTCAACAACCTTCAGCGTCTGCATTTTCAGTGAATGCTCAGTTGCTTCTGGCCTTGCCAAAAAAATCTGTTACATATTAAGTTATAATAAGATATAGGCAATTATAGTAGCAGCAGGACAAATAGATTTGTATGGTTCATTACAAGGGATTTCTGGAACATACGTATTGTAAATAGCCAGTTTCTGGGGCAAAACATATTTTCAAGGGAAAAAAAAGGTCGGGGGGAGGGGAGGAGGCCATTATCAGTTACTATAAGAAAATTCTGGATAAAAGGAAATTCTACAAATTTGGTAGCTCTCTGTTATTTAGATGAGCAATGTTTCAAGATGTAAACCTCAAACAGAAGTGAAAGATAAGAGGACTTTCCCCAGAAAATTGGTGGGACCTGTTTTTCATTTTTAGAAAGGAAAAGAGTACTATCATTGTCATGTTATTGGAACAGACTCAATAAGCAAGGGAAATGAACTAACACCAGAGGAGCATCTGACATGTGACCAGCCATGTGCTACATACTTTGCATACATTATCTCATTTAAAACTCATGACAATCCTGAGAAATATCAGGTACTAACCTGACACGTTAGGAGATACTAACCTGACAATTTCACAGATTTCACCCTAATAGCTATTGTTTTATAAAGGAGAAAACTGAGGCTTAAGAATTAAGGACTGCTCAAACTCACTCAAGGTCTGCTTGCCTATTTCCATGAAACATACCATGGTCAATGTATAAATAAGGTGGAAGAAGAGCCTTTCTGCCTGTCATTATTTTGGAAATACCAGAGAAGTCCTTCTCCTAAGTTCGTTGATATATTAAATGATGATCATCATTCAATATACACTAGGTTATGCTTAACATTCAGCAGGTTTAGATAACAGAGTAAAGAAGTGGAATTCCACTGGAAGGGGAAGGACTTCCCTAATAGGAGTGAAAAAGTGCCTAAAAGAATGGTGGAATAGTTGATTATTTTCATTTACAGCTTTGTCTAAGTAGACCTTAACGTTGACTGACTCTAATGCCACAGCTCTACTTCAAAGACTTAAAAATGTATCAAGTTAAGAAGTGTAGTATCTTTCTCTTTCTTACTATATTTAAGAAAAATGCTACTTACTAAGAGCTGCACCTGGAAAGAAGCTTGACAAACTTGCTCCTTCTGTCACCCAATTTATCCCTAAACTATAAACATTGTTGTTTTTATCTTAAAAATCTTCAAGGAAGGTTGTTCTCCAGCACTCTTCTATGTTCCATATGGAGAACTATTTTTTAACCAATACCATTCTGCAGAATCCATTTTATGATTCCCAGGATAAATTCGAGGCATTTTGCCTAATTCTTCAACCCAGAGTGGAAAGTGGGGTTGAAAAATCCCATTTAAGTAAATACTCCATGAGTTTATACAGGCTGAAGTCACTGAGACCAGAATATTATCGAAATCCCCAGAGTCTCTAGCAGCACGTGAAAATGGCTTTAAAGAGATGTGGCAGGATGCTGACCTATTTCTCTTTGAGAAGCAGGGGTGGAGATGGGAGATTCAGAGACCATGCTGATCACTGGGATGGGTAGAGAGTTGAGCTAAGCAAACCTTGCATACTGACTTAGAGAGTTAGTTGCATCTGCAGACGCCAGCAGCCAACCAAGGAGTAGAACCTTGGTTGTGAGAAAGTGAGGAGTGTTTTCTGTTTGAATGGGACTTGGTGGTATCAACATAGATCTACCTGCTATCATTTTTGTTTTGTGTATGTACTTTCAATCCATGAGTCACTTGTTCCTCTCAGGGAAGCATCAGGGTACACTGGGGAGACTGGATTTGGAGTCTTGGGAAATGAGTTTGGTCTGTCTCTGCCTTTATGTACTTAGGGAATTTGTAATCAAAATGCTTCTGAAGTCACTATTTCCTCATCTCTAAAATGAGGGGTCCAGAATTCCTGACCACACATTCTATTCAAGCAATAAGACACTGGAGTGTATTCTCTGACTCATGGACAACAGGCCAAGGTTAAATGCCAAGGTTTATGGAGGTTATCCTAATAGAATTATGTAACAGAATTTAAGAGCTGCAAACTATATGTCAGACATAAGACAGAGACTCTGAGACTGACCTCTCTGGACTCTTGGTCTCCTTATAGTTACAGAAGTTAATCATCAAATCCTATGAGCAAGGGAAAATCAAAACAATTTGTATAAGACATGTCTTCTAGAGTGATTGTCCCACCCATGACCCTAATGAGAAGGCAAACCTGAGTTGTTATTTTAGTGCCACTGGGCCCCACACAAAGCTGGCTATCTATCAGTGATAGGGCAGGAATTGAACAAGCAATCCATAGATTGTCCAGGGAAACACTGGAAAGAGTGCTCCATCAAGAACTTGCAATTGTCAATATCACAAATCATGAGGGAAATGAAAATAAAAATGAGATATCACCTCATACCAATAAGAATGGCTAGAATAAAAAAGATAAGAAATAACAAGTATTGGTGAGGATGTGGAGAAAAGGGAACCCTCATGCACTATTGGGAGGAATGTAAATTGGTACAATTACTGTGGAAAACTGTATGGAGGTTCATAAAAACACTAAAATAGAAACATCATATGATCTAGTAATTAATTACCTAAAGAAACAGAAAACTCTAATTTGAAAAGATATATGAATCCTTATTTTTACTGCAGCATTTTTCATAATAGCCAAGATATGAAGCAATGTAAGCATCCACTGATAGATAAATGGATAAAGAAGATGTGATCAATGTACATGTGGGATATGGGGTGTGGTGGGATGTCAGAAAGAAGCGAAGGGGGTTAAGAGCACAAAATTATAAAATATAAAATAAATAAGTCATGAGGATGAAAGGTAAAACATATAAAATATAGTCAATAATATTATAATAATGTTGTAAAGTTACAGATGGTAACTATACTTATTGTGGTGAGCGCTGAGTAATGTTTGTTTATTTATTTATTTATTTATTTATTTATTTATTTATTTATTTTTTAAAGATTTTATTTATTTCATGAGAGACACAGATTGAGAGAGAGAGAGAGAGAGGCAGAGACACAGGCAGAGGGAGAAGCAGCCTCCATGCAGGGAGCCCAACATGGGACTCAATCCCGGGTCTCCAGGTTCCCACCCTGGGGCTGAAGGCGGCGCTAAACCGCTGAGCCACCGGGGCTGCCCTGAGTAATGTTTATAATTGTCAAATCACTATGTTATACACCTTAAACTTATATAACATTGTATGTCAACTACACTTCAATAATAAAAAACATAATATACAAAAACGTGCTGTGACTAATAAGGCACAATACAAAACTATTTTAAGAAAATTTGGAATTTGTGAACTAGATGATTAGGCTAGTGAGAGTAGGGACAGGACTTGAAAGAATGTCATAGAAAAAGTCTAGAGAGGCCAGAGGTAGTAGTTTTGAGGGATTACATGCAAACTAAAGTTATGAGGGAGCAGAAACCATGGGTAAGCAAAAAAATGGCCTTAGGTAACTGGTCTCCAAAAATGGCCCTCCTGGTCAATCCCAATATCAATTTAATATTCATGTTTTGTTGCAGTCTTTTCCCCTTGAATCTAGCCTGACCCTATAATAACCAGTCACATATGGTGAAAGTGAGAGAGTGTGGTTTCCAAGGATAGGCCACAAGAAACCTTGCAGCTTCCACCTAAGTCTCTTGGAATGCTGGCTCTTGGGATGGGCTTTTAGAAACCCAGATGCCATGCAAAGAGAAATCGAAGCCACATGGGGAGGCCACATATAGCTCCTCCAGTCAACAGCTTCAGCTGAACTGCCAGCAGCAGCAGCAGCAGCCAGAATCAAGTGCCAGACAAGTGAGAGAGACATTTTAGAAGTCCAGCCCAATTAAGCTTTCAGATCACTTTATCTCCAGCTGCCATCTGACTGAAACTACATGGAGCACCTCAGGTGAGAATTATAGAGTATAGTTAACTCAAAGAACTATGAAAAATAATGATGGTTGTTATTTTGAGTCCCTAAGTTTCAGAGTAGCTTGGGCAACAATAGATAACCACAGCAGATCCATAGGAAAGGAAGGAGATGGACAGAAAGACATATAGTTTCCAGACAACAAAAAGAAATAAAAGGTGTTCAAACTGACAAAGAGGTCAAATTCTCCCTCTTCGCAGATGACATTAAACTGTATATAGAAAATCCAAAAGACTCTATCCCAAGAATACTAGAACTCATACAGCAATTCAGCAATGTGGCAGGAGGCAAAATCAATGCCCAGAAATCAGTGGCATATCTATACACTAACAATGAGACTGAAGAAAGAGAAATTAAGGAGTCAATCCCATTTACAATTGCACCCAAAACAATAAGATACCTAGGAATAAATCTAACCAAGAAGTAAAGGATCTATATCCTAAAAACTACAGAACACTTCTGAAAGAAATTGAAGAAGACACAAAAAGATGGAAATATTTTCATGCTCATGGATTGGAAGAATAAATATTGTGAAAATGTCTATGCTACCCAGGGCAATTTACACATTCAATGCAATCTCTATCAAGGTACCATGGACTTTCTTCAGAGAATTGGAATAAATAATCTTAAGGTTTGTGTGGAATCAGAAAAGACCCTGAATAGCCAGGGGAATATTGAAAAAGAAAACCAATGCCGGGGGCATCACAATGCCGGATTTCAAGTTGTACTACAAAGCTGTGATCATCAAGACAGTGTGGCACTGGCACAAAAACACACACATAGATCAATGGTACAGAATAGAGAATCCAGAAATGGGCCCTCAACTCCATTGTCAACTAATATTAGACAAGGCAGGAAAGACTATCCACTGGAAAAAGGACAGTCTCTTCAATAAATGGTGCTGGGAAAATTGGACAGCCATGTGTAGAAGAATGAAACTAGACCATCCTCTTACACCATACACAAAGATAAACTCAAAATGGATGAAAGATCTAAATGTGAGACAAGAATCCATCAAAATCCTAGAGGAGAACACAGGCAATACCTTTTTTGAACTTGGCCACAGAAACTTCTTCCAACATACATGTATGAAAGCAATGGAAACAAAAGTAAAAACGAACTATTGGGACTTAATCAGGATAAAAAGCTTCTGCACAGCAAAAGAAACAGATAAAAAACTAAAAGACAACCTACAGAATGGGAGAAGATATTTGCAAATGACCTATCAGATAAAAGGTTAGTATCCAAGATCTATAAAGAACTTATTAAACTCAACAGCAAAGAAACAAACAATCCAATCATGATATGGGCAAAAGACATGAACAGAAATTTCACAGAGAAAGACATAGACATGGCCAACAAGCACATGAGAAAATGCTCTGCATCCCTTGCAATCAGGGAAACACAAATCAAAACCACAATGAAATACCACCTTACACCAGTGAGAATGGTGAAAATTAACAAGGCAGGGAACATCAAATATTGGAGAGGATGTGGAGAAAGGGGGAACCCTCTTGTACTGTTGGTGGGAATGCAAACTATTGCAGCCACTCTGGAAAACAGGATGAAAGTTCATCAAGAAATTAAAAATAGGGGCAGCCTGGATGGCTGAGTGGTTTAGCGTTGCCTTCGGCCCAGGGTGTGATCCTGGAGACCCGGGATCGAGTCCCATGTTGGGCTCCCTGCATGGAGCCTGCTTCTCCCTCTGCCTCTGTCTCTGCCTCTCTCTCTCTCTCTGTGTCTTTCATGAATAAATAAATAAAATATTAAAAGAAGAAATTATAAATAGAACTACTCTATGACCCAACAATTGCAGTAATGGGTATTTACCCAAAAGATACAGATGTAGTGAAACACTGGGGACACCTGCATCCTAATGTTCATAGCAGCAATGTCCACAATAGCCAAAACGTGGAAGGAGCCTCGGTGTCCTTCGACAAATGAATGGATAAAGAAGATGTGGTCTATATATACAATGGACTATTATTCAGCCATTAGAAACAACGAATACCCACCATTTGCTTCGACATGGCTAGAACTGGAGGGTATTATGCTGAATGAAGTAAGTCAATCAGATAAGGGCAATCATCATATGGTTTCACTCATATGGGGAATATAAGAAATAGTGAAAGGGATTATAAGGGAAAGGAGGGAAAATGAATGAGAAAAATTAGAGAGGGAGACAAACCATGAGAGACTCCTAACTCTGGGAAACAAACAGTGAGTAGTGGAAGGGGAGTTGAGGCGGGGGGGTGGGGTGGGGGATGGGGTAACTGGGTGATGGGCACTGGGAAGGGCACTTGATGGGGTAAACTCTGGGTGTTATACTATATGTTGGCAAATCGAACTTCAATTTAAAAAAAGATGTATAGTTTCCAAGAAAGGTGTCAGTTCCCAGGACTGCTGTGATGTCTTTAGCCCTTAAAGGGCTATTTTGAAAAGATGTCCATATCTCTCTTCAAAATACCATTCTTTTATTTGAAGCAACTTGAGAAGATCTTGTTTCCTTAAAATCTAATCAATCAAACTAAAATCCAACTAGAAAGAGACTGAAATATGGTGTATCTGCCTTCAGCTCAGATCATGATTTCTGGATCCTGGGATTGAGCCCCTCATTGGGTTTCCTGCTCCGTGGGAAGTCTGCTTCTCTCTCTCTCTCTCCTTCCCTCTGCCCATCTTCCACTGCTCATTCTCTCTCTTCCTCAAATAAATCAATAAAATCTTAAACAAACAACAACAACAACAAAAAAACAGAAAGAAAGAGACTGAAATAAATATCTGTTGATAGTGTAGGATAGAGGTTTCCAGAAGCTAGTCTATGGAGAAACACTTGAATGAATATGGTTCTCACCACTCTGCAATGTAATGAGAAATATAAAGACAATATAGGAATTTTTGTTCATGAACCTAAATTGATTCAAGTTAACGAAGGCAAATATATGTACTCAGAGTCTGAAATGTGAATCAGAATAGAATTAAATCCTCACCTCCTGAACATTCCCTATCAAATTCTTGGTTATTAAGAGATAGCAACATTCATGACTCTTCTTGACCTTCCTCCCTCTATCTCTCTGCTTTTCCTCACAAACCTAGGACTGAAAATATTAGGAATTATTTTTACCTTCCTTTCCTGATCAACCTGCACTTCCCTTAGGGAAAGGTGGTTCCAAACCTCCTACTCTCTCTCTGTCATGTCCTTTTTCTTCCCTACCCCAGACTTATTGCTAAACATCAACACAGATAGTATAAAAGGGGCCATCAGAAGTACAAACATTTGGGAACTGGGGGAGGATACATAGCTTTTATCATACTCAATAAATCAGCCCCCAATTAAGACAGGTGGGAGAAATTATTTCCCAATGCCCTTGGCCTTGCTCTAAATTCAGCTTCTTATATTTGAGTAAAAATATGTAAATAAATAAAATCTCTTTCACAAGATGCCCTTTCCTCTCTAGCCCCTCCTGTGCTTTGTGTGGCGTAAATTATCATAACTCGGTTTAATGACTGCTACTATGAGCCATGCTACTCTTCTACAGAATGAAAGGAAAGCCTCTACAGGCTCTACCTTACTCAAGGTTCCAATGGGTGAGAAGGGACCAGGGCACATGGCATTGCCTACCAGAATTCTCCTTAGGTTGGAGATCAAAGACTGGGCAGAGAGCCCAGTGATCCTAATTTGCATTGTGAAAGTTACCTGTCCAGCTCTGCTCCAGAGGCAAAGGGATCAAAGCTGGGATGGTAGCTAGGGGCAGGGAGGAAATAAAATATTGATTTAATGAGATGCATGATAGTTCTCCTCCATCCACCTTTTCAGTAATGCATGTGGGGCCAGGAAGTGACAATTATTCATGCTCCTTCCATGAGATCACATTATGGCTTCCATTTGCCCTGCCAGATGGATCCCATACAGCTTTGCCCAGAAAAGGAAAAATAGGAGGGAAAGGAAGACTGAGAAATATGGTATAATCAGACAGTTTCCCAAGAACCCCTACCACCTCTGCAGAGATGTGCCGTAAGGAGGTAGGTTTTCAATACTTTCAGTCCCAGTTCAAAAATAATTGTATGCAGAAACTCAAAATCTAAAACAGATAAAAGAGCATCTGCTGTCCTTAAAAAGAGGAGAGGAGAGAGGGTTTACTGCAGTGCCCCATTCCTCTTCCTAGTCACTGAACAAGCCACAGAGGACAAATGGAAAATGACTGTTCCAACTTTTGGGCATTTTTATTGCTAAAATGCTCGGAAGTTCACTACACTTTAGTTGGGCTTTGATTAAATGGGGTGGAGGTGAGGGGTAGATGAGAATAAGAAGGGATGTCAAGCTTGGTGGCAAGCTGAGATATTAGAGCAGCATATAAAACTCAAGGAATGAACATATTTTCTGTCTGGGAAGGCGACAGGGGCAGGAGACATATTGATTGTAAAGTCCTTGGGGAATTCTCCATCTGAAACTCCTACAGAGGATGACGTCATTAAGCCTCATCAGAGGCCAGGCCCTAGGGAGCTGTGGCTCACCACAGAAGCAGCTCCAGTTTCTGGGTAAGAGAAGCCAAGGCCTCTTTGGCCCTAGCTGCAAGAGTGTGGGCGGGCAAGAGAAGATTTAAGGATTAAGTGGTGAAAATGTTAAGTGAACAGGGGTCCTTATTCATTGTCTGGATCTTAAAATCTTTCAGCTTTTTTACTGCAATACCCAAAAAGAACAGCTTATGTATTTGTTCCTCATTTTTCTAAAAGTATAATAAAAGTTGTCTCAAAAAGAAAGCTGACCCTTCTCACCATGACCCCTGGTGCAACTTGCAATCTGGTCTCCCCACTCGCCTTAATATCCCATCCTTTCACATCTTTGTCTTGTGTGTGCTCATCACATCTCTTCCTAGATAGTCTTTCCATCTACTCTATGGCAAATACCAACAGCAATCAATTTTGGAATGTTGGGCTTAAATTCTGATTCTTTTACTTATTATTTATGTGACTTTGCACAAGTCATTGAAACAATCTGAGCCTAAGCTTCTCTATTTATGAAATAGGGTAAAGATGAGAAGAGATAACAGATATGTAACTAGCTCTCTGCCAATCACATAGCTTGTGCTTGAGGAGGGTTACTATTCCCTGGGCAAATTCTAACTCCATTCCTTAATATGTAGCTCTGGGGAAATAAGCCCTAAGAATGTCCAGTGACTGGGGTTCGCTTCTTCCCAAGCAAGGCTCTGAATTGTTGGCAGAATGTTGCTACTATATTGTATCAAGACTTATTTCGACCTGTACATGCTGAGAAAACTTATTTCTGCCAGCACATCCTGAGGAACGAGCACCCCCACTTCAAGTCAAGGCAAATGCTTTGCCTGAGTCACTGAGGATCCACTACCCCAATGTGCCTGACGCCCCCCTGATGGAGTCACAGCAGAGGCAGGAAGATGAAATTCATCTCTTCTTGGCTCCACATGGATCCAAGTAGAAGAAGAGAAAGTCTCCAAAGATCTCCTCTGTCCCTGTCTCTGGATCCAACAAATCCTATCTCCACTAACGCAGCAGTCAGTGATTTTCAAGCCCAGTTATTCTTAACACTTTTCATCTAGATTCAAGTGTCCTTTCTTTGCTAAGAACCCACCCAGAGCATCTGGAGCTCTGGGTATAAAGCAGTTTTCTTGGTAGAATCTCACTAAGGAGAGCGGGAAGAAAGAGCTCTTGAAAGACAATAAAAACTGTGTGTAATCCAGACATTTTGCAACCTTATACTTTCAGGGGCCTCAAGATGATGGAGTAGAATTTTATTTATTTATTTATTTATTTATTTATTTATTTATTTATTTATTTATTTCCAGTGGGCAGGAAAGGGAAGTTATGGGAAGTGAAGTCTGCAACATTCAGAGCATCTGTCACCAAACTCATGTTCAGCAAGGAGAAGATTGGAACCTCCTTTGTAGGAAGTTGGGCAAAGAAAGAGATTTAGCATAAGATAGCTATAAACATATTTCTAAAGAAGGGAATTTTCTTGACTCCTGCTGCTGCTGAGAGTCTCCTTATCATCAAAACATCTGGTCCATACAAAGACACTGTTTATTTACTCATAAATATATACTGCAAGTTTAGAATCTTCTAGGCACTATTCCAAGTCCTGGAGATACAGTTAAGAAAACAGATGACAGGAGCACTTGGGTGGCTCAGTTGGTTAAGTGTCTGACTCTTGATTTCAGCTCTGATAATAATCTCAAGGTTGTAAGATCAAGCCCAGCATGGAGGCTACTTAAGATTCTCTCTCTCCCTCTGTATCATCCCCACCCCTGCTCACATGTTCTCTCTCATTCAAAGAAAGAAAGAAAAAAGACAAGTCCTGCCTTTGGGAACTTACATTCTTTTTTTAAAAAAATATTTTATGTATGTATGTATTTATTTATTTATAAAGATTTTATTTATTTATTTATTCATGAGAGAGAGAGGGGCAGAGACATAGGCAGAGGGCGAAGCAGGCTCCATGCAGGAATCCCGATGTGGGACTCAATCCCGGGACTCCAGGATCATGCCCTGGGCTGAAGGCAGGTGCTAAACTGCTGAGCCACCCAGGGATCCCCAGATTTTATTTATTTATTCATGAGACACACACACACACACACACACACACACACACACACACACACAGGCAGAGACACAGGCAGAGACACAGGCAGAGGGAGAAGCAGGCTCCACACAGGGATCCTGATGTGGGACTCGATTCCGGGACTCCAGGATCATGCCCCAGGCTGAAGGCAGGCGCTAAACTGCTGAGCCACCCAGAGATCTCCTGGAACTTACATTCTAGTGAGGCATTCTTTGCACAATACCAAATGAGATTCAAGGTCAGGATTCACAAACCCAATAACTCTAGAAGCTTTATGGGTAGCAGCCATGTACAGTGATTTAGTTATAAGACAATAGAGAGTGGTGGGGACTGTGGAGACTAGAGATCTCATACTCCATCTAAGCTGCCATTTGGTTTCAGACAATTGTTTCTGCACAACAATTCAGGTTCGTTGGGTTCAGATCTGATTGGTCAGTAGAAGCCAGAAACATAGATTTCTATGAAATTTTCCAATTTTAATACCAGAAAAAATAAAACTAAATTTATCTGATGGCTAGGTCCTGTCTGAACTATATCTGCTTGCGAAGCCTGCTCTTGATGTTCAGTATAGACGGCTAGAAATGGAGGAGTGGACCTAATCAACTCTAAAGTCCTGGAGTCCAGAAGACATGGTTTCAAACTAGCTTCACCATGTACCACTACTGTAGTAAGGTTATTTTTTAAAAGCAGATTTCCTTATAATGTCACCCAAAGATATTAGATGCAAATCATGTTCAAAAGCTGTGTGAGAAAGTTTAAAGAGCTAAGCACATTCTGTCAGTGCTCAAAATTCAATGAAAATCATTATCAATAATAATAATAATAAACTTTGGGGAATGTTATAAATTAGCTTCACCACAGTGAAATACTAAGACGTTCTACAATAATATTTACAGTGTTGGTAAAAGGAACATTGAAAAAGTGCCAGCAGAAGTTAATATTATCTACTATGCAATTAAGCAGAGCATTTTTCACAGTGAACAAAGGCTGTAACCAGATTGTGAGCACTACACGTCACTGCAGTTCTGCCGGCTGCAAATCATGTATCTACCATAATAAGACAAGTATTTGGAAAAATTACACATCGAAGCAATAAATCTTTATCAATGTAGTTTCAACTATGCCACAAAAAATAAAAATATAATAAGAAAATAAATAAATGCAGATTACTTAAGCTCCTTGAATTTCAGTTTCATCACTTATAAAACAGGAATAAAATCATAGAAAGATTGCAGTAAGCAATAAATAAGAGGTGTATAGCACCCATGCCTGGTACATAATAAGAACACAATAAATGTTAATTTGTATAACTGTTAGGGTCCTGGCAGGAAACAGATGCACATTTAAAGCTATTAACTGGAAGAATTTAATTGTTCTATGTATAGAGGCATATACAAAGTTTAGGGAAAATGCATAACTAGTACCATTTAGATGGATAGTAGAAAAGATAATTCATCATATACAGCAGATCCTTGAGGCATTAAGGCTTAGTTCTCCTGATGAACCCCATTTAAGAAACTGTAAGTTTTAGTGCTTTTTACAAACAAAGGTTTATTTCCCATTCATGCAAAGAACTTAATGAGGGCTGGTTGGGAGTTTTGTTCCACATCTCCTCCCTCAGAAACTCAGGCAGATAATGTCTCCACGATCCATAATGTCTGTGGTTGCCATGACAGGGGGAAAAAAACAGTAATTTTCACATTGCCTCATAAACTTCCACCTAAAAATGACACATGTCAATTTGCATTTCTGTGACCAAAGCAAGTCATATGGTCACTTCGAATTTTAAGGCAACAGAGAAGTGCAATTTAACATTAAGCCTGGAAGGTGAAAAGGAAAATATATGTGACCAGCCCTAGTAACTATCATTCAATGTTAGCAAAAGTTAGATGAGATGGACATTAACTGGCATCTTGGTAGCAGTGCAAATTGATACAGATTCTCTAGAAAGCAAGTTGAAAATGTGTGTTAAGGGTCTAAAGGGAAGTTCATTCTCCTCTTCAAGTAACCTTCCCTGAGTAGAAGTAGAAACCCAGAAAATATTATAAACAAATGTGTATGTTGAAGTACTACATATACGAACAACAACAACAACAAAAAAAAAACAATCAGAATGTCCAATGGCAAGGCAATAGTTAAATAAATCGAAGTATAGTCATATGATGGAAAATTCTCTAGCATTCTAAAATGTTTTTGAAGAGTGTTTAGTGACAAGGGATAATGCTCAGAAATAAAAGTACTGTACAAATTAATATAAAAATAAAGTACCAAGAAGAAAGGCAAAGTAAATAAATATTAATGATGGATATCTCTAGATAAATGTTATTGTCTTCTTTGTTTTTCTGTATTTCTTTAATTCTCTATACAGATGACTTGATTTTTTTTTCACAATAGGAAAAAAGATTATTAAAAACATTGTAAGAGTATTTATTACAGCAATTTTTATAATTGCAGAAATTGAAAACATCTAAACTCCATCAACAGAAAGTTGGTTAAATGAATTATAGTTTGGTTAAATAATAAATTATGATAAAGCTCTTAAAAATTAAGATCTATTTGATCTGCTATGGAGCATTTGTTCTGATATACTAAGGAAAAAAAAGCAAGGTGCATAAAAGATATAGTATACTTCTCTTTGTATAAACATGCACACACAAAGACATATTTCTGAAAAGATTGTATAAAAAAGCTAGGAGAGTAGAGACCTGATTTATAGCCATGGGGGAGGGGAAAACTTTCAACTTTTAGTCCCTTACCTTATTTGATTTTTTAAAAATTTTGTGCATGTGTTTTAACTTGAGTTATAGTTTACAAACAAATAAACAAATAAATATATCAGATCCTGGCTCTGGCAGATACATCATAACTATTGGTCACCTTCTCTGACCTTTTGCTCCCCTTAGAACATTTCATTAAATGCCTCAGTCCTAGACTGGGCCATAGCTATGGCTTAACAAGGCTTACGGATTGAGAAAGGATTTCATTGATCTGTCTGCCATTCTGAGCATGAATAATAGAGGTATTCCTAAGGAGGCTGGACTAAGGTGCAGGGAACACAAGTCATCCTTTCACCGGGGCTTCAGGCATCTGGGTACCCTTCCCAGGGAACCACCTGCTAAAAACACAAAGACTTCCACTCGGCTGATATTGAACACTTCCTACCAACAGTTGCCATCTTGAACCCAGGCCTTTGTGTCTGCTCAGGGCCATTCAATTCTTGGGAGTTACTTATATCCATGGATATTGAGCTGGACTAGTCACTGTAAACAGTCTCAGGATCAACTTTTCTGAAGAAAGAGCCTCTAGTGCTGATGCAGCAAACTTACCCTCAGCTTCCCAGAACAAGGCATTTCTAATTCTATGTTAAGGACAGGCTTAGTAAGAGAACAGGCAAATGTAGAGGAGAATTTGCTCCTAAACATTATTCTGAAATTGGGCTCTACTATTCTCCAGGTTTCTGCCACACAGGCCTTCTGTCAGTACCTCTAGCAGCATGTGTTCTGTCCTTCACATCTTTGCTGGGAATGATCTGTGACAAATATTCTTATTCATAAGGTAAACCCCCTTATTTAGGCACTAGGGATATTGTGAAGAACCATCTCTATTCTTGTTCAGTTTACATTCAGGTAGACACATTCAAATAATAAACAAAATTCAAAAAGTAAAATGAACAGTATGACACAAATACTATAAGTACTATGGAGCTAAATAAAACAAGATGTGGATAGAGTTCCAGAGAGAGGCCTCACTCCAAAGGTAACGCTTGAGTGAATGAAGATCTGAAGGCAACACAGAAGGGAGCCATGTGAGTATCAGGGGAAACATGCCTCATGGGAACTGGCTGAGTTCTACTTGTAGTTCAGAAGGTAAAGGTAGAAGGTCAGCCAAGATGTAGAAATAATACTTTAAAATTTATACAATGAAATGTTTTAAAGTTTATTTCTAAGATCCAAACAGTTATAAAAAATAATTTAAATGTCCAACAGTGGTTATATCATGGTAAGACCATGAAACGGATTACGATCTAGTCCTTAACAACTATAGATTTGGAAGAATATTTATAGTAAGGTAGGAAAACACACTCAAACTAAAACGTCCAGTGAAAAAAAGCAGAATGCAAAATTATATTCTAGTTTGTCTTGAATTGTGAGAAACTAGTTTAGCACCCCCAAACAGTGCTTGGTATATGGTAGACACATAATAAACACTAGTAAATGTCTTTTGGTTAAGTTGATTGTTGAATTTAGTGATGGTAGGGGATAAAACTAGAAGATACATCAAATCATTTTTTTTTAAAGATTTATTTATTTTATTTTTTAATTTTTATTTATTTATGATAGTCACACAGAGAGAGAGAGGCAGAGACATAGGCAGAGGGAGAAGCAGGCTCCATGCACCGGGAGCCCGACGTGGGATTCGATCCCGGGTCTCCAGGATCACGCCCTGGGCCAAAGGCAGGCGCTAAACCGCTGCGCCACCCAGGGATCCCATACATCAAATCATTAATGGTGGTTGGCCCTCAGTGATGGAATTCTTCATAATTTTCTGTGGTTTCCAAATTTTCTAATTGAGAAAAATTATTACTTATTTTTTAAAAGATTTGAACACCCAATATTGTATCTGAACCCCTTTGCAATGGACACATTTGGCTGCATTTGCCCTGATATTAGTGGCTACAAAAAGCCAAAGGTTTCTTCACCTAGCCTGAACTTTCTACCAGGAGGAATCTTCTCAGGGAAGGTTATTATTATCTAAGAACTTCTATTCTTCAAATGCATATTTGGGACTTAGAAAATGTGCTACTTTTTTTTATATTAGGTGTTCTCAGTTTTGGCTGCACATTGGTATCACCTAGAAGCTGTACTGCACACCTATTAAATTATATTTTTGCAGGTGGGGCCAAGGCATCATTATTTTTTAAAGATCTGCAGATGATTCCAATATGCAGCCAGAGTTGAAAACAACTGTTTTATGTACATCTTATTTTATTTTCTGAGTATTTCAATCCCCAATGTATAGATGAGGAACTGAGGTTCAAAGAGGTGGAGGTAGTTTGCCCAGGGGCATATGTTAAGAAGAGGGAAAGCAGGTGATTTAACTGTAGAACTGATGGAAAGCACTTGTCCTGATATTCTTACTTGAGGTAGCTTATATGCAGAGAGGGAACTCAAAAGACTTAACCCAGGGCATAGGCTGGTTCTTTGCCAGTCAGTACCGAAACAGGTTTCTATAACCTGCTTGGGACTCTTTCCAACTATTCACTGCTGCTGAGACAGGAGGGATAACACAGCACATACAAACATACACACGCCTACACACATATGTGACTGTGAATTCCACTTCTGCCTTGGGTTCCATAGGAATTCTAGGTCTAGTTCTATCTAGTCCCACTGGCATGAGAAAGAAGCCCCTGTCTCCTTCCCATGCCAAGGACATGGCCTCTGAGAGTCCTTTCAAGGATGCTCACAATCCTGGGCCACTAAATGAGAGTTGTCTGCATGGGGTGGTTGAATGGGAGCTGAGCTAAGTTTTAAGTCCAGACAACTGTTGATTGTTGGGAACCATCTGGCCTATGGTTGGTCATCCTTACTTGACAGTGACAAAGAGAAAAGGGTGCTGTTTTAGCTGCCACTTGGCTCTGCTGATAAATGGAGTCTGCTGTGTTCATCGGTCTCACATTGTTGAGTCCCTTTTCTTTCTTCTTAACTGCCTTTTTTTTTTCTAGTTATAAGGTCAGACAACTATTTTTGCAGGTATCTACTGGAATGTTCCTTCGGTCTCATATTTTAGAAATTGATAGTATGGGCTTATAGCCTCTGTATCTTGGTTCTGTAGTGGATGACTCTTGTCTTAAATCAGAAACAGGGTGGAGTGGGGACAGGCCTTCTTCAGGGTCATACTCATCTCATCCTATTGACTCAAGGTACAAAGCAGGCATGGAGTGGAAACCAAGAAGACTGATAAAGCAATGAGCTTCCTGTGACAAAGGCAACAGTCTGAGCACCTCAATGTAGGCTTTAAAATTCTTCTTTTACCCCTGGGTCAATGTATGTGAAAGTGAATTGAGTATTATTAATATTCCTGCAGCTATTGTCTCAACTTTACATTAAAGCTTAAAAGAAATCTTCTGGCCAGAACCTGGCCCTCTAACAATTGATTTTCTTTTCGGCAGGCCAAAACATTCCCTTGGAGGGCTGCACAAACCATCAAACACTCTGAGCTGTGTGGAATACACTGGCACAAATATAAAAGGTCACCTTGGATTTGGCCGAGCTGGTGAATACCAATGAGCTGGAGCTCCCTGGAACCTCAGCTTATGCATATCTGGCAGCTAACTTTGCCAATGGGCCCAGGGCCTCTGCCTCTGCATCCCATGCTGACCTGAGTAGAAAGGGTTTGCCCCACTGAGGGATTCAGGATTGCTCACAGGGGAAATTATCCATCCAGGGTTCTCAACCTGCTAAAATCTCTGGCCAGGCCCTTTTGCATGCTAGCTTTTTTTTTTTTTTCCTGCATATAACCATTTACAGATTGAGTTTTCCCTTCCCTGACATGAAGAAAAACAATAACAGGGAGGCTCATGAAATTGAAGAATCATAGAACACATTTTTGTGTGCCCTTTCTATAGACACACCCTTTCAGCTCCATGCAGAAGTCCAATTCCTCATTGTTCCATGGGGATTTTGTTCAGAAGTGAGAATCAAAGAAATAGGAACATAAAGATCCACATGTCAACAGGTCTATAGAATGCCCTGAGAATCTCATTGGAACAGGAGGCCCAACACCCCCTAAATATTAACTTCTCCTTACCAGTCCCAATGCATTGGTCTATGTAGTTGAGAATTCAGTCTTCTGCTAAAACACGTATCTTCCTGGGAAAGTTCCTGCTCCTGGCTATATATCAGCATCTCTTTAGGAGTCTGTAGTATACACAGGGACTTCCTGCACTAAAATCCAGGTTCCAGCACTTACTAATTAGGTGAACTTGGGCCTGTTCTTGAATTTCCCCAGGCCTTGGTATATTCATCAGTAAAATGGAAATTATAAAAAATATCCATCTCTTTGGGTGTTGTGTGCATTAATCAAGCCAATCCACGTAAAGTGCTTAGAATAGTGCTTGCCACATAGCTAGTGTTTAATAAATGCACTTACTTTATTCCTTAAAAGTAGAGTTTCATTAAGAGAGTCACTTGGTTGGGCAGAATGGGACCCTTCTGGGGAAAAGGGATTGAAAAGAGGGTGGAAAAGGACATGAAAAAAGAAAAGCTGTGGGCACTGAAAAGCTGTGGGCATATCATTTTGAAATTGTGTTCCTGATATCTTGTAGACATGTGCACAGACCGTGATAGAGCTGGAGACATAGAGGTTGGGGCACCAGCAAGAGTGGGATATAGCACTGACAGGATGCTAAGGGATGTGTAAGTGGCAAAAACAACACTTTGCAGTTTTGAGGGATTAAGTTTGCATTACAATTATGAACATAATGAATGATTCTGTAGAAAATTTAAAAGAATACAAAGAGAAAAATTTTAAATCAATATTTCTACTATCTACTGACTATTTTGATATATTTCATTCCAATCTTTTTTTCATGCAGAATTTATATAACTAATATACATTTGTCCTACTCTATATCCAATTTTAACAATATTGGGATCATATTTTAAACTACCTTTTCTCTACTTACTACAACTTGAGTACTTTCCTCTCATTAAATATGGTTTTTAATGTCTACATTATATTCCATCATATGGATTCATTTATCCAATTCACTATAGACATTTATGCTATTTCTATTTTTTTATTATTATAAATCATACAGCAATGAGCATCCACGAACATAAATCTTTAGATGCGTGTCTAGTAACTTCCTCAAGATAAATTCCTAGAAGTGAAATTAACAGATGAAAACTTATACTAATTTTGAAGTACCTTGATACATACTACCCTCTTCCTTGCTGTGACTGTACACACACAGGAATGGTACAGTTATAATTCAAGTATCCTTTCTTCCTCCCTCTACTTTCTTCCTTTGGCTAAATATCTTTCTCATGCTGCTATCTCTCTGGCATACTTCCATTGCCACACTGCATCAAATAACAACCAGGAAAATTTCTCCACTTTTAAGGATTCATATGATTAAATTGTTCCCCCTGGATAATGCAGAACAGGCTCTGCATCTCAAGGTCCTTATACTTAATGATATTTGCAAAGTCCCTTTTCCCATATGGAGAATATTCACAAATTCTGGAGATTAGAGTGTGGGCATATCTGGGAGGCTATTCTGTTTACCACAAAGTAACCCATTCTATAGTTGAAGAAACTAAAACTCAGAGAGGTGAAGTGACTTTCCACAGTCTCAAATCTAGTAAATGACAGATTTGAGATTCAGACTTACCTCTTTGTGACTCAGAAGTTGCTCACTCTTTCTGGGAGAGCAAACTATCTTTACTAACATTTCGGTGCAGAACATAGAACTGGGTAGCTGTCTTGATGAGGAGATAACTTATAGAATCTAATGATCATATGGCTTTCCAATTGGGAGCAGGGAAGTATCCTTGGATAATGGGAAAATAGAGACCCCTTTCTGATCAAAAGGATGATGTTGCATTTTATTACAGGTGTCTTTTTATAATTTTCCAGGATAAGTTACAATGCAGGTAAGCACTACCACATATTAGCTAGCTGTTGGACCATGGCACATTTATTAGTTGGTTTAGATGGCCATAATAGTATACCACAGACTGAGTGGCTTAAACAAAATGAATTTTCTCAAAGTTCTGGAGGCTAAAGGTCTATGACAAAGGTGTTGTCAGAGTTGTTTTCTACTGAAGGCAGACTCCATGATGGACTTTTTATGCCTCATGCTTAGGTATACATATAGATCAATTACACCCTGGGGTTCAAATTTTGTTGCTGCCATTTCCTGGTTGTGTCACCTTGGGCAAGCATCACACCTCTTTGAGTCCTAGATTTCTTTTTTGATAATTAAAGGTAACTTCTTTATATGGTTGGTCAGAGCAGGAAAAGAAATATATTTGCAAATCGCTTAATATAATGCCCTTCACATAGAAGTTGCCAATAGAAGTTGCCAATAAATTCGTTAATTTATCAAAAAATGAAAAAGGAGTGCTCAAAAATAAATAAATATGTATATAAATGCATCAGAAATGTACATGTATAAATAGAAATATATTTATATACATAAGTATATATATAAACACACACACACACACACACACATACACACACACAAATAATACCTAGGGCTTGTCCTCAAATCTTTCACAGTCCAGTGGGGTAAGTCAGGTAAAACAGGCAATGATAAGATAATGTAATAAGTACTAAAACAGGAAGTAGTATTGGGTACTATGGGTTCAAAGGGGAGCAGCAATTAATCCAGTTTATGTGATCAAGGAAAACTTCTGAGTGAAGTCACTTCTAAAATTAATCCTAGAGTTCCTGGATTCCTCAGTTGACTAAGCATCCAACTCTTGATTTTGGCTCAGATCACGGTCTCAGGATCATGAGATGTGGTCCTGAATTCGGCTCCACACAGGACATGAAGCCTGCTTAAGATTCTCTCTCTCTCTCTTCCCCTTTGCCTCCCTCCCCCCAAAAATAAAAAATAAAATAAAATAAAATAAATCCTTCAGGATTGACATGAATTGAGTAGGTAAAAGAGAGGAAGTGAATATAATGTGCAAGTTGATAGCAAGGATAAGGCCTAATGCAAGGAAGAACACACACAAAAATTAAGAAATGAGTTGGAAAGGAGAGGTAGCATAGAGAAATTGTCTATTGATGTAATCATCATGTAAGGGTGTGACTAATATTACCAAGTGTGTTAGACAAGAGATATCTTTGCATCAGTATCCAGCCTATTTCTCTCCTCAGCCAACTAAGGAAAATTCTGGTTGTCACTCAATCCTGTCCTGAAACTTAAGGGGAAGACTGAGATAATCAATGAAATAGAGAAGGACTGAGACAGGGAGACAATAATTTACCAGAAAAGAAGAGAACCTAAGGGGAGAGAAAGATTGGTGATGAGGGGCAGAAGTCCTCCAGCTTTTGTGTTTTCTGAAGGCAGCTGTAGTAAAGATTTAAATAAGTTTCAATTTTTCCAGCTAATATTAGTTATTTGAATTTGATTCTATGCCAAGAGTGGACTCCTGGGGCCTGGTTTTGTAATATATATCCATAGATAGATAGAGAGATAGATAGATAGATACATCTGAACCTTTTCCAGACAGACTATTTTATTTATTGTTCCTTCAAAATACCTTTCTCTAACCCTTTACTTATGCTTTTTCCCTGCCTGGGATGCTTTCTGCACTTCTCTAAATCCCTCCCATTCTTGAAGGCCTACCTTATATTCTATGTGCTTCCTCAAAGCTGTCCCAGCACAGAGAAATGCCCTTCAATTACTTTAATGTACTTCTTGTCTGAATTGTAGGCAATTTCTGCTAATTATGCAGAAAAATTTCACAAAAACATCAAAGAAAAATACTGAAAAAATGCATCACCCCTTAAGACCATTGTCCTAAAGGAACAAGTTTTTTTTTTCTTTGAACTTTAATTTTGTTTTCCTTTTTTATTTTTTATTTTTTTTAATTTATTTTTTATTGGTGTTCAATTTACCAACATACAGAATAACCCCCAGTGCCCATCACCCATTCACTCCCTCCCCCTGCCCTCCTCCCCTTCTACCACCCCTAGTTCGTTTCCCAGAGTTAGCAGTCTTTACGTTCTGTCTCCCTTTCTGATATTTCCCACACATTTCTTCTCCCTTCCCTTGTGGTTTATGTATACAATGGAATATTACTCAGCTATTAGAAATGACAAATACCCACCATTTGCTTCAATGTGGATGGAACTGGAGGGTATTATGCTGAGTGAAGTAAGTCAGTCGGAGAAGGACAAACATTATATGTTCTCATTCATGTGGGGAATATAAATAATAAGGAACAAGTTTTTATGTACAATCCCTTCCAATCATTAATTATGGGTATAGATGACCAATAATGTTACACCCATGCTAGGAATTTTATTTCATCGCTTTTTTGAAGTGTGCCTGTACTTATTTAAGTTTTTAACTCCACTTAGTTAATATACAGTGTTACCTTAGTATCAGGTGTACAATACAATAATTCAGCACTTCCATACTCACCACAACAAGTACAATCCATAATTCCTATCATCCAACCTATCTACCACCCTCCTCACCTCCAATAACCTATCAGTTCTCTATAATTAAGAATCTGTTTTTTGACTTCTCTCTATATATATTTATCTTTGCTTGTTTGTTTTGTTTCTCAAATTTCACACATCAGTGAAATTATATGTTATTTGTCTTTTTCTGACAAACTTTTATCACTTAGCATAATACACTTATCTCCATCCATATTATTGCAAATAGCAAGATTTCATTCTTTTTATGGCTGAATAATAGATGATATAGATATAGATACAAATATAGATATATCACATCTTTATCCATTCATCAGTTGATGGGCACTAGGGCTGTTTCTATATCTTGGCTATTGTAAATAATGCTGCTATAAACATAGAAGTGCATGTATCCTTTTGAATTAGTGTTATTGTATTCTTTGGGTAAATATCTGGCAGTATGATTGCTGGATCATAAGGTAGTCCTATTTTTAACTTTTTGAAGAAACTCCATACTCTTTTCCACAATGGATGTATCAGTTTATATTCCCAGCACCAGCAGCAGAAAGAATCCTGTTTATAAGAAAATGATCCCATTTATAATTGCACCCAAAATAAGATACCTAGGAATAAGCCTAACCAAAGAGGTGAAAAACCTGCATTCTGAAAACTACAAAACACTGATGAAAGAGGTGGAAGATAATGCAAAGAAATAGAAGACAAAACAGTATGGAGTTTCCTCAAAAAGTTAAAAATAGGACTACATGTACAGTGGAATATTGTTCAACCATTAAAAAAAGAATGAAATTTTTTTTTAAAGAATGAAATTTCGACATTTGCAACAACATGGATGTAGCTAGAGAGTATTATGCTAAGTGAAATAAGTCTGTCTGTGAATGACAAATACCATATAATTTCACTTGTGTGTGTAATTTAAGAAAGAAAATAGATGAGCAAATAGAAACAAATAAGACAGAGAAAAGCAAACCAAGACAAGACTCTACTACAGAGAACAAACTGATAGTTACCAGAAGAAGGGCATGTGGAGGGATGGGTTAAATAGGTGATGGGGATTATGGAGTGCAACTTACTTTGATGAGCATAAAGTGACATACAGAAGTGTTGAATTACCATATTGTATACCTGAGACTAATATTATACTGCATGTTAACTAACTGGAATTTAAATAAAAACTTAAAGGAAAAAAAAAGAAATAGACATTCCATGCTCATAAATTGGAAGAACAAATATTGTTAAAATGTCTATATTACCCAAAGCAATCTATACATTTAATGCAATCCTTGTCAAAATATTAGCAAACATTTTTCACAGAACTAGAACAAAAAATCCTAAAATCCCTAAAAGACCCTACATAGACAAAAAAATCTTGAAAAGAAAAGCTGAAGGCATCACAATTCTCGACTTCAAGTTATGTTACAAAGCTATAGTGATCAAAACAGTATGATCCGAGCATAAGAATAGACACATAGATCAATGGAACAGAATAGAAAATCCAGAAATAAACCCACAATTAATGGTCAATTAATTGTCAACAAAGCAGGAAAGAATACCCAATGGAAAGAGAATGTCTCTTCAACAAATGGTGTTGGGAAAACTAGGCAGCAACATGCAAAAGAAAGAAAATAAACCACTTTCTTACACCATACACAAAAATAAATTCTAAATTCTAAATATGAGACTGGAAACCATAAATATCCTAGAAGAGAATATAGGTAGTAACTTCTTTGACATCAATTATAACAAATTTCTAGATATGTCTCCTGAGGCAAGAGAAACGAAAGTGAAAATAAACTATTGGGACTACATCAAAATAAAAAGCCTCTGTACAGCAAAAGAAATAATCAACCAAAATAAAAGGTAACCTATAGACTAGAAGGAGATATTTGCAAATGACATATCCGATAAAGGGTTAGTATCTAAAACATACAAATAACTTACACAATTCAACAGTCAAAAAACAAATAACTCTTCAAAACAACAACAACAACAACAAATAACTCAATTTAAAAATGGGCAGAAGACATGAACAGGCATTTCTCTAAAGAAGACATCCAGATGGCCAACAGACACATGAAAAGATGCTCATCATCACCTATTATCATGGAAATGCAAATCAAAACTAGAATGAGATATCACCTCACAGTTGTCAGAATGGCTAAAATCAACAACACAAGAAACAATAGGTGTTGGTAAGGATGTGGAGAAAAAGGAACATTTATGCACTGTTGGCAGGAATGCAAATTGATTTCATCTTTTAACTTTCTGCTTTACAGTATTAGTGATCTTTATATGCCTAGTGTATATGTCCCCTCTACCTTTCTGGCTTTTATATAACATGGCATCTTAAAAGGTTGTAATCTTAAATTTGTAGTAGAGTGCAGTGTCTCAAATAGAGAGGATGGTCAATAAATGTTGATTCCTCCCTTGAACAGTTCAAAGTTCCCTACAGAAGGGCTGTATTACTTCTTTGGTCTTTAAAATCTCAACAACTTAACAAAGGCCACAAACTCAATTATCTCTGGAATCAAGTAGATTTTGTAGATTGATAAAATAGGCTTGAGTAGGATGAGATGGACAGGTTCAATACACTGCAGTGGTTTCACCAGCTTCTAAGAGCCAATTGTTACACTGTGAGGACTGTTTGTGAGCCAGTTTATTTATTTATTTATTTATTTATTTATTTATTTATTTATTTATTTATTGTGAGCCAGTTTAAATAAAACTTTATCAACTTAATCACTATATAAATTATATTAAAAAACAAAGGTAATAAATACTCAAAAATTCATCACTCCCTAGTTACTTTGATAAATGTTGCTTTATTTTTTAGAGTATTTATTTTGGAGAGGGGAGGCAGGAGGAGAGGGAATCTCAAGCAGACTCCCCACTGAGCATGGAGCTGGACTCTGGGCTCAATCCCACAACCCGGAAATCATGAGGCAGATGCTTAACTGACTGAGCCACCTAGTGCCTCTATCTATGTTTTTGAGGTTGTGTCTATTGCATTTGTATGATGGGAATGCTATATTGTGTGTTCCTGTGCATCACTTTCCAATTCCTTGCACAGTGATGTCAAGTTGGTTGGATGAAATTAGCTATGGAGGGAGTTTAGACATTACAGAAATTGGCTAATGCTACTACACCAGGGTTCGGCTTATTGTTTTGTTGATTTTCTAGACCGCAGAGAGTGATGGCAAAGATAATATTAATCATGATAAAAATAACAATTGTGTTATGTTTACAGTTCCTATTACATGAGGAAAAGCATGAAAAATTGAGGAAATAGTTTTCTAGTTTTCAAACCTAGTAGGTGATTCAGCAAAGAAGTTATTGAAACACAAGTAATGTTCTTTTTTTTTTTTCAAGTAATGTTCTTAAATGCTAAATAAAATACAGGATATCCAGTTAAATTTATTTGTTTATTTGTTTATTTTTAGTAATCATTACGCCCAACCTCGGTTCAAACTCACAACCCCAAGGTTAAGAATTGCATGCTTTTCTGACTGAGACATCCAGGGTCCCCAGTTAAATTTAAATTTAAATAAGCAAAAATATTTTTGGCATAAGTGTATCTCAACTATTATTCAGAACATGCTTATACTAAAATTTTATTTATTGTTTATCTGAAATTCAAATTTAACTGACCTATATTTTTGTCAAACCTGGCAACCCTAGACATATATCTTCATTGTTTCATCTTACATGTTAACATAGATAAAAATATCAACCAACATTCATGTTGGAACTGTACTTGTCAGTTGCAACTATAGGTTGGCTATGGATAAAATAGTTCAATGAAAATCAATGAAATAATCTTATGAGAATCAACTATATGAAATTTATAATAAAGAATATTATGTATTTCATAATTTACAAATCTTATGCTAAACATCCTCTACATCAGTATAATTTATGAACACACACATATGTATATATACCTATACATACATTTTATTAATTTTTGTAGAAATGCTCATTAAATATTCATTAACAAAACACTGAGACATTGAGAATGTGATAAACTGAAATAGCCGAGGCTCTCCAGGAGGCCGGATGCGCGCCCCATGCCCAGGCGCAAGCAGGCGAAACCCCAGCACATCAACTGGGAGGAGGACCGGGGCGCGCAGCCACCGCAGCAGCCGGCCCCGGGGTTTGCAGGGGCGGCCGCAGAGGTGCCGGCGGCGGGGGGCCGGGCGCTCCAATGAGCCCCCCGGGGGACGGCAGTGAAGCCAACAGGATGGAATGACTGCACAGAGGACTCGTCAGGAGGAGACTCACATCTGTGAGAAATGCGGTGCAGAGTTCTTAGAACACAAAAATTGCACTAAAAATCCACCTGTGCTCATCATGAACGACAGCGAGGGAGGGGCCGGTGCCTCCGGGAGACTTCTCGGGGCCGCGCTCAGCTGCCCGCCGCACAGTCCAGGCAGTGAGGCTGGGCTCAGGGAGGATGGCGGCGGCTCGGGGGAGCTGAAGGAGAAGCTGGGTGCCGAGCTTGTCGTGTACCTGAAGGCCGAGATCGCCCTGCTGACCACGTCCCAGGACATGAGCTATTTACCCAAAGGCAAAGTGGCCAGCACTGCGGGGCACCAAGGTGCCGGTGGACCAGCGCAGCGCCGAGGCGCCAGCAGCGTCCGTGGGGCCTGGAGCAGATCCTGGGCCTGCAGCAGCAGCAGCTGCCGCAGATCCAGCTCGCCGAGCACATCCGCGTGCAGGTGAACATGTGGGCCTGAAGCCGAGCGGACGAGGGTGCCCCCCAGGTCATGTTGCGCCTTCCCGGGGCTTTGCAACCTCAGGCCCCAGGCTCTGTGCTCTTCCAGAGCACACCTTCAACACCGTGGCGTTAGACCTGTCCAAGAAAGAGAAGGGGAAGCCACCGAACGAGTCCCCGCTGGAGGCCAAACCCAAAGACTAGGCCGTTCTCTGCGAGCACAAGTGTAAGTACTGTAGCAAGGTTTTGGGGACCGATAGCTCCCTGCAGATCCTCCTCCGCTCCCACACCGGAGAGAGACCCTTCGCGTGCTCTGTCTGTGGCCACCGGTTCACCACCAACGGCAACCTCAAAGTGCACTTTCATCGACATCCCCAGGCGAAGGCCAACCCCCAGCTCTTTGCCCAGTTCCACGGCAAAATGGCAGCAGGCAATGGCATTCCCTATGCACTCTCTGTACCCGTCCCCGTAGATGAATCGAGTCTCCCTTTAGACAGCAAACCTGTCCTTGTAACAGGGACCCCCGGTCTAGGGCTAGAATCTCTCTTCAGGGACTGAACCCCAAGGACCCCATGGGCAGCCGCTGCCCAACCACCTGCAGCCCCTGCCTTCTCCGGAAAGTGAGGATGGATCCCTATTGTCTGGGGTGGGGATGGGGGTGGGGGTCAAACCACACTGTCCCAAGGGTTGGTGGCTTCCATGGGAGTGGGCCCCCCCAGCCAGGGTCGGAGACCCTGAAATTACAGCAGCTGGTGGAGAACATTGACAAGGCCACCACCGACCCCAAGGAATGTCTCATCTGCCACCGGGGTCTTGAGCTGCCAGAGCTCCCGAAGATGCATCACCGCCCCCGCCCCCCCCACGGGGAGAGCCCGTTCTGGTGCAAGCGCTGTGGTCCGGCCTTCTCTCCACCAAGCGCAACCTGAAGAGGCACCTGGGGGTTCACCCGACCAGCTCTCGTGCCGCATCTGCCGGGAGTTTGCGAACGTGGTCCTGAGGCAGCAGCACCCCCGGGGGCATGTGGGCAGCCAGATTCCCAGCACGCCTCGGCCTGAGAACCCCTGTGACCTCGCGGTGGTCCCCGAAAACAGCAGCGCGGGTGCCACCTGTCGCGATGACGTCATCGAGAGCATCGGCGTGGACGAGCTGGGCCCCCCGGACGCCCCGGCGGCTCCCGGCAGGTCCCCGCCCCGCTTCCCGGCGCCCACTCAGCATCGCCGGCTCTCGGGTTCACTGCCCTGGACGCCCGGGGAAGGTGGGTCCTGCTCCTCCCGTCCTGCAGCGGCAGAGCGGCAGGGACAACGGTTCGGTGGAGGGCGAGGCTTGACCAACGACTCGTGGTGCTCGGTGATGGGAGACCAGGAGTACCAGAGCCCAAGCCCAGATGTGCTGGAGACTGCGTCCTTCCAGGCCGCCCCCGGCCAGTCGCCAGGCAGAGAGCATCAAGTCCAGGGCTCCTGATGCTGGTGGCAAAGCAGACAGCCCCGAGAACAGCGCGCCGAGATGGAAGGTCTAGCAGCCTGCCATCAGCATTTATCCGAGCCCAGCCAACCGAGGCCACAGTCGAAGTCCCTGGTGCGTTTGTTGGGCCCGTGGCCATGTCCCCAAGCATGACACCTTTGCTAGCGGCTCGGCCACGCCGACAGGCCAAAGGAAATCCTGGCCCCTTGGGGACCATGGACCCTGTGCTGTGGAACCAGTACACCACCATGCTCAATGGAGGTCTGGCCATGAAGACCAGTGAGATCCCTGTGATCCAGAGTGGGGGTGTTTGTACCCTCCCAGTCTCCCTGGGGGCCAGCTCCATTGTGAACACCACCACCATCTCCAAGACGGATGGCTCCCAGTCCACCATCAGTGCTGAAAGTGGAAAAACCAGGTGCTGCTGACAGCATCCCCATACACCAATTCCCTCACTTCCTCCAAGAAAATAAGATTGCAGTCTGCTAAACTCTTTGTCGAGGGAGAAATGCAGGGAGAATGACCTCTCTAGAACTCTACTACTTTTCTTTTCTTTTTTTTTCTTTTCCTTGTAAAAAGAACCCATCTCCTCCTGTTTGTTTTCTTACTGATGTGCAAGTGATGTTTACAGTTATGATCATAACTTCAGGCAACTCAGGCAAGTCCTACAATCAGATGTTATGCTACTTTGTGAGAAAAAAAATTGAAATAGAAAAAAGTTAAAAAAGAGAAAAGAAATTGAAAAATTAAAAAAATTGAAAAAAAAAACCCCAAAATATTAAAACATATACAGACTAGAATTTTTTTTTCTTTGATTTTGGAAAGAAGTGTGTGTCTTACAAAGTAGCTTTGTTACTTGCCACAAAGTGTATACATAAAACCTTTGTACAACTGAGAGTAACTATTTCCAAAGACTATTTCAAGTTGGAACTTACTGAACTACAATGGACAAGACAACTGTTAGCCTAATTGGGGTGGGTGGGTACTGTATACTTCCCTGGTGACTGTATGCGGATACATGGACAAGATCTGGCATCTGTTTAGGGACCTGTTTTGTATGACCCCCTGTACCCTGTACCCATCTTTCCTTTCGTTTTTTTTTTTTTTTTCCTGAATGTACCTTTTTTTTTTTTTTTTTTTTTTTTTAACTAAGGTTGTAGAATTACAAAATTCCTTCAACCTTGGGACTTTAGGTAGGATACCCTCAAATGGACTGGTTTAGTCCTTAGGAAGTCAGTGTGTGTTGCTGCTTATTTAAATAGAGTTCATTCAGAGCCCCAAGAGTCCCTATGCTTTCCAGATGCCTCCTTTCTGAGCCACCAGAAGGGCTAGGCACCTAAGCAGGGACCCTCAGGTGATTTAATTTGGTTCTCCAGTGCCTACTTGATCAAAGACCTGGGTTTTCCTTCTTGAAGAAATGCTCGGAAAGGGGATATTTCTTACAGGTTCACATACTACTTTGTACAAAAAATGACCTTGGTGCAGCTTATGCCAAGTTAGTATGAAGATTGTTCTTGAGTATTGCATGAAGGCTATGATGTTTGAACGGGCAAGTCATGGGTGTGAAAGCTTTTTTTTTTTTATCTACCTCATTTATTTTTGTAGCCATGATGTCTATTTTCCTATTTTATGACCACCAAAGTGTCCGGACACCCTGTCTAGCACCTGAGTTGATATGTGGTGGGAGCAGTTGGACAGTGAAGATATTTTCATGATTCTTTTTTTTAAGCTCCCCACCCCTTTTTTTTTGTATATGAAATGATGAAACATGCTCTGATGGTTGAACAAGGAAAGAGAAAGAAAGATCTTAATTTCTGAGTGGAGAATCTCCTTCTTTGTGGAAAAGTAGATCAAGACTGTTATCAAAAGTCGGTCTGTGTTATTGCACCTGACTTTAGGATCCAAAAAGAATTTTTTGCCATGTTGTGCCTTTCCTTCTGGAATTGTAAGTTGAGAACAAATGTTAGTACCTGTTTACACTGTGAAGCGGATATTGTTACAGAGAACACACCAGAGCCTTTCTCCCTGTTAAGTAAATCATGTCAGTGTGAATATATGATCTGTGGAGAAACCCCTGTAGTTTTTACCTGCTGATGCTGTCTGTCTTGTTGGAGAATAAATTTTGGATGTTTTTACTTTCTCCCCCTTCCCAAAGAAAGAGAGAATGTAATAAACCATCCCTTGAGAATGCATAAAAATTCATTTTATAAACACTATCCTTCTAAACAAAACTTCGTTCTACTCTCTTTCAACTGTCATTTTTGCTGTCAGACCTATGACAGGTCAAGATCAGGGTCTACTTGAACAATAATTTTAGAGTTTACCTCTTTGAGAAATCCATCATCTCCAAAGCATATAAACAAAAGCAACTAAAATAAGGTCGTCCCTGTATAAAGGCTAAGTTTAAAAAGATTGAAGAAGGAAGATCATTCCTCCCTAGCCCTCCACTCTTAAAGTGAGCCCCATCCAACCATCTGAACCGTTGCTCACCATGCCCATCTCTACCTGACTACCCACTTAAGCTAAGGAGGCATCTCTGGGTGCCATTAGGCTCTGACATATGGGACTCATAACCACAAGGTGATAGCATTTCCGTTCTTGCCAGTGATGCTCATATTGGGAAGACTGATGCAGTTGACAAGGCTACCTAGTTATGCTTCTGCTTCTGTTCTCTCTGACCGAAGGCATCCTGGATCTTGCTTAGGGCAGTCTTGGGGCCAAAGAGGCCTCTGGAATGCAGAATCCCTCCAAATCAACACAGCTAAATACAAAGAGCTGAAAGCCTGTTCACAAGGAGACATCTTTAGACTCTTTCATTCCTGGAGAGGCAAATTGGCAAGGGCAGAAAGGAAGACAAACTGGGTTCCAATCCAGATGCCTAGAAAAAGTGAGGGGCTCCAGAAAGACTAGATTTTTACATGCCAGGGCTTAGCTCAGCTCCTGCTTGTTTCTCTTGCCATATACTTCTTTGTGTTAGTAATAAGAGAGAACCAACAAACTTCAGAGCAATAAATACTCTGTAGCTTACTTTATGGGTGGTAGTCTATCTGTCCATCTTTCTCCCCAGAATGAGGAAAGGCAAAATCAAAAAAAAAAAAAAAAAAAAAGACAAAACAAAACAGAATCTCTGGGGGTTTTCTATACTACATCCATATATTCCTAACTCTAAATCTATGCCCTCGGGCAGTATTTCCCAAAGTGGGCTTAGTCAGATGTTTGTGTATAATTTATGGAAAATGGGGGGAGAGTTCCATATGTATTATGTATAATTTATGGAATAATGGGGGGAGAGTTCCATATCACAAATAAGTTTGTGATAGTACAGGTTTAAAGATTGATTTATTTTTTTTTCCTGCTGGACTTCTCAGAGCCTTTAATATGCTCATGTACTTTGGGAATCTATTCACTGGAGTAAAGTTCACTATGTTTTTCAAATTTACTTAAGTCAAGAACCCCCTTTTCATGGAGTATCTTAAAGGGTCAGTGTTCTGTAGAGGGGACCTTACAAAACTCCTAGGCTCCCACTATTTTCTTTTTTTCCCTTTTTTAAAATTTAAATTCAATTAGTCAACATATAGGGCATCATTAGTTTCATATGTAGTGTTCAATAATTCATCAGTTGTGTATAAGACCCAGTGCTTCTCATTCATCGACAAAATAATAGACTTTACAGTTCCATGACTGTCCAATGACTGTATTCTTTCATCCTCAACTATTAAAGGATTTCTTTCTTCAAGGTTCTTTAGGTGCTCTCAGAGCCTCTATCAATAGTTCCTTTCTCTCCTTTCTTTGCTCAAACAAGACTTGCTAGATACCAATGTCATCACCATTACCATAAGCTCCTAAAAGGCAGTGGGGCTTGGTAGGGAGAGCCTGGATTAGAAACTCACATGGTCTGTAGCCAAGGTCTAATTTCAAATGACCTTGATCCAGATACTTTACCTTTTAGAGACTCAGTTACCTGTTATGTAAAAAGACAATAATATTTTTGTCACAGACTCATGATGATGCTCTCCTGAAAAGGTTTCATGAAAGCACTATGTTATAAGATGAAACTGAAAAACTATTAGCCCCATTTTTCCTAAATTCCTCTGATCATAAGAATCACATAGGACACTTATTAAAATGAGAGATTTATCTGAAAAGTCTGTTTTCATGGGTGGGACCTAGAAGCTATGATTTTAAAAATCATCCTAGGTAATTTATACCATCAGAATAACTTAGAATTCTGAACTATCTGAAGGAACTGAGGAATTAATGGTGAATGAATGGTGGAGGAATGAATTGAGGAATGAATGGTGTAGCAAGAGCTACAGACAAGTGTGAGATATGTGGCTGGGGTAACACCAGGAAAGCAAAAACAGTACAGAGCTCCTCCTATTTATTACACCAGATAGGCATGTGTATATCTCTTCACTGGGCAAAGTTGGGCTGGGAATTTTACCTTTGTACAGTACTTCTGGAGTACACACTCCAAAAAAAAATCACTAAATATCCCACTGGCCAAATTTGTCTTGGTCACTTCTTCATTTGAATCTTGAATCTTCTTTTAAAAATGAGTTATGACCTTGTGGATATCATAATAGAGATCTTTATTTAAGAAATCAATCTCACAGGACTCCTGGGTGGCTCAGTTGTTGAGCATCTGTCTTTAGCTCAGGGCATGATCCTGGAGTTCCAGGATGGAGTCTGACATCAGGCTCCCTGCAGGGATCCTGTTTCTCCCTCTGCCTATGTCTCTGCCTCTCTCTCTCTGTGTGTCTCTCATGAATGAATGAATGAATGAATGAATGAATAAATAAATAAATAAATAAAACTTAAAAATGAAAAAATCAATCTCTTCTAATTTGCTTGAGCAAAAGGGGCAAAATACATGCACGTGTACATATGTGCACAGTGCACATACACACATAAATACACACCTGCCACATTTGCCACTTACAACTCTTTATACAATTGTTGAAGTGCTCATGAATGACAAAAGAAAAAGATCCCATTTCTGAAATAATCTCTCTGTATGCTGTCTGTATCTAGGAGCTGGAGTTACTCAGAGATTTTATTTCTTATGGAGAGCAAGAGAATAAAAACAGTATTTGCTTTATTAAAAATGAAATAAATACCCTAAACAAAAACTCATTATTTCTAGAAAGTGCCCTCTCATGTCCAACCACCAAGAGAGACTCTCCTGCAATTGATTTCTTGAAAAAGTCCAAATCAAAGCCAGGAAAATCTTGTAGCCATTAGACTGCAATCTCTATAAATCATCAATTTGTTTTTCATGACTTTTTCTGCATTCCTTCTCTATTCTGTAGTTTATTTTGTTCAATGTTTTCAGCAACTGCTTTGCCAAGCCTCAGTGTAGAAGCCATCTAAGTGGGGAGTGTGTTTCCTGCTCCATGATCTGCTTGTCCAAGGAATAAAACAGACATCTGACTTCTCTCCCAACCCATTCTTTCCCTGTGTGATTACAGGCACAGGAAGACAACAACCACACCTAAATACTTATGGATTAAGGCCTTAAACAATCCAGGATGCCATGAGCAAATTCTGAACTATAGGATGCCTTCTTGCCCATTACTCAAAGTATATCTTACAGAGACTGAGACCTTTAAGAAAAAGAAGGGACTGCAGTTGTGACCAGTTGGCAGTGACCACTTTGTGGCTTAGTGCAATAAATAATCTACTTTAACCTAGCTCCAGTTTACTGAGTCTCTTGTTTCTCTACTCCATACACAAACAATTCACTTCTCATTTATAAATGTTACACATTTGCATGTGTGACCACACTCTCTCGTTAAATAGATATTTGTTTCTCTTTCTGCCCAACATGGGGAACTGCTTTTGAAGTAAGTTAACCAGATCAGCCTCTTTCGTTGAACTAAGTAGACTGGAATTTCTGTATCAATCTTGGTGGTGACAGCAAAGTAGGTATCTAATTTATTCAGTCATCCATTTATTATCCATTCATCCACTTATTCATTGAGTAAATATTATTAAGTGTCTATTCTGTGGCGTACAGGTATTGGGGTAGGCACTGGTATTGTGAGTACAATAGTGAATTAAATACATGGAGTCTGTGTTCTGACAGAAATGTATGGTCTAATGGAAGAGACAAACAGTTACACACACTTAAAATTTTTAATTTTAATAAGGGCTGCAAGAAGAAGTAAAGGGAGCTATGAAAATTAATGAAAAGGGAACTAAGGACCACATACTGTATTATTCCATGTATAAGCAATGTCCCAAATAGGCCAGTCTAGACAGAAAAAGTACATTAGTGGTTGCCCAGACTGGAGGTAGTGCTTGGAGCATTTGAGGATGATGGCTAAGAGAAATGGGCTTTCTTAGGTTATAAAAATGTTATAAAATTGATTGTGATTATGGATACACAACTCTGAATATATATACTCAAAGACTTGAATCCCTCTTTTTCCATTCACCAATACTTTCTTTGGGGCTAGATTCATTTTTAAGGACTATGACTGCCTGTAGCTCTTAGATATTTATTCTACCAGCATAGCAAATCAAGGACAGTGAAGGCACTTGTCTTGTAGCTCCAGCCAAAGTTGTAGGTAGGTTACAACTGGTCTGAATTGGTAACATGTACATCCTTGTATCATTCATTGGTTGGGGGAACATGGTGCCAGGGTGAGTACATGCCTAGCTCTGGAGGTAGAGTCTGTTTTATCAGAACTTCATGCTTTGAGGATGGAGAAAGAGATGGTCCTGTTACCAGATGCAGAGAGGCTAGATAGGCAAAAGCAGTGGCTGCCCACTCGGGATGATCAGTTGCCTCATGCAACCTTTGAATAAAGGTTTCATTTTGAGGGACCACAGCTCTTCAGGACATAGACTCACTACATTTTGACTGCTGCATATAGCCTGCAATTGCTAATCATCCAAAGTGTCACACAGAGAATCTACAAAATTTGCAACTCTTAATGAATTCTATTACTTAGTTAAATAAGTAAATACTATACACTAGCTATGGGATAAGACTTAAAAAACAGTTAATAGGGGGATCCCTGGGTGGCTCAGCGGTTTGGCACCTGCCTTTGGCCCAGGGCGCAATCCTGGAGTCCTGGGATCAAGTCCCGTGTCGGGCTCCCGGCATGGAGCCTGCTTCTCCCTCCTCCTGTGTCTCTGCCTCTCTCTATATCATGAATAAATAAATAAATAAATCTTAAAAAAAACAGTTAATAAATTTGTAAACTGGATTATGTAGACATATTTAATTCATATTAATAATTCTAATTTGCATTGTGGGTTTGGGGTGCTTTTTTGTGGGGAGTGATGAGGTTGATTTTCATTTGGTTTTTGTTCCTGTGAGTTTATATCAGCTTCTTGGCATCCTGAAGTTCTAAGTGGTATATAATAAAGAGTAGTCAAGTAACATACATCTTGGGATATGTCTGCCAACAAATCCCAAGGAATTATAGGCAACACATTTATCTGCTAATTGTTGTCATATGAAATTTGCTTTACTGGCAGGAAAATATAATCTCATGATGATGGCAGATGTATGGCCAGCAAGTCTCACTGCCCTCTTACATGCAAACATCATGAATTGGTCATGGTGCTCTTTCCCATTGTTATACAGTGTGACCTCAGAATACTCCTCAACACAATGCTTCAAGGAGAACACCACTAATCAAATGTAGTTAGAAACCAGGATGAGCTGTGTGAGCTTAGAAGAGTTATTTAATCTTACCAACTTCCTTATATTTATAATGTATTTGTGCTTGATAAAAGGTAGTTACAATGATGATGAAAATGATGACTGCTTTAGATTATATCTAAATAGAGCTAGTTCCAAAGTTTTTCTCCATAGGTTTTCTCCATAGTGGTGAGGAGGGCAACATAAAGTGATTCAGGTTTTGGACGTATTTCAGAGTCTCTCACTGTATCAGAAAGGGGATTCCTAGTTACTTGAATGTTTGCCTTCATAAATGATCAAAATGAGAACATCCAGATGAAAAACTGCACATTATATAAGAAGCCATGGAGGGAGATACTGTCCATTCTGTCCCACAGTGACTCATGTGATAAATGCCTAAGTTTGGTTCCAGGAAAAAGTTTGTCTCAACAGAAAAATGTGTACGCTTTCCACCATCAGAAAACCAAAACTAAATAACCCAACATGTTTCCAGTTGTATTTACTGCCAGGGAGCTTGTGCCAAAAATGTATTACCTCAAGTGTTATAATTATCCCAAATCAGGTGCCTAAAGACATAAACTCCTTTTAAGTCCTTCAGAATTTGCCAGCTTTCTTTTATCTTTAAATTGTTTACTTTACACTGAAAGAATCTGCAAGCCTCTTTAGTCCCACTGGAAGAAGTGGGTCACCTGACCTTTTAAGGTCTCTTCCAACTATAAAGTTCCATGAAACCCTTAATAAAATTCAATCATTAGAACAAAAATGATTAGTTTTAAACAGGGCCTATGACCTCTGGCATCCAAATAAATGGGAGAGAGATGGTTTAAAATGTATTTAAAATGTATTAGGAACCCATGGTCAGTTAGGCATTCTACATCTATAATAGGTGTTCCAGAGGGTTTCACCAGCTTGTGGACAGAAATGCAGCCATGTTGCCATGTATAGCTACATTTGCACCTTAGTGCTCCTCACCATCCCCTGAATGGCAGCAGGGCTTCAGAGTTTCCCTAAATGATTCTTGGGAGTCATTACTAGGGTCTCATGAATATTCCATGCTCTCAGGATTCTGTGTTATAAATATAAGGTGTTGGCATTGTTGGACAACTGAGCATGTCCCCATTCCAGCCCACTTCAACTACTCATCTATCAGGCTCTAACCTACCTAGGGCAATATCTTCTGGAAAAAATCCAAACCTGGAAACCACTTGGGTGCCAATATGTTACTATATATTTCCTTCCTCTTGTTCTGTTCCATGAAGTAATGGGAAACTTCTTATCCTTTCTAGTGGAATAAAAATATAGTATGCGTGAAGTCATCTAGGAGAAGAGTATCAAGGGAGAAGACAATTGCTTTTAGATTCAAATGTTAAAGAGCTTAATTCAACTCAAGCTAGTTTAGAGGAAAGAAAGGGAGACTGAGAAGGAGGAACCAGAAAGGTAGGAATAATATGCAGAGCTCCAGAACATGTTTCACAAAGGGGGACCAACCCCTGCTACATGTGTTATCAAACCTGCATAGCCTCTTGAGGCAGACATTTCTTACAGATGAAGAATCTAAGCTCAGACAGGTTAATTTTACTTGCCCAAGTTCACAAAACTAGTTAGTGTTAGAGCTAAACTCAAAGCCAAGTCTTCTGTGATCTTTCCTTGATATATCTATGTGAAATAGATTGCAGAACATGCCTTTCCTGTTTCTTTAATTTTGCTAATATCTATTTCCCAAACCTACAATACAACATCTCTATTATAATGCTTCCAAAATCAACTTCTCATTCTAACAAATACCAAGGTGGCTTAAAAATCAGACTGCCATCCTTTTATCTGAGCCACAATGGCAAGAATGGAAGGTCTCTTAGAGCAGATTTAAGACTCAGATTGATCTTGGAAGGTTTTCTTTTCAGTGTTGTCATTTTCTGTGAATATTGTAATATAAAAATGCTTCATAAAAATTATAAAGCATACATATTACATATATACATACACATACATATACATGTGATTCTTGGCTTTATTGGAGAATGAGAAGAGAATGGATCTTTGGTGATTTTGTATCTGCTAATTCTACCCACAAACCAAAATCAATACATAAAAGTAAGATTGATAAAATCTGTAATTCTTTCTCTTCACTGAGAGAAGTCTGTGTTCATCTATATCACCTATGTGACTGATTTTTCTAAAGGTAGAGTGGATTAAAAAGGCTAGAAATAGTTTAAGAGCAATGGGATGAAATTTTTTTGAGGGGAAAAGTATATTATCTGAATATTGTCTGAGGTTTTGGCTTTCCAGCACTGCACCCTCCTTGACTCCTTAGGAAAGAGCCAACAGGAACTCCAAGCTCCTGGGTATGTGCCTGGAGGAGCTCTAGTAAGGCTGGGTGCTCTAGCCTTCCCTGATCCATCATGAGGAGACAAGTACTTAGGCATCTCAGGCTGCCAGGAAACTTATTTCCCTGGAATTTAAGAGACTGAAAACACCCTGAAGACCTAGCCAGTGTTTTTAATATTTATTTTTAAAATATGGAACACGTTGTGTATATATACAAATAAAGCAAGTTGAAAAAATATTATCTTGACATTTGACATCTTAATCCTTCTTAGGGAAGAAACTATCATTGTTTGGAAAATACCTTGATAAACATACTGGGGATATGACATCAGCAGGAGCCAAGACCTCAGAGGAGAAAGAAGACAAACTATTCTGGGTAAAAATAGAGAAGGGTCAGGGGCAAATTTTTGTTTTTGTTTCTGAATGAGAAAAAGAGAGGTCAGTGAGGCAAGAAAAGAATGGTGAAGGGAGTGAGAGGAACTAAAAATTAAAATAATAATAGCCTGATTTTATATATAGAATCAAATAGAATGTAATATAATAGAGATATTATCTATCTATCATCTATCTATCTATCTATCTATCTATCTATCTATCTATCTATCATCTATCTATCATGATATTTGGCCTTGCACTAATCATTTTACTTATATTAACTCATTTCATCCTCATACCAATCCTGTGAATAGATATTGTTGTAGTCCCCATTTAAAAAAATGACACTAAGGAACAGAAAAGCTAAACATCTTAACCAGATCCTACAACTAGCAAACATGGAGGAGGCTATACATAGGCTGCCCCAACAGCAGCCTATAACTCACCACATGAACCATCAGACTCCACAGATATAGAACTTTTCTCTTACTGATGGACAAACTGAGAAGAATATTATGCCCTGGATTTTAATTTTGCTCAGACTAGTGTTTTTAAAAACTAAATCATTAATATTTAAAATGAGGGAAATTTATATTTTAAGGGTCCAAGATTTCCTGCTTATCTTGAGAATATGGAAACCTGTGCCATCTTCCGGCACAACAACACTTACCTAGAGCTAAGTCTCATCACTTACTGTGCATAGGGCATGAAATTTCCAGAGTAGACATGGTCCCAACCCTGACTGCTTCGTTCATTTGCTACCTGATCAAGCACTGCATTTGAAGGTTGTGATATATCACTAACAGAACAGATTTAGTGTTAATGTAGACCTGAACCTAAACTTGTGGCTTCCCTTTTCAGACCTTTACTGTGTCACAGAGATCAGATTCTAACACCCAAGTTTTTATGGCCAATGTATTCTGGTATCTAGTACAGTGTTTGGCACATCAGAAGAATACCTATTTCTCAACTCATGGCTAGATGCATGGGTGGATGAAAGTTCATCATGGCCAATGAGCAGAAGGAAGTATATCTCCATTTCTCTTCTTACCACTACCACTATCACCAAAGAACTTCAGATACAAGGCAAGTGCCCCTTTTGACTTTGCCCCATTAGAAACAACCTACCAAGGCAGCCCGGGTCGTTCAGTGGTTTAGTGCTGCCTTCAGCCCAGGGCATGATCCTGGAGACCCGGAATCGAGTCCCACGTCGGGCTCCCTGCATGGAGCCTGCTTCTCCCTCTGCCTGTGTCTCTGCCTCTCTCTCTCTAGGTCTCTCATGAATAAATAAATAAAATATTAAAAAAAAAGAGAAACAACCTACCAGCTGAAACTATCTTATCAATAAAAATCTGAAACTCCCCACCTAGGGAAGAAATGCACCATCTCTTCCTAAGTATCAACTGTTTCAGTTTCCAGGAATCATGCTTCCCAGACTGGGGACATGAAGAAGACAAGACAACTCAAACTAAAAGCAGGGGTGTAGACATCTCAGGTCTTCAGAAAATGGGAGGGGCCCAAGGAATCAGACACTGAGTCATCATGATATACCCCAGAACTCAAGACACAGTCCTGTACAGTTTTGCTGTTGGCTGGATGGCATTTTAAGCCTTAATTATTATTCTGTTTTATACTTGCAGCCTCAGAGTCTTGCTATTAAAGTGCTTTCAGGGATCCCTGGGTGGCACAGCAGTTTAGCGCCTGCCTTTGGCCCAGGGCGCGATCCTGGAGACCCGGGATCGAATCCCACGTCGGGCTCCCGGTGCATGGAGCCTGCTTCTCCCTCTGCCTGTGTCTCTGCCTCTCTCTCTCTCTCTGTGACTATCATAAATAAATAAAAATTAAAAAAAAAAGTGCTTTCAAATGCTTGGGAAGTCAGTCGTGTTCAAGTTTATCCTCTTACTGTTTGGTTGACAGGAACTATTTGTAAATGGAACACCCTGCCAGTTACCAGCATTTATTTGCAGTTATATCACAAATGTTTTTGAAACTTGTGTTTATCTATAATTTGACACATCAAGAGGACTTTTGCTCTTGGCCTGAGCTTCTGCCAAAGCAAATGGTTATGTGTTAAAGTTGCTTTCATCAGGCCTTCACAGACCTAATGGCTGACTCTCACATCTCCCTCACATCAGGGTTACCCAAACTGATGTTAAGAAAGCAATTGAACACATATGTGACAAGTTGGAGGGCCCAAGTAAGAGGGAAGGGGGTGGAATTGGGGACTAGCTTCACTTGGAGTAATGTTTTAAATAAAGGGCTGTTTTCAGAGAAGCTGGCTCTGACATCTACAAAGGCAATTTGGCAGAGGACCTAGTTACTCTCTCATCCACCTCTTTACTGATTATGATGATTGCTCTTTGCTCTGTTGCTAAACTCAGGAAAGATGTGTCGGCACCTGGAGGCATCTGTTTCACTCGGCTTGCTTACCCACCATTTCACTTAAGCCCTGGGAAATCCTATCTTGGCCAGTTTATGGAGAAAACCTCTCTGTTGGAAAGATGAATGCTTTTGGTGATGGATTTTGAAAATCATAGTACTTCATAGCTGGAAGGAGACCTAGTTCAAACCCCAGCTTATCTAATTCATATAGTAATTCAACAAATATTTGCCAAGCTCCTTCCACATGCCAGACACCATTCAACATGATGGAGATATACTGGGAACAAAGCGGACAAGTCTCCTCTTTCATGGAACAAGTAAACAAACAGCATGATTTCAGGGATTGTTAGTGTCTATGAAGAAGACAAATATGAGATAATGTGATAAAGAAGTGGTTCTTTTGAAAGAAAGACCCTGAGAAGAGGCGGCAATAATATTGGAGCTGAAGATCAGTGATAAGAAACTAGCCAAGCAAAGATCTTTGAAAAGGCAGACAGAAGAAAGAGCAAGTGCAAAGACTATGAGACAGGATAAGCCTTACATACTGGAGAAAAGAAAGCTGACCATGAAATTGAGCTTATAGGGTGAGGTTGGAGAGGAGCAGGGATCAGGTCACATGGGGTCAACAGTTAAGGCACTAGTTGACTTAATGAACCACAGGTCATTCCATCCCTATTCAAAACTTTTTTACCTAGCACATATTGTCCCTAAAGCAAATCCACCATACTTTCTCTCATTATATTTCCCACCATATTTGTGCTCTGAGAGGCATAGGATATGGCGAAATATGTCTTGGCACAACACAAAGAGATTAATCCAGGAATATGTCACTCTTATAATGAAAATCACTCTTGATTAAAATGATGTCTCAGCCTGAGTTGTTTTGTATGATCGTTTTTCCATGTGCTTTTCAATATTTTTTACCCCTAAGATCCAGGCTATCAGAAGAAGAAAATCTCTATATCCAGCATTTCCCAAAATTAAACCATTTATGAATCACCTCCAAAGTTTATGCCATATCTGTGTCCCATCTACTTTTTTTTAATATTTTTGTTTAAACGTATCTGTTATCTTATTTGTCTATCTGCCCCAATTGATATCCTCCACGTAATTGTATGATATGCTAGTTAATTTTTATTTTATTATACATAAAGTAAATATAATATTAAAGTTTAAAAGCTCAAATTTTTGTACCACCTAAAAAATATACCCATAGGGTATAACCCACTTCCTATGTCCAATAGGGGCATGCCATCTCAGAAGGATAGCAATGTAAGCAATCTCTTTTGGTTTCTCTCTTTTATTTTTGTTTCTGACATAAATATTTATGTCAACTTTCAATTGCTGCTCTTAGCTCAATGATAGAATATGCAGAATTTCCAGAATGCCCTATTTTTGAAAAGGTTACAATTCTTAAATGAAAATATAACCATCAATTCTTTTCACCTTCCTTTGAAAATACCAATGTGGCTTCTGTAGGGGAATAAGGGAGAAAAGAAGACAGAGACCCCCTCTGGAACAAGCCACCATCAAGTACCAGAAGCACATGCATGCAATGGATCAGGATAATAAGCATATCCACACACAGTATTTAGTAAATCAAGCACATTTTAAAAAATCTTTATTAAGATATTTATTGAATCTAAATTTTTAAAATATTTACATAAGAGAACAGTATAATAAATACCCATGCACTCATCACCTACTTTCAAGAATTACCAACTCATGGCCAATCTTGTTTCCTCTATATCACACCCATTTCTCCCTCCTCAGTGGATTATTATGAGTCAAGTCACAGATATTGCTTCATTTCATCTGTAAATATTTCAATATGTGTTTTTAAGAGGATTTTGATTTTGACTAGAATCACAGTACCAGTTTCACCCTTAACAAAATTAATAATTATTTAATATCATAAAATAGCTAGTTTTAAATCTTCAAAATATAATTTTTTACAGTAATTTTGTTCAAGTCAAGATCCAAACAAGATCCACACAATCCATTTGATGGGCATATTTCATAAGTCATTTTAAATTGGTAATACCTCCCTCTCTCCCTTTTTTTTTAATTTGTGAAAGAAACCAGAGCATTGTCCTAAAAGGTTTCTTTCCCATATTCCAGATCTTTTCTGATTACATCCTTGGAGTGTATGTAACATATCTCTCTGTTCCCTAATTGTTCTACAAATTGGTATTTAATTCTAGAAAACAGCAGCCATTACCCATGTGCTTTTTGAGCACTTGAAATGTGGCTAGTTTGCATGGAGTATAATATACACACCAGATACCAAAGACTCAATACAAAAAAAAAAAAAAAGTAAGACATCTCATTAATAATGTTTATATAGATTGCATGTTGAAATAATAGCACTTTGTTTATATTAGGTTGAATAAAATACACAGTTGATTCTTGAGTAACACAGGGGTTAGGTGTACTGACCCTCCACACAGTCAAAAATCCATGTATAATTTTGACTCCTCAAAAACTTAACTATTAAGAGCATAATGTTGACCAGAAACCTTACCAGTAACATAAATCATTGATTAACACATGTATACATTATATATATAACACATATTATATATATAATACATAACACTATATTCTTACAATAAAGTAAGCTAGAAAAATAAAATGTTATTAAGAAAATCATGAGGAAGAGAATGTATATTTCCAGTACTGTAATGTAATAATCTGGGTATAATTGGACCCATGCGGTTCGAACCTGTGTTGTTCAAGAGTCAACTGTATCATTGAAGTTAATTTTTACCTGTTTCTTTTTATTTTTTAATATGGCTACTAGAAAATTCAAAATTACACACATGGCTCACAGATTTCATATAGCCAATGCTGTCCTAGAATTTTGGTCAGATTCAGATTTGATATTCTGGTGAGAATATTTCATATACTGCATCAGGGGAAATAGAACAACTGGTTATCTCTTTCTCGGGGAAGAATGATTAGTATTATCAGCTTGATCCATCCTTTCTAAAATTACCTAACAGCCTCTTACCTAATAGTTTTAGCAACAATTAATTATTGTCATAATCAGGGTTCTTCAGCCTCAGCACTATTGGCATTTTGAAAAGGATAATTCTTTGTTATGGAGCTGTCCAGTGCATTGTAGGATATTTAGCAGCATCCCTAGTCTCCACCTACTAGATTCCAGTAGCACCTCCCCTGCCTCCAGTTGTGACAATAAAAATGTCTCTAGACATTGCCACATACGCCCTGCAAGGCAAAACCACCACCCCTACCACCCTCTTCCCCAATTTGAGAATCCCTGGTCACATATTTTACCCTTTAGTGAAGTCTTCTCTAAAGCCATATTCCTACAACCAGGAATTTACACCTTCAACTTTGTATTTCCTAGTGCCCTGTGGCTATTAGCATTTATTGCATTATTTCACATACGTTTGGGTATGTTTCCCTTCTTAAATTGTGAGCTCCTCAAGGGCAGTCTCCATACTTTTTTGCATTCCTACAGCTGGGAAGAATACCTGACTACAGGGCTCAACAGATGAAATATCAAACAAGGGCAAGAGGCAAGTACTTCTGGGTTCCCTGATGCCATTAAAAGGAAAAACATGACCACTCATCTGGTTCCTCAGGAACCATTTCTAAAGTTTGTCTGTTAGAGGGCCCTTGTGTAGAATGTACCGTCTATAAGAAATTTTGAGTCAGATCTGTCATTCATCAGACTTGAATATTGGACAAACACTTTTCCCAAAATTAGATATAGGGTAAAGAATAAGACAGTGAAGGTCCTCCCTGAGGAAGCTATATCCTATGGTAGATAGAGGGTATAATCCTGGAGGGTCAATAAGCAAATACCAAACAAAAATGTAAAGAAACAAGATTTGGGATTATAAGTGTATAAAGAAATATTTTCAACGTGATGTAATAAAATGTATAGAAGGAAAAGCAATTACTAGACAGAGAAAGAATTAAATGGAAAGAAAGCCACGGGCAAAGAAGAACATTCCAGGAAGAAGGAAAAGCAAAAGCCAGGGCTCTGCAGTAGAGTATTATATTCTACAGGGGCAGGACAGTGTAGGCCATGGTGAAACTTTGGACCTTGTTCTAAGAATGAGGAGAAGCTACCGAACAGTTTAAAAAATTAAATTTGTTTAATTTAATTAATTAAATTTAATTTAAATTAAAAATTTATTTAGAATAATATGGTTTACATTTTAAAAATAATAGTTCTATTGAACTCTAATCAATATACCATAAAAGTCATCCTTTTAAAGTGTACAATTTAGTAGTTTTAGTATGTCACAGAGTTGTACAACCACCACCATTACCTAATTTTAGAACATCTTAATTATTTCAGAAAGTAATTCCCATTAGTAGTCACTTCCCATTTTCTCCTAGTCACAGACTTTGGCAACTACTGATCTACTTTCTTTGTAGATTTGCCTATTATGGATATTTCATATAAATAAAGCTATCTGAGATATGACCTTTTGTGTGTGGTTTCTTTCACTTAGCATAGTTTTAAGAGTTTATCCATGTTGTAGCATGTATCAATACTTTATTCCTTCTATGGCTGAATAATATTGCCTTGTATGGATATATTACTTTCATTTATCCATTCACCTGTTGATGGACATTTTGGTTGTTTCTACTTTTTGGCTATTAAGAAATATGCTGCTGTAAACATCTATATAAAAATTTATGTGGATACTGTTCATTTCTCTTGGGCATATGACTAAGAATGGGGTTGAGTAATATGGTAACTCTATGTTTAACTTTTTGAGGAATTGCCAAACCATTTCCCGAAATGGCTATACAATTTTACAATCCTATTGGCAATATATGATAGTACAATTTCTCCACATCCTCACCAACATCTGTTGCTATCTTTTTCATTTTTTTATTTTAGCCATCTTAGTGAGAATGGAATGGTATCTCATTGTGATTTTGATTTACATGTCCAAACTAATTAATAATGTTGAGCATCTTCTATGTGTTTGTTGGCCATTTTTACATATTCTTTGAAGAGATGCTCATTCAAATACTTGGCCCATTTTTAATTGGGTGTCTTTTAATTTTTGAGTTGGAAGAGTTCTTTATAATATCTAGATACAAGTCATTCATCAGATATATTATCTGTAAATATACCCTCCCCTCTGGAAGTTGTCTTTTAACTTTCTTGATAATGTCCTTTGAAGTACAGAGGTTTTAATTTTGATGACGTCCAATTTACCTATTTTTTCTTTTGTTCCTTATGTTTTTGTTGTTATATCTAATAAGGCCTTATCTAACTCAGGGTCACAAAAATTTACTCCTATATTATCTGCTCTTAAGAGTTTGACAAATTTGGCTCTTATATTTAGGTTTATGATCCATTTGAACTAATTGTTGTATGTGGTATGAGAAAAGAGTCCCACTTCATCTTTTGAATATAAATATCTAGCTGTCCCAGCACCATTTATTGAAAAGATTATTCTTTTCCCACTGAATAGTTTTAGCCCTCTTTTCAAAAAATCATTTGACCATAACATGAGGGTATATTTTATGGATTTGCAATTCAATTCCTTTACCTGTATGTCTATCTTATGAGAGTACCACACAGTTTAGATTACTATAGATTTGTGGTAAGTTTTGAAATTGAGAAGTGTGAGTCCTCCAACTTTGTTCTTTTTTTCAGGATTGTTTTGGCTGTTTTGGTTCTCTTACACTTCCACAAGAATTTTAGGTTTAGCTTGTCAGTTTTTTAAAAGGAGCCAATTGAAATATTGATATAAATAGTACTAAATCTGTAGCTCAGTTTGGAAAGTATTGCCATCTTATGTCTTCTAGACCATGAATACAAGATGATTTTTCACTTATTTATTATTTCTTTCATTTTGTATGTCTTGTTAAAGTTACTCGTATGTATTTATTCTTTTCGATGCAACTCCAAATGGGATTTTTAAATTTCATTTTGGACTGTTCATTAGTTTTGGATATAAATACAACTGATTTTTGTATATTGATCTCAAACCTGCAATCTTGCTGAACTCCTTTATCAATTCCAATACTATATGCATGTGTGTGTTTGTCTTTTTTTGCCAAATTGCCTTGACTAGAATCTCTAAAACAGTATTGAATAGAAGTGGAAAGAGTAGACATCTTTCTCCTAAGCCTGACTTTAGGGGGTAAAGTTTTAAGTCTTTCATCATTAAGTATGATGTTAGAAGTGTATATATTATAGAAGTTCTTTATCAGATTGAGGAAAATGCCTTCAATTCCTATTTTGTTAGGTATTTTTATCATGAAAGGTATACTATATTGTTGTTGCCTTTTTTGAGTCAATGGTATTATCGTATTTGTTATTTGTCCTGTTAAAGTATTACATTGATTGATATTCATATGTTAAGCCAGCTTTGCATTCTTACGATAAATCACATTCAGTCATAGTGTATACTAGTTTAAATATGTTGCTGCACTCAGTTTGTTGAGGTGTTTTGCATAAATATTCATAAAGATTATTAATCTGTGGTTTTCTTATGATGTCTTTGTCTGGTTTTGGTACCAGAATAATACTGGCTTCATAGAATATGTTAGGATGTGTCCCTGAATCTTCTATTTTTTTTGGAAGACCTTACAAATGATTATTATTCTTTTTAGACATCTGGTAATTCAACAGCAAAATCATCCAGGCCTGAGCTTTTCCTTGTGAAAAAGAATTTATTATTCCCCTTACTTACTGTACGTTTATCCAGATTGTATATTTCTTTCTCAGTTGGTTTTGGTAGTTTGCGCCTTTCTTAGAATTTTTTCCATTTCATCTTTGTTATCCAATTTGTTGGCATTAAATAGTTCACACTATTTTCTTATAATACTTTCTATTTCTATAATTTCAGTAGCTGTGTCCCCCATTTCTTCCCTGAATTTAGTAACTTGAGTCTTTTTTTTCTTGACCAGTCTGGCTAAAAGTCTATCAATTTTATTGATCTTTTCAAAGAATCAATTTCTAGCTGTATAAATTTTCTTTATTGTTTTTCTCATATTTTTCATTAACTTCCACTCTTATCTGTTCTATGTTCTTCTTTCTTATATCTTTGGCTTTAGTTTCCCCTTCTATTTTCCTAGTTTCTTAAAGTGGAGGTTTAGGCTCTTCATTTAAGATAGTCTTTAATATAAGTTAAAGGTAAAATTTCCCTCTAAGCACTGCTTTTTTTTTTTTTACTACATCCTTTAATTTTTATATTCTGTTTTTATTTCATTCATCTCAAAGTATTTCCTAATTTTCCTTGTGATTTATTCTCTGACCCATTGGTTATTTAGAAGCACATCATATAATTTCCACATATTTGTGAATTCCCCAAATTTTCTTTTCTTCTTTTGTTATTTATTTATTTATTTATTTATTTATTTATTTAGAGTTTTATTTATTTATTTTATTGAAGTTCGATTTGCCAACATATAGTATAACACTCAGTGCTCATCCCATCAAGTGCCCCCTCAGGGCCTGTCACCCAGGTATAGCCCATCACCCTACCCACCTCCCCTTCTGCAACCCTTAGTTCATTTCCCAGAGTTAGGAGTCTCTCATGGTTTGTCTTCCTCTCTAATTTTTCCCACTCAGTTCCCCTCCTTTTCCTTATAATCTCTTTCACTATGTCTTGTGTTCCCCATATGAGTGAAACTATATGATGATTGTCCTTCTCCAACTGCTTACTTCACTCAGCATGATACCCTCCAGTTCCATCGCATTAAAGGAAACGGTGTGTATTCATCCTTTCTGATGGCTGAGTAATATTCCATTGTGTGTGTGTGTATATATATATATATATATATATATATATATATATATAAATATTACATTTTCTTTATCCATTCATCTATCAAAGGACATCATGGTTCCTTCCACATTTTGGCTATTGTGGACATTTTCCTATAAACTTTGGGGTGCAGGTGTCCCGGCGTTTCACTACATTTGTATCTTTTGTTCTTGATTTATAATTTTCTTTCATTATGGTCAGAAAAAATAGTTTGTATATTTTCAATCATTTCTAAAATTTTTTCTTGTCTTATGGCCTAAAATATCCTGGTGAATATTCCATGTGTACTTAAGAAGAATATCTATTCTACTCTTGTTGGGTATTATTCTACACATATCTGTTAGGTCTACTTGGTTTATAATGTTACTAAAGATTTCTATATCCAATTGATTTTTGATATAGTTTTTCTATCTATTATTGGATGAAGATATTGAAATTTCCAAGTCTTATTGTTGAATTGCTATTTCTCTTTTTCAATTATGTCAGTTTTTGCTTCATGCATTTGAAGCTCTATTGTTAGGTGTGTATAATTTTTATGTTTTCCTCCGTATGGATTGACACATTTACTATTACAAAATCTTTGTTTCTAGTGACATATTTTGTGTTAAAGTCTATTTTGCCTGGTATTAATATAGTTCTCTCCCCTCCACTTCTCTCTGGTTATTGTTTGCATGATGTCTCTTTTTATTTTCAAACTGTTTATGTACTTTAAGTTTAAATGTGTCTTTTTTAGGGCGGCCCAGGTAGCTCAGTGGTTTAGCACCGCCTTCAGCCCAGGGCCTGATCCTGGAGACCCGGGATCAAGTCCCACGTCGGGCTCCCTGCTTGGAGCCTGCTTCTTCCTCTGCCTGTGTCTCTGCCGCACTCTCTCGCTCTCTCTCTGTGTCTCTCATTAATAAATAAATAAAATCTTTTAAAAAATGTGTCTTTTTTAGACAGCACATAGCTAGATTTTTTTTAAAAGTCCATTCTGCTAATCTCTGCCTCTTAATTAAAGTGTTTAGCCCATTTACACTTAATATAATTACTTGATAAGATAGGATTTACATTTGCATTTTTCTATTTGTTTTCTATATTTATGTTCTTTTTGTTCCTCTAGTCCTCCATTATGTCTTCCTTGTGTTAAATACTTATTTGTTCATATATCACTTTAATTTTTTGTTATATATAAATATATTATGTATGTTTATTTCGTATATATTAATTATAAATTTTATATATAATTTATAATTCATAGAAAAATTATACATATATAAATTACATATTATATATATGAAATATATACACAAATATATATTAATTCAAGTTAGTCTTAGTAGTTTCCCTGGCATCTTAACCTAAAATAAATTAAATCAGATTAATGCCATCTTATTTTCAATATCACACAAAATTTTGCTTTAATAAAGCTTCATTTCTTTCCCTTTCTTCATGCTTTTTATTGTCATACAAATTACATGATTATACATTATAAGCCCATCAAAAGTTTTATAATTACTGCTTTCTTTATGCAGTAATTTTAAAATCAGATAAGAGAAAAAAGTTATAAACAGAAATATATGTATGATTTCTTTTAAATTTACCTATTATAAATGATATTCCTCAGGGACAGTTTGTATTGACTTCTTTTTTTCTTGTGTTTGGAACATATTTTCTTGTTTCCTTGCACTTATCACTTCTTTTGTTGAAAAATGAACTTTTCAGGGTGCCTGGGGGCCAGCCTATTAAGCATCTGCCTTCAGCTCAGGTCATGATCCCAGGGTCCTGGGATTAAGCCCCATATCAAGCTCCCTGATCAGCAGTGAATCTGCTTCTCCCTTTTTTCCAGCTTATTCCCTCTATCTCTTGTTCACTCTCCCTCTCTCTCAAATAAATAAATAAAATCTCTAAAAAAAGAAAAATGAATGTTTTCAATTATATATATAGATATATAGATATATCTATATATATATCTATATATCTATATATATATATATCAACTCTAGAAAGCAGATCCTTCCCCCTTCCCACAGGTTGTTGGTTACTGTTTGTTTAGTAACTTTCTAGGACTAATTCTATAAAGCCTTTATTCTTTATTTTGTAGAGCTGCTGATGTCTCTGCTTAGTTACCATAGTGTTCAACTAATGATTGGACAGATATTTACTTAAGTGCTTTGAGTCAATGTATATCTCAGCCTTTACCAAGAGGTTCTGTGTGTTTGTTAGGAGCATGATTTCAACACTCCAACAGTAGTTGACAACTCTGCCTTAATTTTCACTTTCTGATTATATTTATCCTCAAGATAAACCAGAGGTGTGAGTAGGGTCTCCTCAGAGGGGTGATTAAGGTCTTCCCATGTCTTTTCTGGGCATATGCATTGCCCTGCATATATGCAATACTTTTTAGATTCCCAGGAATATGTCATAGGCTTTCAATTTCCCCATGGGCATCTCATTCCCCAATTTTTCCTTTTAAGATTTTTGGCTGAGAGTTTCTTGTTAGCCTCAACTAATATTGGCACCACAGGTGACTCTGATGTTAAACAATTGCCATTGATTGTTTTTGATGAGTTTCCTAGGGATAGAGCTGTTCATAGACAGCAGAGCTCTACATCAGCCAAATAAAGACAAGCCCTAAGATTGGAGCACTTTATAGTTTTGATATTTTTTTAAGTCAGGTTTATTGTGGCTTACATACAATGAAATTGACTTTTTTTAGTGTTTAGATTGATGAATTTTGGCAATGCCTACACTCATATAACCAATGTCACAGTCAAGATATAGAACATTTCTATTACCCCCAAAAGTTTCCATTTTCCCCTTTGCAGTTAATTCTCTCCCCAGATACTGAAAAACACTATTTCTTTTTCTTTATTTTTAGTTTTGCCTTTTATATAATGTCATATATACAGGAAATCATATAGGAGGCAACCTTTTGTTGGATGTACATTTTCAAAATTGCATCCCTGCTGCCTTATGGAGAATGAATTGGAGAGAGTCAAGATAGGAATCAATAAGAATCGTTAGAAAGCTATTTCCTAGTCCAAGTGCAAGACAGTGGGAACTAAGAAACATTGGTAATAATGGAGATAGTAAATGGACTCAAAGTAATAGGAGATGAGGGACATGGAAACCCCAAAGATGACTCATAATTATCTGTGTGGTTGTGACCTTTCCTGAGTTGGGGATACTGGTAGAGAAAAACATCAAGAGTTCTAACTTAATCACACTGGAAACCTTTCAGGATAAGAAAAAACATCATGCTTCCTATAGCAAGCTAGTAAAACTTATGCACTTTAAAACATAAACCCACTCACCCTTTCTCATGGTGCTCAGAGTTTTCCACACAAAAACTCATTTTTATAGGCACTAAAGAAAATGCCACTCTCCAGCAGCTCCACCATGAGCTGTGTATCTGTGGGCAGAGTCCTAAGTAGAGCTTTCATTTTCTCCCCTTGTCCCAACAAACTGAACAGGAGACTCTTTGCCTTGCCAGTCCTCCACTTAAAACAACCTAATTAGATTGTCTTCTGGCTTTGATCAGAGAGAGTCTTCAGAAAGTTTAATGGGTCAGAATGGACTCAATTGCCAGACAGAAACCAGCATGCCAAAAATAAAGCATTAACCAAAGCCAACAAAACTGTTGGCCGAGACACAGGTTGGTATGAGGCTCTAGGTATTTCAAACAGCCAGGTTTGATGGAAGCAATTAGGAACAGCAGTAATTGCCTGTCAGGCAACATTGCCATTTACTGAGGACAGAGTTGATACATTTAGACACAAAGGCTGCTGGGCCTCCCTTGTAGCCTTTCACTTTTGGAGATGATGGTCTTCTGGTTTCCATTACAATAAGGCTCAAGCTGCTGACCCCATTAAAATGTCAAGGTGGGAGGGAGAAGAGATCTTGAAATAAGTCTTCCAAGGCTATTGCCATGGTTGGTTTTATTTATGGAGTACGGTTCCTGTACACACTTATTTTACCTTTTCTTACCCTGGAGTGATGAAATAACCAAGTCTGATAGCCCCAACACCAGGGAGTTAAGAAGCCAACTTTTGTGCTCTTCATAGCAGAGCTATAGATAGGCCATACTCTACCATCTGCTCTTCTTCATACCTGGAAGAATGAGTTCAGGTCCTCCAGATAGACTTTTCTGAATAGTCCCTTGACCAGTGATTCTCAATCCTTCATAGGGTTTTAAATACTTCCATAATTAGAAATATAGCAATTTGGAATTCCCCTTTCTCTCTCTTCATTCAGAAATGCCTCTATCACAAGCAGCTGTTCTTGCATCAGATTATTTGATCCCAAATTCAGGGTAAAGGAAAAAAAGAAGGGTGCCCATCCTCAGGGCTAGAGACGATTGTGATAATACACGTAACATGTTTGTAGTGAAATACAGGTCACCAGTGAGGAGATAGGTTCTTGAGCTCCCTAGAGAATAGCAAAAACAATCCAGGCACATTCACAAGCAATATAAGCATTGCCAATATTAAAGTCACTCCTTACTTTGTAGGATATAATGAAAATAAACCAAAATAAAAATGCTTATCTGGAAGCCTGGAGACCTGGGTGTCGTCATATTATTTGTCTTTAACAAGCTATATACTCTAGAGCATGATTTAAACTTTGTTTTATTTATAGATATTTGCATAGGGCCTAGAAGACACAACACGCTCTTGACAAAAAATTGCTGATTAAATATTTTGAAACTCAGAATACTGGCCAGAAATATGGGGACTATGTTTGTTTCCTAAGCCTTTCATAACAAAGTACCACAAACTAGGAGGTCTAACACAACAGAAATTTTTTCTGTCACATTTGTGGAGTATAGAAATCCAATATCAAGGTATCAACCCTCTGAAACCCACAGGGGAGAATTCCTCCTTGCCTCTTCCCTTCTGGTGGTATCTGTCAATCCTTGGCATTCATCTGCTTACAGCTCCAGCATTCTAATCTCTGCCTCTGTTGTCACATGGTGTTCTCTCTGTGTGTTTCTTTCTCCTCTTCTTATTAGTACACCAGTCCTATTGGGTTAAGGGTCTACCTATTTGAGTATGATCTCATCTAGATCTCCATCATGCTACTTCTAAATAAGTTCACATTCTGAGGTACTGTGGGTTAGGACTTCAACATATCTTTTTGGGGGATGCAATTCAATTCATAGCAGATATAAGTCCACCTGCCAGATCCATCTCATACTTTTTTATGAGGATTCAGTGGGATAATGTCTTTAAATATAATATTTTTACAGAAAAAGTCTTTAGAAATGATATATTACCATTCACATGCCTGGGAGAGTTTCTCCCCTTTGCCATTTATTGTGAAGATTTGGTAATATTTCCTAATAGTTGAATTGTCAACATTAATACTTATCAGGACTTTATAATTTATTAATCCAAATTAATAAAACTGAAAGTGAAACATTAAATTAAATGACACAATCAAAGCCACACAGTCTAACAATGGAATACCTGGTACTAAATCTCAGGGTGTCAGTCTCCTGGTTGTGATGCTTTCTAGTTCACCATGATGCTGAGATAACATTTTCTCCTTGGAGCTTTCATTTTCCCATCATCAGGTGGCATATTGCAGAGACCAAAGTTCATCTCCTGATCCACTGAGAGTTGCTAGTGCTATGAAACCTCTGTTCAATTGGATCTAACTCCCTGTATTGTGGTGCTGGAAATACAAGGCAGGATAAGAGAGAAGGGGGCAGTAAAAATGGATGAGGGTAAGGAGTAATTCTAATGAGTAGGTGAACTCGCATCTCAGCCAACAAGGCATGAATTAAGTGTGGTGTATAGGATAATTAGCAGTCTTTTAGTGGAAGAAAATTACTACCAGATGTTCAAAGATCAAGACTGAGGGGTTGATCTGTAAATGGTTATCTGAACAAGCAAGCAGACAGATTCAAAATGAAGCTGTGCCCTAGAGCCTAAAGGCCATGTTTTATTGTCCAGAGATGGCATTGCCTTGAGATAAATTCATTATGCTCATTAATTGCTGTTACACAAATTTCTTGGCTTGACCAAGAGCTCCTAGAGAATAGTGGGTCATGGATCTGTGGATAATCATACCTACAAAGAGGTAAATAGGAATGTCAGAAATGTCTAAAATCCCGAGACTGCTCCCAATATGGATCTCCCACTTTCTTCTCTATGGCTTGGTCAGAAAACACAGTCTTATCCATTATCAATGTCCATTTCCTCATTAAATCCCCCTGCCCACTCTAAATATACTAGCTTAAACACTATTCCAAAAAGTCTGATATCTTTTTTCAATACAGCACCCAAAAGCAGCAGAGTTACTTGGAAACCTTCAGAACAACAACAACAAAAACATAGGTAGAAAATATACACGATGACCCTGGAATGTCTTACCACACCTGAAAGCAGCAACACTGTCAAAAAACTATGGGAATCAAATCAGAATATCAAGAATTGGCTCAAAGAGGCTTCCATTGACTAAAGTGGGGCAATTTAAGCACTGACATGAATAATATTATATCAAGGAAGTAAAAAAACTTCCAATATATTAAAATCTATGAGTTGATAAGATACTAAAAACAATACTCAATGTCCTCTTTGGAGCTTACTGAGGAACCACATTACTGTGGAAACTTGTAAATAAAGGAAAGAATCAAGCTATTAGCTTGATTTCCTGTAGGACCTGTACCTCAGATAAGAGTTGATGAGGAAAGGTTTTTTCTTTATAGAAGGGTTCCCAGTAATAAAGGAAGGAAAATGGTATTATTCTTTTGCAAACCCCCAACTTTATAATGGAACTAGATAAGGAATAACGATGGCAACTAACAAAATGAGAGACAATGAGATGTTATGCTCCTCCCAATAAGAGTACACATTACTACCTATAAAGGGTTCTTGTAAAAAGTCATGTCAGATGAAGCTGCTAGGTCTAACTACCAATTTACAGAAAATGCAGAAAATGAGAAACAGGTCAAATGATACTATGTATATGCAATCATAAATGTCCAGAATGTGGGAAATTCCACAGGACAAAATATTTAGTTTTTTCAACAAATAAATTACAGGGAGGAAAACTGAAGGAAGGGGAACTGAACTGTTGGCCTCCATTATTCACTCTTTTCTACATCCACATCTATGGCACGGCTCCAATGTGGAAGAAATGTACTTCCCTGCCATAGATTCTGGGCTTGGCAATGAAAGTTTCTTGAAAAATAGAATGGAGCAGAACTGACAATGTAAAGCTCTCAGCTAAGGCCATAAGAGGCCTCTTGGGTTTTCGTTCACCCTCTATACTCATGCCCGTCTTGGGAAGAACTTCCTTTGGGTAGCTGTTGATTTTTCAGCTTGAACGGTAAGAATATCAATGGCGATAATAATGGGTTGAAGACAGAAAGCTAAAACCTGATATTCTAGACAAGATGTATAGCCTCAAGAAAGGAAGAGCATCCTCCCCACCCAACTCACCCCCATGATCTGCCACCACCACCACAATCATGACTACATTAAAGTTTTCTGACTACTCTGCAGATAGAGTGAAGCCAGAGGAAGTTGACTTAAGAACAAGAAATAGAGAGGTATCTAATCCAAATCCATTATAAATTAATTTTAGTTCCCAATCTTTAGTAGCTTGAGTACCAATGACAGTAAAATATATCAACTGGCCATTGTGACAGAATCCTTTAAACTGTGACAAAAAAAATGGGATGTGTCATCACCATCACCATGTTAAAATATTTATGTGGGATGCTTCTGGGTAGAGAACTGAGCATGTAAATGAACAGAGATGAATACTCCTTACAAGCCGATGTTCTCCAAGAATGACTGCTTTTTCTAGCTTGCTCTCTAGTTCAGATCCCCAGTCTGGATTCCTTCCCTGCAAGAAGTCCTAAGAAAGCATCCTGGTCCATGTCATTAACTTGGTAGGACCTTGGTATCCAAATGTTGGGATTTGCAGTATGGGGATTAAATATGCTTTCAGCAAAAAGGCAGAATATTTGCTCAACTGAATCTTTTAACTTTAAGGGGAAGGATTTGTTGTGAAAGGTTTGCAGCCTGGAGCAACACAAGAAATGTGAAAAGCTTTTCTGCTGTAGGTCTTCACTTTCTTGCCAGAAAAAAACAACTGGAGAAACTCTAAAAGAAAAAGGCCATATTAAGCCTTTAGTATAGCTAATAAACTCAAATCATCAACCTAAGAGACAACAGAACCACTTCAATTAGCAGTTATTCTTGAAGTTGCAAGTATGTGATGACCTCTCCCATCTCAGGAACTTGAGAGCTTATAAGCTATGAAAGCTTATAATTTCCAAAAATGGCTACAGCAATATTTCTGGTCCCATGCTCTCTTCTAGAACCTTGTGGAATCTATCTTCCCTCCCCTTGAAATTGGAGAAGACTTTGTAATGAGTTTGACGAACACAGTGCAGTAGACATGATATTCTATGACTTCTGAGGCTAAATTATAAAAGACTATCTCTCTCAAAACGTTTGTGCTTGGAATCCAGTTGCCATGCTACAAGGAAGCCAATCAAACTGTATGGAGGCTCACAAGGGGAGTAACTGATACCACAAGCCAACAACCAGTATAACCACTGAACATGTGAGTAAATAAGCCTTCAGATGATTGATTCCAGCCTCCAGCCTACAAGTCTCCCAGCTGAGACCCCAGACATCCTGGAGCAGAGCAAACTATTCCTTTTCTGCTCTGTCTGAATTCTCAATCCACTGAATCTGCAGGAAAGCAGAGGGTCAAGTATGGAAACAGCCCCTGAATCTCAAGAATCTCAAGGGCCAAAAGCCCCAGTGCTCTGATACCCCTCTGCTGGTTTCCCGTAATAGTCATTTTGGCTTCAGCAATGTGTGAATAAAATAACCAGAGGGAAAAAAAAATAACCAGAGGAGTTAGCCTTGCTTGAAAAAAGACTGGTTGATTTCTCAAGGATTTTAAGGTCATGCTTTGGTGAGTGAGATGTTGCCTCTTTAGAAAAAAGTATTTAAGGGGACATAAACTGGGATAGTCAAGATTACAACAGCAACAAGAAATCAGGGTCACACACCATAGGAATAACCTCCCAAAAAAAGGATACACAGCAGTGGAATGAAAGAGAATAGAGTAAAAAGCACCAGATACCCACTTGAGAAATGTCCATAAGTAATGTAATAAAGTATTTATAATTCTAACCGCTATAGATTTGGATCTTCTTGGATCCCTAAGAAGAATAAAACAACTCAAAAATAAGTTGTTTTTCTTAAGAACTATTGTGTGCTACAAAATTCCACTTGTATTAAGTTTACAAAAATTCTGTGAGATATTACCTTTTGTGTCACCTTTTTCTCTTATTTTTTACTATTATAAAAGACTTACAGTTTCTTCTTCTTTATTTAAATTCAGTTAGCCAGCATATAGTACATCATTAGTTTCAGATGTTGAGTTCAGTAATTCACCAGTTGCATATAACACCCAGTGCTCATTACATCACATGCTCCCTGGTTCTTAGGGCTTCAAACTCAAACGGGAATTACACCACTGGCTTTCTGGGTCTCAAGTTTGCAGATGGCAAACTGAGAGACTTCTCAACCTCTGTAATTGTGTGAGCCAAATATACATAATATTTCTCTCTCTCTCTCTTTCTCTCTTTCTATCCATCTCTCTCTCTGTGTCTCCCGATAGATATGTAGGGAGATAGATATAGCTATATAGAGATAGACATCCTATTTGTTATATTCTCTGGAGAAGCTTGATTAATAAAATATTTATTGGGCAATTACTACATGTCAGTTAATGCTCTAAGCATACTAGTGAATTATCTTTTTTAATCTCACACCAACTCTGAGATAGTAACTATTCCCTTTTTCATATTTTACAGGTTTCTCGAGAAAACTGAGGAAGACAGATTAAATTACTTTCCCAAATTCACATAGCTAGTAAGTGGTAAGGCATGAATTTAAACAGATGGCCCAGCTTACATGGTCTCCAGAACTCATGTAGGTTAACTTTGAGGTCTCAAATCAGATTCTCTCATCTTAGAAAACAACAAGCAACACTTCTTGTGTCACAAAGATAGTTTTAAATTAAACTATTTTCATGTAAATATATTTGAACTTTCTCCATATATGTTCTTTATTGCACCTTGGCTTAATTAATCATCTTTTTGGGGTTTCCCCTTATTCTTCCTGGCAGCTACAAATCCCTCTCTAGAAAGAAAACCTTTAAGTCTTGCCCCAAGAGGAAAGCTGAGGGAGAAAAGGAAAAATCTTGTTCCTCTTTGAATCAAGTGTTTACTTAACCCTGTGGCTGAATTATAAACAGATATATTTTTTAAAAGACTAAAGAGAAAATGAAAGTGGTTCAATAAATGACTTAGAAGGGAGAGGATTAAACTCTGACCAGGCCTTCAAATGTGCAGGAATACATCCATCTTTTTAAATATATATTTGGGTTCTTCTTTCATACTGTGTTAAAAGTACCAAGGAAGAGGAGGAAAAAAAGCAGAAGTAGAAGAAGAAATGGAGATGAAGGAGGGGAGGGAAAGTGAAGGAGGAGGAAGAGGAAAAAGCAGCTTCAGGCATATTGCCCTACTCTTTGAAGATACTAAAGATAAGGTTCATGTTTGTTATGTCTGGGTAAAAAGCAAATCTGGTACTCATCTGGTAGTCTCAACTAAGGCAGTACTAAAAAACAGTTAGACATTGAAAATGCTGACTTGCAAACTAGCTAGTGAATATTCATTGCCTCCAGCCTCCTGAATGTTCTCCCATCATACCAGGTGCTTAGTTCACCTCTTGTGACCAATACTTCCACACTACCCAGCAAACAGAGGAGTGTTTCCTAATACTGCAGGAGTCTCCCCAAACTTGCTTCATTACCAGGATGGTATTGCCCAATCTTACTGTCATTAAACATTTTCACTATCACCCCTGGGCAGAAATCTCTACTCTGCAGTCTGGTAAGGAGGTTGCCTTTATCCCAAGCCCTCCTTGTTGATGGAGTTCAGGGCAGGCTGCCCCTAAATATGCCACTTTGGCATGCTGGTAACTTAAAATTAAAGTTACTTAAGAAACAGAACAAAAAAGGATACTGATACTCCTTTCTCCCCTCCCCTAAAAAACAGGAGATAAGTCTCCTATATGAAAGGTACTCTCCCTGTACCAGGAGGTAAAGAGACATTGTTATCACAGAGATATGGAATTCAGGACCATGAAAGCTTAAACCTTGTTATTTCTTCACCAACTTGCTACCTCAAGCCCAGAATTCTTAGGTCTTATAAATTCTTCACAAATTCAATGGGGTTTTGTTTTTGTTGTTGTTATTTGGGGATGTAGGGGTTGTTGTTGTTGTTGTTTTTGTTTTTGTCTAAAGGTATAAAAGCTGCCTGCTGTGGTCACTTCTTTGAGTCTCATAATTTTATGAGGTCTTGTATAGACAAAATTAAATTTGTTTTTCTCCTGTTAATATATCTTATCTCAATTTAATTATTAGGCCAGCCAAGGAACCTAGAAGAAAAGAAAGGAAAAGTTTTCCCCCTCTACACCACTTTGTTTACCCCTGACTATCCCTGGCTGAGCATTTATTTGATGGTCTGAGAATACCAACCACCAGGACAGTTTGGATGTTACCATCAACTTGCCTTTGGCCACCCACCCAAAACAAATAAAGCTAGTGGTATGGTGTGCCATCTCTGAGCTGGGAAGGAAAAGATAGATTGAAAGAATACGGAATAGGGCAAGGCCTGTAAAGTTCTTAGGGTGAGAATAAAAACCAGAAGCCTTCTTGTTCACATAACAGAAATTCCTAGGATGACTCCCTGTTTGGGTTTTGTATAGTTTACATGATGTCATGCAATTTGTAAAACTCTTTCACATATATGATCTCATCTGATCCTCATGACAAATATTTTAGTAGTCAGGGCAGGGGTATTAATTCCAGTTTCACAGAAAAGAAAATATGAGTCCAGAGAAGAGATGTGACTTGCCAAGGTCCTGAAGCTAAAATTTGAACTGTGGTGTGTAGCTGCCAATCTAACCCTCCATACCTTTTTATTAAAAGGAGGTGCTGTCACAAGTTCCCAAGAAGAGTGATCAAGTTGGGTATGAAAATCCCTGAATTTTTATAACATGTTACTCTTTGAATTTATTTTGCTGTCTCTCTTTCATGTGTCCTTCACAATAATCATATGAAGTCATCAGAGGATATATCATTGCCTACATTTGAAAATGAAACAATGGGGTCTCAATGATGTTCAGTGACTGACAAGGTCACACACACACGGTGTGACAGCAGAACTGGGCTGGACACCAATATTCTGAAAGCCAGTTCAATGCCTGTCAGTACCCTGTACCATCTACTGCTGCATACAATCCCATGTCTTTCCAAAGAAGAAAAGAGAGTTTGGGTTAGAAGATGCTGAGTCATCAGCTGCTGATTCTCCATCATCATAAGGAGAGTGGAAATGCAGATGATCTACAACATGAAATAAACCAAAAAGAATTTATCATTTGAGAGCATATTCTTAGGTAGGATATCTACTTTTTCCATCATGTTTCATCCTGCCTGCAATAAAAAAGAAGGAGGCTGAAAAGAAACGAATATTTACTAATTCTATGACATTATCTCATTTAGCCATCATACCAATTATTATGCAAGAATACCATATAAATGAGGAAACAGGTTCTTTCAGAAGAACTTTTAATCTGCTCAGTCTTAAAGGCAGGACTTTGCTTTCCTGCATGCTCATGAACTTTAACAAGATGCAACTTTTCCATTCAGCAGGAATAGTAGGAATTCTGGTTCCATCTCTCAGAATCTGTGTGGTCCAGAGCCAATTATTAATTTATTCCCTGACACTCAGCTTCCTCATTTCCAGAAAGCAATATACCCCCCTTCTCAAGAACGGTATGAAGATTAATACTAATAGCTAGTGTTTGTTGGATGTTTACTGGTTTACTGTTCTACACCCTTTCTATTTTCTCACTGCTCCAACATCTGTGGGATTGAATACTACTTTTTAGTCCCATTCGCCAGGTGAGAAATTTGAAGCGGATAGCATTTAAATGATACATCCAAATTAGTAGCTAGAAGGGCCCATATCTGAAGCCAAGACTGATGTTTGACTTCACAGTCCATGCACATATTTGGAGTTCAATAAAACAGTGTATATTTCACCATTATAGGGCAGCAGCTGATCCCCAACCTGGGATGGGCAAGTCACTCATAAGCAGGTTAAGTTACCCACTTAAGGTATACAAAAGGGGGAGAGGCAATGGGTCTTCCACTGACATGGAGGTAATGTAAGCACTGACTGGCTTTAAATGTTGTGATGGAGGCCTCAGAGAGAAAGAGGCCATCCACTCCAACTTCTAATCTACACAGGGTCCTCCACCATGTGTGGAATATTTGGGGCTCCCATTACATTAGTCTCTTTTCTAGGCTTGGATGGGAGAATGACATTTGTGTATATATACACACACACTCATACACACACACACGATTTTCAAAATTTTTCTTCTATCACTCTTTAATATGCTTTGCAAACATTCTCTTCAGCATCTGGCAAGCTGCTTATTCCTCATCTTCCCACTCAGCTGAATGCCAGTTGTCCACCATCCCAGGCCAGCCTCTCATAATGGTTTCTGTTTCCAAGAGACAGCTTGACTCAAAATGCCATCTAGTCCTACGCAGGGAGAGAACTAGGACTTGTCTAGCAGGGAGGGACAGAAAAGACAATGGCCAGAACCATCCCCACAGAAGAACTCTAGGAACATGAACATCTCAAAGATGTTTCTGCCTAGAGGTGGACCTGTGACCTCTGAAAATTACCAGTCTATCAGGGACTTTGTCATGGGGCAAGAAGGGTCTTCAGTATTAGCCTCTGATCTCAACCTGCCTTTAAAGTTTAATGTATCTTAAACACACTTTAAAATTTATTTTAAATACAGATTGTGTATTTCATATTAATTGTCTGCATCTTGTTTTTTCTCACTTAATGATGCATCATAAATACTTCACTTTGTCCTAAGGTTTACTTATATTTTAGCAAGAAACCTCAGAGACCCAAGAAGGATACACTCAAATCTGAGAGTTCTTTGACTTACCTTTTTTCGATTCAGTTTCTTATTGACTGTCAAGTTTGCCTGAAAGTATTTGGGGTTTTGTTTTTGTTTTTGGTGTCTGATGAAATTTTATTAGTGTAAATACATATAATGCAATAACAAAAGTATATCTTTAATATGAAATAAACAACTTTAAACATTTCACACATCTCTTTGGTCTGAATTGTCTCTTCCATCTGAGTGACATTTTTCATTTGACTGGTTTTGTATGGATGGGAAAACACCTGGCTAAAGTCAGAAGTTTGAATTCCAGTCTGGTTCACATCTCACCTCCCTCTGCTGGAGTTTCTTCATGAGTACAACTGAAAGATGATGGGCCTGAAGATCCCATTTTCCTGACTTGCTTAGCTGCTCATGCACTTATTAATCACACTACAGAAGTATTATGGTGTATATTATAGAGATGCCTATAGAAACTGGAGTCTCAGAAAAGGACAAAACAAGGGACCCTAAGGAATACTAAGAATAATAAACAACGTATATTGCATTTACATGAAGGACAATGATTTAAATGTTTTAATCCTCACTACAATCCTCTGAAGCTGGTAAAGAAGCATCATATCCATTTTATAAATGGGGGATTGAGACCAGAGTGGTTAAGTCACTTGCTCAAGTGGTTAAGTAATCTTACTGGTAAGTGGAGACCTGGGATTCAGACCCATGTAGGCTGGCTAAGAGTTCAATCTCTTAACCACTAGACCTCTCAGAGTGGTTCATGTTAGTTTTCTGAATTTCAAAATTGGGCACAGATCTAAGATACTAGAAGAGCAAAGGGTTTCTAGATTGGGAAATAGTTTAATCTGTAGATCTAGCTAAAGAGCAGATAGTATGCTGTGGAGTATTTCCTATCCTCCCTCATTGGTAAGCCTTTTGGAATAACAATAAACAATTCCCATTAAAAATACTATATATTGAGAGGGAGATAAATGTACTATTCTGGGCTTCTGAATGGTTACTTACAGAGATAAAAGTATTTTTTTAAGATTTTATTTGAAGAGAGAGAGAGACAGAGAGACAGACAGAGACAGAGGGGCAAAGGGAGATGGAGAAGCAGACTCCCCACTGTGCAGGGACCCCCCCCCACCCCATGTGGAGCTCATGTAGGGCTGAGCCAAAGGTAGTGCCTTACAGACTGAGCCACCCAGGTACCTCCAGATAAAAGTATTTTTCTCTCACTTATAAAATGAAAGACAAAATATCAGATCATTTCTATCAAATAGCCCTTTACATTTTTCAATGATTTTTACATTGTTATTGTATTTGGTCCTCTCAATAGCATGGGAATATACAGAGGTGACCTTAACATTTGCATTTTACATATGAAGAATAGAAGTTCATAGAGGTCAGATGACATTCCCCTGGTAACGAGGGTAAGTCCACCCTAGACCCAAGTTTTCCAACTTTTATACTAGGGATCTGTCCAGATGGCTACGTTGTTTTCCTACTTACCCAGATATGCATTGATTTCTAGCAAATGGTTTCTTTTTTTCTTTCCTTTCAAAACTTATTTATTTATTTATTTATTTATTTATTTATTTATTTATTTATTTATATTTTTATATGTATTTTTTTTATAAGGAGTTCAATTTGCCAACATATAGCATAACACCCAGTGCTCATCCCGTCAAGTGCCCCTCTCAGTGCCCGTCACCCAGTCTCCCTGTCCCCCTGCCCACCTCCCCTTCCACTGCCTCTTGTTCATTTCCCAGGGTTAGGAGTCTCTGTTTTGTCACCCTCTCTGATTTTTCCCACTCATTTTCTCTCCTTTCCCCTATAATCCCTTTCACTATTTTTTATATTCCGCATATGAGTGAAACCATATAATGATTGTCCGTCTCGGATTGACTTACTTAACTCAGCATAATACCCTCCAGTTCTATCCACATCGAAGCAAATTGTGGGTATGCATCATTTCTAATGGCTGAGTAATATTCCATTGTATATATAGACCACATCTTCTTTGTCCATTCATCTTTCAATGGACACTGAGACTCCTTCCACATTTTGGCTATTGTTGACATTGCTACTATAAACATTGGGGTGCAGGTGTCCTGGCACTTTCCTGCATCTGTATCTTTGGGGTAAATCCCCAGTAGTGCAATTGCTGGGTCATATGATAGCTCTCTTTTTGACTCTTTGAGGAACCTCCACACACTTTTCCAGAATGGCTGTACCAGTTCATATTCCCACCAACACTGCAAGAGGGTTCCCCTTTCTCCATATACTCTCCAACATTTGTTATTTCCTGTCTTGTTAATTTTCATCATTCTCACTGGTGTGAGGTGGTATCTCATTGTGGTTTTGATTTGTATTTCCCTGATGCCAAGGGATGCAGAGCATTTTCTCATGTGCTTGTTGACCAGGTGTGCGTCTTTGGTGAAATTTCTATTCATGTCTCTTGCCCATTTCATGATTAGATTGTTTGTTTCTTTGCTGTTGAGTTTAATAAGTACTTTATAGATCTTGGATACTAGTCCTTTTTCTGATAGGTCATTTGCAAATATCTTCTCCCATTCTGTAGGTTGTCTTTTAGTTTTTTATCTGTTTCTTTTGCTGTGCAGAAGCTTTTTATCCTGATTAAGTCCCAATAGTTCGTTTTTGCTTTTGTTTCCATTGCTTTCATAGATGTATGTTGGAAGAAGTTTCTGCGGCCAAGTTCAAAAAGGGTATTGCCTGTGTTCTCCTCTAGGATTTTGATGGATTCTTTTTTTTTTTTTTTTTTTTTTTTATTTATGATAGGCACACAGTGAGAGAGAGAGAGGCAGAGACACAGGCAGAGGGAGAAGCAGGCTCCATGCACCAGGAGCCCGATGTGGGATTCGATCCCGGGTCTCCAGGATCGCGCCCTGGGCCAAAGGCAGGTGCCAAACCGCTGCGCCACCCAGGGATCCCGGATTTTGATGGATTCTTGTCTCACATTTAGATCTTTCATCCATTTTGAGTTTATCTTTGTGTATGGTGTAAGAGGATGGTCTAGTTTCATTTTTCTGCACGTGGCTGTTCAATTTCCCCAGCACCATTTATTGAAGAGACTGTCCATTTTCCAGTGGATAGTATTTCCTGCCTTGTCAAATATTAGTTGACCATGGAGTTGAGGGCAAGTATCTGGATTCTCTATTCTGTTCCATTGATTTATGTGTGTGTTTTTGTGCCAGTGCCACACTGTCTTGATGATCACAGCTTTGTAGTACAACTTGAAATATGGCATTGTGATGCCCCCAGCTCTGGTTTTCTTTTTTAATATTCCCCTGGCTATTCGAGGTCTTTTCTGATTCCACACAAACCTTAAGATTATTTGTTCCAGCTGTCTGAAGAAAGTCCATGGTATTTTGATAGGGATTGCATTGAACATGTAAATTCCCCTGGGTAGCATAGACATTTTCACAATATTAATTCTTCCAATCCATGAGCATGGAATATTTTTCCATCTCTTTGTGTCTTCCTCAATTTCTTTCAGAAGTGTTCTGTAGTTTTTAGGGTATAGATCCTTTACATCTTGGTTAGGTTTATTCCTAGGTATCTTATGCTTTTGGGTGCAATTGTAAATGGGATTAACTCCTTAATTTCCTTTTCTTCAGTCTCATTGTTAGTGTATAGAAATGCCACTCATTTCTGGGCATTGATTTTGTATCCTGCCACACTGCTGAATTCTGTATGAGTTCTAACAATCTTGGGTAGAGTCTTTTCTACGTACAGTATCATGTCATCTGCAAAGAGGGAGAGTTTGACTTCTTCTTTGCCAATTGCCAATTTGAATGCCTTTTATTTCTTTTTGTTGCCTGATGGCTGAGGCTAGGACGTCTAGTACTATGTTGAATAGCAGTGGTGAGAATGGATATCCCTGTCATGTTCCTGATCTTAGGGGAAAGGCTCCCAGTGTTTCTCCATTGAGAATGATATTTGCTGTGGGCTTTTTATAGATGGCTTTTAAGATGCTGAGGAATGTTCCCACTATCCCTACACTCTGAAGAGTTTTGACCAAGAATGGATGCTGTATTTTGTCAAATGCTTTCTCTACATCTATTGAAGACGATCATGGTGAATAATATTCTTAATGTACTGGGATCCTATTGGCTAGTATCTTGTTAAGAATATTTGCATCTGTATTCATCAGGGATATTGGTCTATAGTTCTCCTTTTTGGTGGAGTCTTTGTCTGGTTTTGGAATTATGGTGATGCTGGCCTCATAGAACGAGTTTGGAAGTATTCCATCCCTTTCTATCTTTTGGATCAGCTTTAGTAGAATAGGTATTGTTTCTTTTTTAAACGTTTGATAGAATTCCCCTGGGAAGCCATCTGGCCCTGGACTTTTGTGTCTTGGGAGGTTTGTGATGACTGCTTCAATTTCCTCCATGGTTATTGGCCTGTTCAGGTTTTCTATTTCTTCCTGTCCCAGTTTTGGTAGTTTGTGGTTTTCCAGAAATGCATCCATTTCTTCTAGATTGCCTAATTTATTGGCATATAGCTGCTCATCATATGTTTTTAAAATCCTTTGTATTTCCTTGGTATTGGTGGTGATCTCTCCTTTTTCATTCATGACTTTATTAATTAGAGTCTTTTCTCTTTTGTTTTTAATAAGGCTGGATAATGGCTTATCTATCTTATTAATTCTTTCAAAGAATCAACTCCTGGTTCTGTTGATCTGTTCTATAGTTCTTCTGGTCTCTATTTCATTGAGTTCTGCTCGAATCTTTATTATCTCTCTTTTTCTGCTTGGTGTAGGTTTTATTTGCTGTTCTTTCTCCAGTTCCTTTAGGTGCAAGGTTAGCCTATGTATTTGAGTTTTTTCCCAATTTTTTGAGGGCTGCTTGTATTTCAAGTGGCTTAGGGCCACTTTTGCTGTATTCCAAAGATTTTGAATGATTGTATCTTCATTTACATTAGTTTCCATGAATCTTTTTAGTTCTTTTCTAATTTCCTGGTTGGTCCATTCATCTTTTAGTACGTTGCTCTTTAACCTCCATGTGTTTGGATTTCTTCCAAATTTCTTCTATGACTGAGTTCTAGTTTCAAAGCACTGTGGTCTGAAAATATGCAGGGGACAATCTCAATCTTTTGGTATCAGTTGAGACCTGATTTGTGACCCAGTATGTGGTCTATTCTGGAGAAAGTTCCATGTGCACTTGAGAAGAATGTATATTCAGTTGCATTCCAATACAAAGTTCTGTATATATCTGTGAAATCCATCTGGTCTAGCATATCATTTAAAGCCCTTGTTTCTTTGGTGATGTTGTGCTTAGAAGATCTGTCTGCAGAAAGTGTCGTGTTAAAGCCTTGTACTATTAGTGTATTTTTATCTAAGCATGTCTTTACTTTGGTTATTAATTGATTGATATACTTGGTAGCTCCCACATTAGGGGCATAAATATTCATGATTGTTAGATACTCTTGTTGGATAGACCCTTTAAGCATGACATAGTGTCCCTCTCCATCTCTTACTATAGTCTTTGGGATAAACTTTATCTGATATGAGGATTGCTACCTCTGCTGTCTTTTAAGGACCATTTGAATGGTAAATGGTCCTCTAACTTTTCATTTTCAGGCTGTAGGTGTCCTTAGGTCTAAAATAAGTCTCTTGTAGACAGCAAATAGATGGGTCTTGCTTTTTTATCCACTCTGAAACCCTGTGTCTTTTGATGCGGTCATTTAGCCCATTTGTGTTCGGAGTAATTGAAAGATACGAATTTAGTGTCATCATAATACCTATTCAGTCCCTGTTTTTGTGTATTGTTTCTTTGGGCTTCTTTCTTTTACAGGGTCCCCCTTAATATTTTTTGGAGAGCTGGTTTGGTGGTCACATATTCTTTTAGTTTCTGCCTATCTTGGAAGCTCTTTATTACTCCTTCTATTCTGAATGAGAGTCTTGCTGGATAAAGTATTCTTGGCTTCACATTCTTCTCATTTAGGACCCTGAATATATCCTGCCAACCCTTTCTGGCCTGCCAGGTCTCTGTGGAGAGGTCTGCTGTTAATCTGATATTTCTCCCCATATAAGTTAAGAATCTCTTTTCTGTTGCTGCTTTAAGGATTTTCTCTTTATCTTTGGAATTTGCAAGTTTCACTATTAAATGTTGAGGTGTTGGGCATCCCTGGGTGGCTCAGCGGTTTAGCGCCTGCCTTTGGCCTAGGGCGCAATCCTGGAGACCCGGGATCAAGTCCCATGTCAGGCTCCCGGCATGGAGCCTGCTTCTCCCTCCTCCTGTGTCTCTGCCTCTCTCTCTCTGTCTATGTCTATCATAAATAAATAACTCTTTAAAACAAATGTTGAGGTGTTGAGTAATTTTTTTGATTTGGGGGGGGACCTCTTATCTCCTGGATCTGAATGCCTGTTTCCCTCCCCAAATTAGGGAAGTTCTCAACTATGATTTGTTCAAATATGCTTTCTGGTCCTCTGTCCCTTTGGCACCCTCTGGATCCCCAATTAAATGTAGATTTTTCCTTCTGAGGCTCTCCTTTATTTCCCTTAACCTTTTCTCTTTCCTCATGGTCTCTTAATTGTTTTTCTCTTTCTTCCTTAGCTTCCTTCCTTGCCATTAACTTGTCTTCTATATTGCTCACTCTTTCTTCCACCTCATTGACTCTCGTCATTAGGACATCCAGTTTGGTTTGCATCTCATTTAATTGATTTTTCATTTTGGCCAGATTAGATCTAAATTCTGCAGTCATGAAGTCTCTTGAATCCTTTATGCTTTTTTCCAGCGCCACCAGTAGCTTTATAATTGTGCTTCTGAATTGGCTTTCTGACATCGAATTGTAATCCAAATTCTGTAACTCTGTGGCAGAGAGTACTGTTTCTGATTCTTTCTTTTGTGGTGAGTTCTTCCTTAGTCATTTTGCTGAGTGCGGAGTGGCTGTATGAGTGGGCTGAGTCAAGAATATCAAGCATGACCTAAGTAAATTTCACCCTAGATGATTCTTGCTAGAAGCAGACACCCTTCTCTCTATAGCGTTCCAGCTGTTCTCTCTTTAAATCTCCAGTCGAATTTGTAGGTGTTCAGGATGTTTTGAAAGTTATCTAGGTAAGTTGGTGGGACCAGGTGAGTTGAGACCCCTACTCTTCCACCATCTTGCCCTGCCCCTCGCCTAAAAGTATTTTTGATAATCCTCTGGAAATGTCTGTGTTATGACTTTATCCAGGAAAAGACCATGACCCAAGGATGGCCACTGAGGTAGACTGGCACCCAGAATGGACCAATCATAGCTTCTCATCACCTATGCACATGACCCAATCCAGCCAATCAGAAAGTTTCCCTGAATTTTCTGAATCAAAGCTGGGATTGAGAAGGGCTCCTTCTTTGATTGCTATACTTTGAGGACATGAGCTAAACATTGCTTGACACTGTTCTAGTCCACTGAAGAGAGCTTCCATGAGAAAATGGAAAGATAATAAAGCTAAAAAGACAACCTCTGTGGTGTTTTCTGTTCTCTACTTCCTGGTTTCAGGAGCAAATAAGCTCTTTCTTTCTTTCTTTCTTTCTTTCTTTCTCTCTCTCTCTCTCTCTTTCTTTCTTTCTTTCTTTCTTTCTTTCTTTCTTTCTTTTCTTTCTTTCTTAAGCCACACTAGTACTGTCTTTTGACTAAAATAATTGCCAAAGTTTGAAATGTGGTGGGGTAAGGGAAGGAGCTGATAAGCCATCTAACCTCCCAAATCTTGTAGTAGTATAGTAGACAAAGATGAACAGACTTTAAGAGTTTATATTTCAGGACAATGTGTTGCTAGGTTACTAAAACAATCTTTTTAAAAATCAGTTCAAAATGGCTTTAAAAAAAAAGAGAGAATTTATTGACCTATGCAGCTGAAAAGCTCAGAAGTAGCTCTCACATACAGATGGCTAAGCTCAATCCAACAGCTCAATCACTGTCCTTAACAGCTTAGACCCTCTGCATCTCTCTTTTCTCCCTTCTATGGTTCAGTCATATACTTGGGCTCCATTCAGAAACCAAGAAAATCCTCATAAGGCAGGTTGACTCCTATCTCAACTGTTTCAAGTGCTGACATATTTCGTTGTAAATCAATCTAAAAAGTTCAAATATGATGCAGATGGGAATTGTGCTTCCATTTTTATAAAATAATTTCAGTCATCTATGTATAATATATATAGATATAATTTATGTACACATCATACATAGACTATACTAGAAATGTATACAATATACATAGACTACATATAATTCCAAAGTCATCTGTGTATATTTTCATATCTGTATATGCATAAGCATGAAAATGCATGAAAGGGTACATAACAAATCATTAAAATTGTTTATGTGGGGTGGGAAGCAAAGACTAGGAAAGGAGGTTGAAGGACTTAGGGGGAAAAGTGTTCTTCATAATAATAGTTTATATGCTTAAAACTTAATAATAGTTTATATGCTTAAAACTAATAATAATTAGTTTTATATGATTTTCCAGCTTTGAGAAGCCACCCATATTCCTTGGCTGGTGGCTCCTTTTTCCATCTTTAAAACTAGCAATGACCAGTTGAATGTTTCTGACATCACATCACTTTGACATTAACTCTACTATCCCTGACTTCCACATTGAAAAATCCTTGTGAGCAACCTTTATTTCACCTGCTGCCTTCATCCCCTTGGCCATGTAATGTAACAGTCACAGGTTCTAGGGATTAGGACATGAATTGTGAGAGCTCTGTCTATCATAAATTATATCCCATTTATGCAAGTGTGGATGCACATATGTGTGTATGTGTGTATATATTATATTACATATAATATATATTATAAATATGCATATATATTATATTATAAAGATACATTTCTCTCTATATATATACATAATGACAAATGAAAGATGGTCATCAAAATGATAGTGGTTAACACAGGCAGTAAAATTTAATTCTCTACCATTTTCCTCAAAATTTTAGAGAGTTTTATCTTTTTATTTGTAAGTCTATATACAAAAAAAAAAAGCAACAAAGCTATTTTTGTTAGTGAAAATTATCAGTTTTAGTAAGATATGTGACCTGAATTCCCTCAAATATTAGAAGTACTAGGCCCTGGATGGGGAGGTCCAGCCTCAGAGGAACTTTATACCTACTGGACCCCTGCACCAAACCTCCTTCTTCTGTACACAATGGAAGATAATGACCCATGGCAACAGAAAGACTTTCATCAGTTAAAAATCTAATTAGAGATTCAAAGCCAAGAAGAATATATAGACTGATGGACATGCAGAAAAGTAGTTTGCAGTGACTCTTCATGGAGCTGGGGAGAGTGGGGAGAGAACGAAGGTGATTCTGCAGGTCTTGGAATATATATCCCAAAGAAAGCCACATACCCTTCCTTCCCCAATAGCCCATTCCAAAATGTCTACTCATTTTCATGACCCTCCAAGCTGTCCCTTATCCATATCTTGGTCATTTTCATGCATATCTCTTTCAACTTCTCCATTTCCTGGTTCCAGAGGGTCAGCACACCAGCCATCCAAGGGCATCCTCACCCATGTAATTCCTGCTCTCTAAAAGACAAACTATGACATCAGTATTCCCCAAATCATGAGGTATTTACATGGTGTTTAGTGAAATATATGATGCTGTGGTCAAAACTTGGGATGACAGGGCAGCCCCGGTGGTGCAGGGGTTTAGTGCCGCTGCCCAGGGTGTGATCCTGGAGACCCAGGATGGAGTCCCATGTCAGGCTCCCTGCATGGAGCCTGCTTCTCCTTCTGTCTGTGTCTCTGCCTCTCTCTCTGTGTCTCTATGAATAAATAAATAAAATCTTAAAAAAAAAAACTTGGGATGACAGAGGAAAAACAAAATTATGTTCTTTTTTTTTTTTCTCTGCAGGACAACCCTGACTACTTAACATGCTGAAGTGCACTACAATGCACCAAAATACTCCAGGAGGTGGCTACAGTAGAAGCAAATCTACCTGAATGTGAAATCATGCTATCAAAGGATAGCTGGTGAAATTAGTTCTCCATCTATTGGAAACAGTGTTAAAAACCTCTGTATGACAGTAGGTTATGTTAAAAAAAAAACTAATCTTGGCATCTGAAAGAACTTTAGAGACCATCTAGTCCAACTTTATTTTAAAACTGAATTAAGGAACACAGAGGGCAAGTGACTTTCCTAAAGATACACAGCTAGTTAATGGCAAAGTAGGAATCTCTTTGCAGTGCCCACCTCTTTCTCACTGTTTTATAGCATCTCAAATTTCCCTATCACACATAGGAAGGAAGCACACCTACAGACAGATCTGTAGGAGATTACACATTATCCCTGAATACTTTAAACCTTATCTTAGTTGGTATACTGGCTTTGTTATCTTTTGAAGGCATTTCAGCTATCACAATAAAGTCGACTTGGATTGTTTGGGTTTATGATGGGAGTGAGACCGTGGGTCATGTACAAGTGTAATTCCTTTAAAAGGTTTCTTCATTTTACATTCCATCGAGAAAATCAAGTTCATCTATGTAGATACAAAAAAAAAAAAACAACAATTATAGGATTTTTAAAAGCTGCTTTGCTAGGATTTAATTGATATACAATAAACTATACATAGTGTATTACACGTTTACAATTTGATAAGTTTTGATGTATGAATTTCATGCATGAAATTCTCATCACAATAAAAAAGGTAAGCATATCCTCAACCCCACATATTTCCTCCTGACCCCACAACCCCAGCAACTACTGATATGCTTTCTATTATTATGGATTGGTTTGCATTTTCAGGAATTTTATATAAATGGAAACATACAAGCTATTTTGGTTTTGGTCTGGCTTCTTTTGCTCACCACTATCATTCTGAAATCTATCCATATTGTTTCCAGCATCAAAGTTTATTCCCCTTTATTGCTAGGTAGTATTCCTTTGTATGTATATGGCACAATTTGTTTATTCATTCACCTGCTGATAGACTTTAGGGTTATTTCCAGTTTTTAGCTATTACAAATAAATATGCCATGAACATACAAGTATAAGACTTTATACGGACATATGCTTTCTGTTCTCTTGAGTAAACACCTAGGAATTGAATGGCTGGATAATATGATAAATGCATGCTTAATTTTTTAAGAACATGGTAAGCATTTTTTTCTAAGTGATTGTATCATTTCACATTCCCAACAGGAGTGTATGAGAGTCCCTGTACCTCGATACTTTCACCAACACTTGGTAAGGGTTAGGCATTAATTTCAGAAATTCTAATAGGTATTTAGTGGCATATAATTTTGAATTTAATTTGTATCTCTTCAGTGAATAATAATATTGAGCATTTTTCTGTGTGCTTACTTGTCATTTGGATATCTTCTTTGATGAAATGCCATTTAAAATCCTCACCTGTTTTTAAATTGGGTTGATTATTTTATTGTTATTGGGTTATGAGAGCTGTTCATATATTCTGAATACAAGTAGTTTACCAAATTTATGTTTTGCGAATATTTTCTACTAGTTGTACATTGTTTTTCATTCTCTTAGCAGTGTCTTTCAAAATGCAGGAGTTTCTGATTTGGTGACATCATACCTATCAAGTTGTAGTTTTCATTTCTTATAATGTCTTTGTCTTACTTTGGAATCACGGTAATATTGGCACCAAATAATGAGTAGGAAAGTATTTCTCTTTCTGTACTTTTTAAAAAAAAATTATGTAGATTTTGATGTTATTTCTTCCTGAAACATTAGGTAGAATTCACCAATGAAGCCATTCGTGTCTGAATAGCTTCTTTGTGAGATTTCAATTTACAAATTCAGTTTCTTAAGCAGGCTATTTGGGTTATCTATTTCTTCCTGAATGAGCTTTGGTAGTTTGTGTTTTTCAGGGAAATTTGTCCAATTATCTAAGTTGTTCAATTTGCAGGCATAAAGTTATTCATAATATACCCCTTACTATTCTTTTAATATCTGTAGATTCTGTAGTGGTACTAACTCAATTGTCCCTGATATTGGTATTCTGGGTGCTCTTTTTAACTCAGTGGTTTGGCTACACTTGATCAATTTTAATGATATTAAAGAACCAACTTTTATTTGACTGATTTTCTCCATTGTTTTGTGTTTATGTTTCATTGATATCTGCTTTAATCTTTATTATTTCCTTTCTATCCTGAGTATGGTTTTTGTTCTTTTTTGTTTATTATTGAAGAAGCTGAATGCATTGATTAAGACCTTTTTCCTTCATTTCTAATCCAGTCATTTGTTGCTATTTTTCTCCTAAGTACTGTCTTAGCAGCAGCCACAAATGCATTGACATGCTGTGTTTTCATTTTCATTCAGTTCAAAATACTTTCTAATGTCTCTTTTTATGTCTCCTTTGTCTCATAAGTTATTTAGAAGAGTATTAGTTTCTAAATATTTGGAGGTTTTCTATATATTTCTGTGATTGATTTCTAATTTAATTTCACTGTGGTCAGAGAACAAACTGTTATGACTTGAATCCTTTACAATTTGTTGAAACTTGTTTTATGGTCTATAATATGGTCTATCTTAATACATGTTCTGTGTACATTTGAAAGGAATGTGCATTTTGCTGTTGTCAGAAACAGTGTTCTATAAATGTCAGTTAGAAAAAGTTGGTTGACAGCATTGTTCAAGTCTACTACATTCTTCCTGGCTTTTTGTGTGCTTGTTCTATCAATACTTAGGAGTTATTTGTCTCAGTATAATGGGATATTTTTCTTTTTCTCTTTGTAGTTCTATTGGGTGTGCCTCATGTATTTCAAAGCTCTGCTATTAGAAGCATATATATTTAGGATATTATGTCCTCCAATAAATTGAGCTCTTTATCATCATGAAATGACCTTTTGATATCTGGTAAAATTATTTGATCTTACTGATACTTTGTCTAAAGTTAATATGGTAACTGAGGCTTCCTTTATCTTTCCCATCTTTTACCATTAATATTTATTTTTAAATCTTTATCGGGTGTGTTTCTTGTAGACAACATCAAGTTGTTTTTTTACTGAATCTGAAGATTTCTGATTTTTAAATGAGGTGTTTAAACATTTTACATTTCATATGATTAGGCTTAAGTCTATCATCTTGCTAGTTGTTTTATATGTCTCCTTTATTCTTTGTTCTCTTTTCCCTCTATTTCTGAGTTATTTTGAATTAAATATTTTATTATTTCATTCTATCTTCTTTGTTGGCTTGTTAGCTACAATATAACCTTTCTTATTTTATTAGTTGATTTAGGGTTGTAATATAAAGCTGTAACATTAAAATCTAGTTTCAAGTGATATTACAGCACTTTATATATAATACCTTAAAATACTATACTTCATTTCTGCCCTTTCAGGCTTTTTGTTATTTTTGTCATACATTTTACCTATACTCTATGTAATAAATCCCTGACTATATTGATATTGTCATTGTGTAAGCAATCAGTTTTCTTTTTTTTTTAAGATTTTATTTATTTACTCATGAGAGACACACAGAGAGAGACAGAGACATAGGCAGAGGGAGAAGCAGGGCCCCTGTGGGGAGCCTGATGTAGGACTCAATCCTGGGATACCAGGACCACACCCTGATCCAAAGGCAGACGCTTAACCACTGAGCCACCCAGGTGTCTCTAAACAATTTTCTTGTAGAGATAGTTAGTTACTTAATAAGAAAAAAAAATTAATGTATCCATATATTTACCACATCTGAGACTCTTCATGCCTTTGTGTAGAAATTCATTACTGTTTTAATTCTGTTTAAAGGATTTCATGTCTTTAATGTATCTTATAGTGTAGCCATTGTGATGATGAGTTCTTTCAGTTTTTGCATGTCTAAAAGTATCTTTATTTCATCTTTAGTTTGAAAGTTATTTTCAAAAAGTTATTTTCACTAGGTATATAATTATGACTTTATAGATTTATTTTCAGTACATAGAGACGTTCCACTGTCTTTATGCTAAAATTGTTTATCATGAGAAATCTGCTATCATTCATGTCTTTGTTTTTCTTCATATAGTGTGCTTTTCATTTTTTAACCATTTTTAGAATTTTATCATTAGTTTTGAACAATTTCATTATGATATGCCATGATGTAGTTTTCTGCATGCTTTTTTTGTGTGCTTTATTTTTTTTATGCTCCATTAGGTTCATAATCTGCGAGTTTATAGTTTTCATCAAAACTGGAAATTTTTCTGCTATTAATTCCTTCATGAAATGTTCCCCCCTCCTCTTTTAGGGAGTTAAAGTATACATGTATGTTAAGATGCTTGTACTTTTCCTGTAGCTCATTGGTATTCCTTTTATTTTTAAATTATTTTTTGTTTGTTTGTGTTTTGGTGTATTTCATTTTGGATCATTTCTCTTGCTTGTGTTCAACATATATATATTAAAGATTTTATTTACTTATTCATGAGAAACACAGAGAGAGGCAGAGACATGGGCAGAGGAAAAAGCAGGCTCCTCGCAAGGAGACTGATGCAGGACTCCATCCCAGGACCATGGGATCACATCCTGAGCCTAAGGCAGACGTTCAACCGCTGAGCTACCAAGGCATCCCTAAGATTGAATATGTTTATTAGAGTCATGGAAGATACAAATAAGAGCCAAATGAAACTTTTAGAGATGAAACTACAGTGTCTGAGATTAAAAAATACCCTGGATGGGATTAACATCAGACTAGACACAGCAGAAGAAAATACTGGTGAACTTGAGTACATAGCAAGAGAAATGATCCAAAATGAAATACACCAAAATATTCAACATATATGTATATATGCATATATGTGTGTGTATATATATATATATATTCAATATTACCTCTAGATTTTTGAATATAGAGGATAAAATTATAACAATGTTTTTAATATCTTTGTCTATACTATTGTTATCACTTGTTTTATTTATTTATTTTTGTTATGTTTTTAACTGAAGTATAGTTGACACACGATATTAATTTCAGGTGTACAATATGGTGATTCAACAATATTTATATTACACAATGCTCACTTCATCTATTTTATTTCTGAAGCAGTTTCAATTGATTAATTGGTAATTTTGGTTGAATACAAGACATTATACATTTTAAATTGTTGGCTATTGGATATTTTTGCATTCATATTCTTGAGCTTTTTTCTGTAACACTGTTAAGTTCCTTGGAGAGAGCTTGGTCCTTTTGGTCTTGGTTGTTTTTTTTTTTTTTTTAATTTTATTTATTTATTCATTCATGAGAGACACACAGAGAGAAAGAGAGAGAGAGAAAGAGAGAGAGAGAGAGGCAGAGACACAGGCAGTTAGAGAAGCAGGCTCTATGCAGGGAACCTGATGTGGGACTCGATCCGGGGACCCCAGGATCACGCCCTGAGCCAAAGGCAGATGCTAAACTGCTGAGCCACCCAGGCTGTCCTGGTCTTGGTTTTAAGTTTTGTTAGGTGAATTTACTCTGGGGCTAATTTTACCATACTACTAAAGTAAAACCTTTTTGAGTACTCTCCCTTACATCTAATCAAAATTTTCCACTCTAGCTAGTAAGAACAAACACTAATCCTGGTCTTGTATATATGTGTCCAGAGTGTCCCTTTATTCATTTCCTTGGTTTTGGGTAGTTTCCTTATATGCATAAACTAGTCATTATTCATCTGAATATTAGAGAAGCACCATCTTCAGATGCCTGAAGTTCTTCTTCTGTGCAGATTTCTCCCTCCTGTATTCTGTCTGTGAACCCTAGCTACCTTGGCCTCCCCAGACTCTCCACTACCTCTCCTCAACTCATGGAGCCCACCAGGCACTATAAGGGTTCCTTCTATACTGCAGCCTGGAAACTCTCTCAAGGCAGTAAGCTAGGGAAATTTTAGGGCTTACCTCATCTTTTCCCATCTCACATGATCACTATCCTTTGTTGCTTAATTTTCAGTGTTTTGAAAACTTTTACTGTATAATATTTCTCTGTTTTGTTGTTGGTGGTGGTGTTTTGTTTTGCTTGTTTTTACAGGTGGGAGCGTGAATCTGACCACTTTTACTCCACATTAAGTGAATATGGAAGTTCCTGGTTATAACATTTTGAGAAGGCTGTGGTTTCTCAGTTTTTCATGGGCTCTAGTTTGGTTCACTCTTTAAAGCTTGGTATTTTTCCATTCAATTGTTCTTCATCTTCATCATTCTCTCCTTGAGGGATCTCATCCCAAAGTTTCAAGTAAACCCATGTGTTGATGAATCCCAAATTTCCATCATTATCTCAGTCCATTCTCCTAACTTCTATATCTATCTAGCCAACAATTTACTGTTCATTTTTTTCTAGATGGTCCATAAGCTATTAGAACTCAACATATAAAAAATAAATAGCTCTCTTCTACATATTCCCACCAATTCTTTCTTAAGGCTCCCTGTAGTATTTATCATACCATTTACAGCTAGTTTTCTATTTCTCTCTCTTTCTTTCAGTTGTTAGTAGAGATTATGTTTTTGTCATTGCTGTTTTTCCAACACTTAGCACAATTCCTGACACTAGAGGGCTTCTCAATAAGCATGTTGAATTAAATTGAATTCCACATATAAGGGGATCTTCAGAGACAGGGAAGAGTAACAGTCTAAGCTAAAAGCCAACACATTGAACAGGACCTGGTCTTTCTCTTTGAAATGAATTAAGGAAGCAGAGCCAGTCTAGAGCACTGGCTGATTTTCCATCTTGGGCCACTGTGAAGGAGATACCCAGGGATAAGCAAGGATGGAAAATTAAGTGGAAAGAATGGAAGGAAGCCAAATTTCTGGGCTCCTAAATGCTAAACACTGCTTCTTAGAACTGTGTCCAAATTAACCACTCCTATTCCTTCCTTCTGTGCTGAATGTGCTTATACTAAATTCATTATGCATTGCTTTTTGAAGTGTTCTTGAGTCATTTTATGTGAAGAAATTTCATTTAATCAATTATGTTAAAAATTCCAAATAGACATAACACTATCTATTTTCTCAGTAGGTTTGGGAGACTTTAAGAGCAAGGACCATGCCTCTTCATCAGACTAGGTGCATACTAAAGACAGGGACCATGCCTTTTTTCTTCTCAGGGAAAGGGAATACATGAAAATACTGACTACCAATATAAGGAGTAGAGATGCAAGGCTGGCTTGAAGTCTACAGCCCATATCTAATCATAAGCCTCATTTTCACCATAGTTTCCCTATCTTTACTACAACCATGATCCACTTATACTGAGGAGCTGGGCTGTTTCATGTTGGCAAGTCAATATCAGCTTTGCCTAAAGCTTGTTTGCCAAGGAAATCTTGGACTGGCTTCTCTGGACTCAGACTTTCTGGCAGAGCATGTTGGTTTGTCTTTGGAGAAAGTTCTCAGCCTGCTCTGCTTCTGTTCAAACTGACTGGTTGGAGCTAGAGTCCCTATTCTCTATAGGGAATATAGAGAGCAGGCCAGGCAGGTGTGAAGGTCTCTTCCAGCAACTCAAATATTAGAAGCCTTTACAATCATCTTTTTGTGCCCAGGTCTGATTTCTCTTAGAGAAGGGACTGGGATCACTCCACCCTCTAAATTCCAAAGCCCCATGTTTTAGAGAGTGTGAAGAAATTAGACCTGCCTTAGAAGACTATTGTTATAAGGAACTGTCCAATTTCTCAGCAACCATACTGTACTCACATCCCATTCTAATAAAGTTTAATAAAAATTTCCATACTAGAGATACAAAATCAAAAGAGACTTAAAATAAATATTAAAAATGATGTTTAGGGGAAAGGATAGAAAATGAGTGGGAAATATCAGTGAGGGTGACAGAACATGAGAGACACCTAACTCTGGGAAACGAACAAGGGATAGTGAAAGGGGAGGTGGGTAGCGGGATGGGGTGACTGGGTGATGGGCACTGAGGGGGGCACTTGACAGATGAGCACTGGGTGTCATGCTATATGTTGGCAAATCGAACTTCAATAAAAAATATACAAAAAAGGGATGTTTAATTAATAATATTTATAATTAACATAATACTAATATATTATTAATATAATATTTATTGTTGTTGTTTAATAAACAATCATTATTCATACAAATTGAAGTTTGAGTACCAGCTAGCTCAGAAGTGGGAATTGAAGAGGTGGTATGTGTTTGGTGTGTGTGGGGTGACTGAGTAGGGGTCTAGCAAAGGAGAAGCAGTGGGAAATGGAAGAGAGGCAAGAAGATCTGTTAGAACAATGGAAGAGATGAAGGAAAGCTAACAAGGTACACAAAGCACATGTCGCTTGTAATTCTGACCCTAACTCACTCCTGACTAATTAAATGTCTATAAATTTGCATTGTTTTTAAGGCTCCTAGATTATTTGAATGTTCATCCAGCATTGAGAACCACTGCTCAAAAGCATTCATCAAAACAAACTTCTTGGAGCAAATTTCATATGATGGTATCCTATTTTTCCCTTTCAACTAAAAAATGACAAAACTACCTAGAAGGACACCTTAGAAAGTTATTATGCTTCAGAAGCATATGTTATTTCAGAGTAGATTCTGGAAGATCCAAAAATGTCATGACCTTGCCTACCTGTTAGACAAAAGGCCACAGAAATTCTTGACACAAAACAATAAAATTTTCCATTAGGTTACATTTAAACAGCAATTTGCAAAAGGTAGGGAGAAATAGCAGTTCTTCAGTCAGACTAAATAGGTTTTGTTTGAAAAAGAAATAATCAGTTCACTGCCTTGGATTTGGAGGGTACATCCTTCCTCAAAATGAACAATGTCATGTTTTATTTTCTCCACATAAATTGTACTCTAACCATGTGTATCCAGATGAAACCAAAACATGAATAAAGTGATTTCTTGGGCTTTTCCTAGATATGTATTTCCTGGCACAAACCTCAGTTTTTACATTTGTACTCTATTGTATGCTGCTTTATATATGGATAAGAGTAGGAAATTGCTCTCAAAATAAGTTAAATATAGCCATCAAATGTGACTTTCTTAGATGGGTCTAATGTTATTTTTTTAAGGTTTATTTATTTAGAGAAGGAGAAAGAGAGAGGGAGAGAACACATAAATGGGGGGAGGGGCAAATGGAGAGGGAGAAAGATTCAAGCAGATTCTCCACTGAGTGTGGACCCAATATGGGACTCAGTCCCAGGCCCCTGAGACCATGATCTGAGCCAAAATCAAGAGTTGGACACTTAAACAACTGAGCAACCCAGGTGCCCCAGCCCAATGTTATTGGAATGCCTTTGCCCCTTACTCCATTTCCCCACTCTAAGCTGCTGCTCCTTTGTCAGTTCAGAAATTATAGTAAAAAATATAACTGGTATTATATTGGAGTCTACCAAGAAAAAGATATATAAGTATTACCTTGTGAGATACAGCATTTAGGTATATCACTTCTATCTGGTCACAGTTTCCCCACCAAAAATGAGGTGGTAAGCCTTAGTAATGTCTTTAGTCCTTTCAACCGTGATTTTAGATTTCTAAATTCTTGAACAATTTCCCATATGCACCTGTCAATATACACACTTAGCTCTGAATTCTGCCTACAAAATTACCAAAGACTTAATGGTCGAGACAAATAATCTCAAAATAAAATATCCAAAATTCCTACTTAAAACAGGCTTATAGACTAGGTGCAGTATATATTGCAAAACAATGTAGAAAGATATAGAACCCTCCTCTGGGAACTTACAATTCCTCCTCTGTTGTCAGCAGAAATAGAGAAAAAAGTGATAATGACAACAGAACCTGCATGTTGAGAATATGTATGCCAAGTAAGTTTTTTTATAGTATGTTATGGTTTGGGGATTTTGAAGATTATATTTGATGATAATAATCATGAGCTAAATATGGAGAATTTTTTAAATGACAAATAATAATGAGGACCCAATTCTTTATGTGTAAAGCATCTCCTTCATTCTGCCTATACCTATCAGCCAAAGAGCTTGTTGATATCTACAATGCTAGGGAGCCTTTTTATAGAATATGCATATGATGACCATGTATCCCAACAATTCCAATTTCATAACCTCATTGAATATTGTGCTTCTAACTTTTAGTAATTAAAAAAATTACTTATAAAGTTACTTAATGTCTCTTATTCCCTGTGGGTTATAAGAATGATGGAGATGAAGGCAGAGGTTCTTATTTATCTCTGAGTTCTCTGAAAATAGCACAAATAGCCCAAAAACATTTGTTCATGGTTGTGTGGATAGATCAATGAATGGATAATATCTACTTCCTAGAAGAATATTTGAGGTGACTCACCATAAAGTATATGCAGACCATTTTAAGAAAGACATTGGATCAAGAACCATGTAATGGTGGAGAAGGGAAATTTAATACAACCAGAACCCTGACCTAAAGCTACTTACCACTATTAAACACAAAATTTTACCTCTGGGATTTCTGGCAATTAAAACATAAAAAGTAAACCTCATCATGAGAATATAAAAGAAACATGTTGTTCTCTGCCTAAAGAGAAGAACATGACATTAGGATTATTTTTACAAGTATCTTGAGGAATATTGATCAACATATCTCCATTCACATTACCTGAACTCAGAACACACCAATTACTTGGGTATCTGATAGCAAGCCTGTCTTGGCATACATTTTTCTCAGGTGAGCTGTGTTTGACAAGCATTTCTTTAGCCTCTTTAAGGCTCTATTCAATGCAAATTCTTCTGATCCACTGCATTTTGGTTGGGAATAGTCTTGGGGACCTTGAAATCAAATAAGTGCTTTCCTGATACAGTGAAACAAGATGATTTTAAGGCTTTTGTGTCAAGTCAGGAGAAAATTTTATCATTTCTGTCAACACATCATTGAAAACCAAATGCCCATTTCCAAAAGTTTCACAAATGGCAATAACTATGAAGAAGCTCATCTAAACTGGTATCATTCCTATTCTCAAGAGCCCTAATGTCAAGATCTTCAGTCAAGCTAGTTTAAATATCTGTGAGTAAAATGGAACTCTGTTTTGATGAAATGTTTAATACAGTTTTAAGTAGATTCATGAATGGGAGAAAAACCTATCTGTGTTTTAGCATAGTGACTGACAGCACATAGGAAAACTTCAATATTATTACTATGTGTATAATTTTTAAAATCTCAGTAACCATGGGACATGAAGATTATTTATTTCTATCCTACAGGTAAAGAAACCCAGACACATCCAGATTAACCAAATTGTTCAGGGTCACAGAGCCAGTAAGTGGCATTATTAGGTACTTAAGCTCAACTATTAGAGACTACAAACTTCAAGCTCTTTTCACTACAGTATTATTGTCTCCAAGAAATATGAGATCTGTTGCTCTTGAAATCCCAGAGTACCTGCCATGAATTACTTGGAAGATGAAAAACACTGCCCTTGACTATGAAGCACAGTTAACTTTTAACAAATGACTAATTTCTCAAGCACATGTAGTAGCCCTAGAAACAATGGAAGCATCTGGTGATGCTAACCATGGCTTCACTCAAAAGAATCTACTGATATGTAGCAATAAGGATGATTTTTGTTGCAAGGAACATAAGTCCCAACTAAAAGTATCCTCAATAATAATTATCTCACAAAATAAGATGTCTGGTGCTAGGTAACTATAGAGTTAGAGTTAGTTAATTCAGCATCTCAGTAATATCATTATGATTGGGGCCTTGCTAATCTCAGCATTACTGATAAAATGCCCCTCACATTCATATGTGGCATGCTTATATGTTTTAGGCAGTTCTAAATGTTTTATAAGCATTTTAACATAGTTGGTCCTCTCAACACTCCTATGAGAGATACTATTATACTGAGATAGACAAAGACCCTTCATGGACAAAAGATAGCTGCAACAGGCCAAATATCAAAGAAGATAAAAGCACAATCCTTACAATTCCTCCTCTGTTGTCAGCAGAAATAGAGAAAAAAGTGATAATGACAACAGAACCTGCATGTTGAGAATATGTATGCCAAGTAAGTTTTTTTTATAGTAATCATAAATAAATAGAAGGGGTATAATCTCCCATTTACCTCTTCCAAAAAGCCACTGAGTGGGCTTTGTCTAAGATTCCATGCTCAAACTATTCACTAGCAAGAGGAATGAAAATTGCAGCAATTATCTTAAGCATATCATGATTCATATAGGCTCCTTCAGAGTGGAGATCCCCCATTTCTTCAAGTACATGGCCACAAACACCAGAACAAAAGCTGGGTTCTGATGCTATAGCTAACTTCTTAATTTCCAGTTATAAAGGAACATCCTTAGACACATTCAAGGTTGATGGGCTTCTCAAAAAAAGCAAAGTGGGCAGGGTGGAGTTATTGAAAAGTCATTCAAAAGTATCGCCAATAAATAAATAAATAAAATAAATAAATAAATAAATAAATAAATAAATAAATAAATAAATGTATCGCCAATTCCTTTGGTAGATACTAAAGGTATCCTGCTTGAGCAATTGTAGAAACATTAAGAAAGCCAGGAACTGAGTTGAAACAAACAAAAAGCATTGGCTGTTGCAGGAGACAAAGTCAAGGTCTGAATTTCACAAGTATAGTATGGTTTAAAGTAATACCATTTGGAGTTTACAGACATGGGGAAAGAAGCCCCAGTGTGACTGTAAAGAGTGCTGCAAAATAGAAAACATTCCTGGTGGGCTACATCATGCAGCATTCAGTAGAATTTACTGCATATCCCCCACCATCATGCCTCCAGCAATGGCAGAAAGCCTTCAAACTTTGCTAAAATGCATGTGTGTTTTTGCGTAGCAGCTAAAAACATGTATGTCTTCAGATGTAGGGTGTGTATGCTATGTGTGCATGTGTACAGAAATTTCCCAAAACTACAGATGCCTTACTATTATGAACTGAATTATATCAGTTGAAAATTTATATATTCAAGTCCTAACCCCCAATACCTCAGAATGTGACTGTTTCTGAATATAGGCCTTTAAAGAGGTAATTAAGGTAAAATGAGGTCATATGAGTGGGCCTTCATCCAAAAGGATTGGTGTCCTTCTAAGAAGAGAAAATTAGGGCACAAACACAGAGACTGAGGAAAGACCATGTGAAAAAAAGGGAGAAGGCATCTCCCTATAAGACAAGGAGAGAAACTTCTTACAAGACAAGGAGAGAAACCTCATGATGAAATCAACCTGTTGACACCAAGATCTCAGTCTAGCCTCCAGAACTGTGAGAAAATAAATTTCCATTGCTTTCTGAAATGCTTCTTATAGGAAACGCTGGCCTTTTACAAAGGGCTGGCTCTTCCTCAATTCCTTCCTCCTGAATGTTGCAGAATGAAAGATAATGTGGTTGAGCACTGTCTATTGGCCAGTTAGCTATCTTGACTGAATCAGGTCAAAACTACAGCTAATTGGATCCACTGTGCAAAAATTAATCATTTAGATAGCCCTATATGTGTCCCAGACAACTGTTTTCCTCCTTAACTCTGACTTTTGAGTCCACAAAAGCATTTTTGTCATCAACATAATAAAGTAAATTCTATATTTACTTCTTCTTCCTCCAAAAAAAAATTAGAATTTACTTCTGCCTCCAAAATAAATAAATAAATAAATACATACATAAATAATTAGATTTCATTGGAGAAATGAGGAGTGAGGTGGAAGTAGTTTATACTAATTATCCTACAGAGAAAATCTTAAAGCTTGCAGTTAGGCTTTTTTATACTCCCTCAAATATTTTCCTTAGAATTGACAACTTTGGAAGTCCTCTCATTTCTCTTTCTCTAGCAGCATTCACCCTAAAGGCTCACCCTTTCTAGATGCCCCCAGGAAAGCCAAATCCCAAATTCCCTCTTCTCTATCTAGCGGCAAACCTCTCCCCTCCTTTCAAAACCTGGATCCCAGATAACAATACCTAGGCCCTGGAACCCTAAAGTAAATTTATTAGTGCATTTTTTTTTTCAAAAAAAGCCAAATTTTCATTATAATTAGTTCATTATAAGAAGTTCTGATGCCAGTTGTGGAGAGACTAAAATTATTTTCCTACTTTTACAAGAAAAATTAAAAGAAAGCAAATAAAAGAAAAAGTGACTGAACAAAAGAATCTTAGATCTTCCAATTTTCTTTTATCCTAGAAGAGAGGCCAGTGTTTTGTGCCCTAAAAAAAATAAGCTTAGGTAGAAAAACTAGAATATGAAAAGTCACATACCTCTGCCTGAATGAGGGTCAGCTAATCCCATTCCCAGAGAAAAACATTGATGTTTTCCTTTTGAATTAACATTAATTTACATCACACACACACACACACACACACACACACACACACACACATTATATTTAGAAATCTTTTAGCTCTGATTTCTCAGCAGGGTAAATGCCTCAATTTCCTGCAAATCATTGTCAAGTGTCTAGACAGGAGAAGTGGAAGCAAAGATAAGAGATCCTGAATTTCAGCAGAGGGGCCATCAAGCTAAATCCAACTCAGCTGTGCTTTTTCACTTGGCAACAAGCGATAAGCCTCTGATAGCCACATATCTTTCATGTTGCCTTTGACTTCTGATAAAGGAAGAGGAAAGTGGGAAATAATGATGAGTCTTGATGATAAACACCTCTGGCTGTGTTTTGTCTTGGTCTTTTTAAGTTAACTGAGCCCCAGAGGAATCGCAAGCCCTACAGGTCTATCTAATATCTGGAGAGGTTTATGAGCATTTGAAGCTACAGATTAAGATGAACAATACACTTTAAAGGGTTTGTGACTTTTTTAGCGCCTTAATTTTAAATACACTTCTAAGTCAATAAAACATGCTTTGTAGAAATTCCTAGTTTCAATACCCTTCCTGAGATTTCTACAGTCTCTTAATCTTTAAGAACTAGATGGGACTTCAGAGGTCCCCTCAGCAGCAGCCTATATACACACACACTAAATATACTTGAGATCTATACCAAAGTTTCTTCCCTTACAAATATTCAGAGAATACCTTCCATGAGAAGCTAATCTCTTACTGTGTAACAAGACTTGGACCTGTCACACCTGATTCATTCCTCATTCCCTCATGCATTCATCAACCCTTCTTTGAGTCCCTTGTTGAATAGGGTAGGGATTAAATGGGTAGATAGTGGAATCCTGACGCTACTACTAGTTGTGTAAATATGAGCACGTTATTTAACCTCTTGGGCATCATATTCCCTATCTATAAAATGGAGATAATGACAAGACTTACCTCTCAGAATTGCTATGAGAATTAGAGAGCTATAAATACAAAATAAGTTTCGAAATATAGCAAGTGTTTAATGAATTCTAATTGTCACTATTAAGTGTCAAACACTAGTCTTTAGTTAGAAGAGGAAAGATAGATTGAAAGAATGTTTAGAAATAAGGGTGAAAAAGGGAAATCCATCAACTATTTAAGGATTAAGAAATCAGAAAGAGAAAGACTGATGCCGTACAATCTCACTTATATGTGGAATATAAAAAACAAACAAACAAAAACAAAACCAATACAAATCAAAACAAAACAAGAAAACCAAACTCATAGTTATGGAGAACGGACTGGTGGTTCCTAGAGGTTGGGGTGGAGGGTAGGAGAGAGGGGTGGAGGTCAAAAGGTATAAACTTCCAGGTATAAAATAAATAAGTCATGGGGATATAATGTACATGGTGACTATAGTTAATAATACTGAATTGCATATTAGAAAGTTGTTAAGAAAGTAGATCTTAAAATTTCTCATTACAAGAAAAAAATTTTTGTGACTATGTAAGGTGATAGTATTAACTATACTCATTGTGGTGATCATTTTGCAAATGTATACAAATATTGAATTATCATGTTACATACCTAAAGCAAATATCATGTTATATGTAAATTTTATCTCAATTAAAAATATATATATTTATTTTTGAAAAGAATTAAGAAACTAGGCGGCACAGTGGTACATAGCTGGTTCCCAGCCCTTACCTAAACATAATTACAGGCTTCAACAATAACTCATAAGACATTGCCAACTTAGAATGACTTGGACCAAATAATTAAACAGTCTGGCTTGGGATGCCTGGGTGGCTCAGCGGTTAAGCCTCTGCTCAGGGCATGATCCTGGAGTCCTGAGATCGAGTCCCACATTGGGCTCCCTGCATGAAGCCTACTTCTCCCTCTGCCTGTCTCTGCCTCTCTGTGTGTGTGTGTGTGTGTCTCATGAATAAATAAATAAAATCTTAAAAAAAAATAAACAGTTTTGTTTGAAGGACTTTAAGAGTTCAAAGAAGAGATCACTGTGGACTGAAGGGGACAGAAAAGACTTCATGTAGGAGGCATGGCTTGTCCTGGGCTTCACTGAACAAGTAGGATATAATCCATCTTCCAATGGATAAGGAGGCTTTTGAGGGAAAAGCATCAAATGCAGAGAGATGGGGCAGCCTGGGTGGCTTAGCGGTTTAGCACCTGCCTTCAGCCCAGGGCGTGATCCTGAAGACCCGGGATCGAGTCCCACGTTAGGCTCCCTGCATGGAGCCTGCTTCTCCCTCTGCCTGTGTCTCTGCCTCTCTCTCTGTGTCTCTCATGAGTAAATAAATAAAATCTTAAAAAAAAAAAAAAAAAAAGCAGAGAGATGGGGACTACTGTGACACAGGCTACATTGACCATCTGGACTAATTTTCAGTGGTCAGCCCAGGAATCAGGCTTGCCATCACCCTTATTTTCTGCCTTACAATTAAAAGGTAGACCTCCACACAAGCCTCAGGCTGGCTTTGGGTTCATCCCTTTCAGTGGATCTTATACCACTGGATCTTATACAAGTGGACTTATATACCCTCCACCAGTTCAGCTTTCTCTCAACGCTATTGTCGTCTTGTCTCTACCCTGCTTCTCAGCTTCCACTGTCTGCCCCATCCTTAAGCCCATCTCATTGCTTTCAGGGTAAAACCAAGCCCTTTAGCCTAATACACATTGTTCTTTACAATCTGACAATGAACTGCCTTCAGTTATGTGTTCCAGTATACCTTTCCCCTCTTTTCCTCACTGTTCCTCTAGCTAGGCTTTTCATTCCTGCTTCAATCGGTCCAAACTTTAATACAGAATTACCTCCATTCTTCCCTCAGCCGTCTAATTCATCACTCTTTGTGGACAATTTATTTGTGAACTTTCTGGTTCTTTTACAATTTTCTAATTCTTGTATTGTTTGCTAGCTTTCCTATCTTTTTGTTAGCTTCTCTAACCCACCACATTTTCTCTCTTTTGAACTCATAGAACATGTTTGTTCTACTCAAAGCAAGTAAATTTGTAGTATTACTTAGCTAGGTTTTCATATTGTTATTTCATTTGGGGGGAGATTTACTATTTTTTTTAATTGAGATCTTAGTTTCCAATCTGAATTACAAATTCCTCAAGACCAGGACTTGTATCTGATTCTTCTTGAAAGCACAATAGTTGATTAATTAATTACGAGGGATGACAGGAACCAGAGATATCAATTTACAAAACTCGTTTAAACTACCCAAATGGGGACAAGCATCAGAAAAAAGCTGGATTTCAAGGTCAGTGGGGGTACAGACCAGACCCCCTGTAAAATAGACCATGAGAACAATAAGGATTTTTATCTTTTTTTTTTTCACTTTTACTTTTGCTTTTGTTTGAGACTCTGAGATTTGAATTCAGAAAGTTACTGCTCTTAAATCAACACTTTTGGGGGATGAGGAACAAGGGGGAAAGGATGAGGATTGGGCAGAGGAAGAAGCAAGAAGCTGAACTGTGCTGTAGTTTTAACAGTCTTCACCCAATCTCATAGGGAGCTCTGGTGCTGAAGTGTCCCTTAAATTGTACCAGTTGAAGCCAAGGAGCCAGGTCTTTATATGTCCACTAAGACAATTCTTTGGATATTAGCTATACCTAAGGAAAAAGAGTAACATTGGGCAAAGCAACTGCTTTTGGCAAATCCTGGAGAGGCATGCAGCTATGAGCTGTAGGGAGTCAACAGCACCACTAGCAGCTGGCAGAATAAGTGCCCGAGTCTTAAAGGCAGAGCCTGGTGGTGTATCACAGTATCCACTACAGTTAGGTCATAGAACAGTATGATCTCTTGGCCTTCTCAGCTTAACCTCTGTGCTTGGCACTCAGCCCTGCCTGTTCTCTGGCTATTATGTTTTAGATGCCCAACCTGACTTAAAATGTGTTCATTATAGTTCAAAATTTTAATTTTTTGTAAGTTGTTCCTTCCTTGCAGTTTCTTGTTCCACTTGTCAGAAACAAACTATCAAAAACTATTTATTAGCTGAACTAGCAACTGGTCAGTGTCCAAATCAACAGCACTTACTGTGGAATCAGATAAGCAGCTGTTTATCAGATGACTCCTGGAATCTCAAGTGGAGATTCAGCCTTCATGGGATCCAGGCAAGACTGGAAAAATAACCTTGGAGTTTCAGCACTTCCCAGAAACACCAGCTGACCAAATACTTTAAAGTGTCAAGGAGTTGACAACAGGGTAGAGCTGTCTTAATTTGAGGAAAGAAAAACTGACTTAGCAAAAAGTAACAAGGAGACAGTATGAACTAATTTGCTGATTCATGATCACTTTGAATTGCTACAGGTTCCACTTGGGTGGCCCTTCTCCCTAATCCATCAACTCTGCCACTTCTCATCATCACATCTTTTGTTACTGATGAGGATGATAATGATGATTTGAGAAATTTAACAAATATAAGAACTAAAAATAATAAAACATGGTGTCCTCTTTCTAGAATTTAGGTATCCTTTTTCTAGAATTCACTATCATTCACTTTTTGACATATTTGCTTGTGTGTTTTTAATTAAAAATATTAGAAGTATAATTCAAATCACCTCTGTTCTTTCTTTCCATAGGCAAAAGAGGTCATAATTTTAATGTGCATCTTTCCAGTCTATTTTTATTAGTTTTAAATGCATATGTTTGTATCCATGAGAACATAAAATATTGTAATATATGGTTTTTAAGTTGCAAACTATATTGCACTTTAACTTCTCTTCATTAATTCTTTTTGAAAATTTTTTATATTGGTATACATAGTTTTAGTTCATTTTTAACTGCTTATAATAGTCCATCAGAGAACCATATTACATTTTATTTATTTCTTCTCCTACTGATGAACATTTCCAAGATTCTCCTTTTTGTGCGTTTTTCCCCTTTCTTGACAGCTCAACATGAATGAAATGTCTTTTTTATTTTTTAATTTCTAGTTGAGATTGACCAGGTCTCCAGAGAAGAATTCCCACTGTATCTTTGTTCTTTGCCCCTCTGCCTCAGCCCTGACAAATACCAGGTGCTGGTTTCTAGAATTCCCATTGTTTTCTGAAATTGTTCTTGCCAAAGATTTCATTCCTAGCCAGACCTAAAGAACAGATCAAGGAAGTGGCAAATATGGACAACATGAATAATGTTCATTGGGCCTCAATATAAAAACTAGAGCTATTTCTGGAGATTCATTCCAAGAAAATAATTCAAAGAAACAAAAAAAAAATCTTTGTTTATGAAGATTTTTATTATAGAACAATTTTTTTAATGGGAAAAATGAGAAATAACCAAAATGGTCAACAATAGGGAGTCTTTATACAAATCATGGTATATCAACATAATAAAATATTATTAGTTCTTTCACAATGATGATTTTAAAAATTCTGTATTAGATGGAAATATATAAAATTCCTCTATCTGGTTCAAAACAGATGGATATGTGCAATTTCATCTAATCCAAATTTAAGAGTAACAGAGGAAATTAAATGATGTTATAACGTTAGATGAAAAATGCAAGAAGCAAAATTATGTCTACTGTATGCAAACATTTATCTGCATTTTGACAAGAACTTAAAGGAACTACAGAAAAATTAAAACAGTTATATTAAAGAAGGAGAGTGGAGGATAACTAAAACTTATTAAATGTACATATCCAGGACTTTATAAACATTTTTGTTTTAATACACACACACACAGACACACACACAGAGCTTTTTAAATTCCCACTTAGAGGTGAAGCTGCAATTCAAAGTGATTAATTTTTTTTTAGTGTCATAAATCAATAGAGTGGCAGAGCTAGAATTTGCATCCAGTCCTCTTTGATTTCAAAGTCTGCACTCCACTCATGTCCTTCTCTGGTGGGATGAAAATGTCATCTTTTCTTTATACCTTTCATAATATTACTCATGTAATAAACAGAAATTCAAATTAAAAATTTCTCATAAAGGAGAGTATAAGGAAAATGGGTCACTGAACAACTATTCCTATCCTGTCTGATCCAGAGTGACAGGGCACCTACCTAGAATGGGTCTTTGATTTTCCAAGCTTGCCCTTAGGGTTCTTGGTGTAGAGCAAAATACTGCTGGGAAGAGGGTGGCAGTCAACAGACAGAGACAATTGGATTGGGAATGGGAAGAGCCATGTACTGCCTAAGGCCATTTGATCAAAGCTCTTGAACAAAGAGAACTTCACTATTATATGGTGCTTTTGAGAACGAGCTGAAAACTGTTTGGGTGTTGTGAATATTATCAGGGAGACACCTCTAATTTCCAACCTGACTCAAGGAGCAGAGAGGAGCATTAGGAGGGGAGTCTGGACTTCAGGGTTCCTTGGTTCAGTTCCTAAGCAGATCTGTATTCTTGGGCAAATGACCGAAGTTCTCAGTTTTCTCACCTGACACATGAAAAGAGTTTGCTGCTTCCAGCACTAAGTGTTTCTCTGGCTCTTTTTTCCACCCAGAAAGAAGAGTCCTAGTGTCTGCTAAATTGAGAAATTGTGTGTCAGATGTCTGAAAATCAAAGGAAGTGCTTATTCTTCTTACCTTTACTCTTTCAGAACATGGAGTACTTCCACTAATACTTCTACTCTTTTCTCCAGCCACTAATATGATCACTACCTTTCTGACTATCAGGAAGGCCATATCCTGGATCTAGTGCATAGAGATACTCTGCCACAAACGTGGGAAACAGGCTCTGTCAACTTTTACTTCATCCCACCTGCCAGCCAAAGGGCCAAATTGTACTTTGTGTTCCTGCTCTTAGGCAGAAAGCATGCCAGGTCAGGCTGTGGATCTGTCTCCAAATGAAGACCTAGAGACTCAATCCCCTCCTCAGCTCTCTATCCTGCCAGTTACCAGCTATAGCCCTTCAGTTACCTGGCTAGGTAAATTTTCAGCTGTGCAGACCCCAGAGATGGTACCAAAATTTAAACTGGGGCGTGGGGAAGAACAAGTCATGGGAAGACCCATTATTACTTCAAGGTCAATCTATATTCCAGCACAGAGTGCCAGCAGCCCTGAATCTCAGTATTCACAAAGCTTATCCTAGAATTTGGTCTTCCTCTAGCTTCTTATATCTGTCTGCCACTGATGAAAGAAGAAAGAGAAAGAAAGAAGAAAGAAAGAAAGAAAGAAAGAAAGAAAGAAAGAAAGAAAGAAGAAAGAAAGAAAGAGAGAGTCATTGGTATCCCCAAACCTCAAATATTGAACCAAAATCTGGAATACCAGTCCAGAATCAGATATAACCTCCTTATCAAACTGTTACTATGAGAATGAGAGAACAAAGAAGACAGAGACATATGAAAAAAAAAAAAAAAAAGTAGATTGCAGAACCAAAATAACATTCAACAGTTGAGGTTTCTGAATCTCTTAACTCACAAAGGTGAATTAAACAAGAATGCTGAACTCTGGACTCCAAGATCTAAAGGGAGAATGAAAGGTTGGTGAGTAAGCCAAAGCCTAGCCAGGGATATGTCCTGGTTCCCAGGGTACCAACACACATATAAACAGAGCAGAGGTAAGATATATAACTCTATTTACAGGACTGCATTGGAAAGTCTGAGAAAATATGAATAGGTGTACTGTCTTCTACCCTAGAGTGCCTGAAATCAAAAGCCACCATCAGCCAACTTTAAGATACATAGCTTTAAGCAAAGATAAACCATGCATACCCTCAATTTTCCTAATTGCAGAATAGGTACCACAATAGCCCTCTAATAGGGTTGTTGGAGTATTTAATGGGATAATCCATGTAAAGTCCCAGCACATCCAGTGCTTTGAAAAACACTGGGCTTCTCTCCTAACACATAGGCTCTGAAAGGGAAAAGGCCAGTGTTACATTTGCTATTAATGGATCTCTAATGTCTAACACAGTGTCTCAGAAAACACTTATTGTTGTTATTGACATTATGGTATTGGGGAAGAGATTGTACCCTCTTTATTCTCCCTAGACTAGCTTCTCTCTCATTTGAAGCTAGATAAATACACTGCTGAGGGTTAGCCTATGCCTATCTCATCTAAAGTTTCCTTTTTCTCCTGCAGCTTCAGCAACTATTGCTGTATGGAAAGATGGAAACTAGCTAACATCAACCAATCCAGCTGGAGTCTTGGTCTGATTCTTTCTCTCTAAGACAGATCCAACAAGGCAGCAGCTTGCCCTAATTGGATTGATAGGATTTGATTAACTTGATTTCATTTGATTGATTTTCAAATTCCTTTCTTATTTTCACTCTGAGTTCCCCCCAAATTCAAGAGGAAGAGAACAATCAGGTAGAAGGAGATAATCTCCAATATCAGAATCAGTGTCTTTCCCTCACTTGGTTGATAGTGACTAGAGCGGAAGGCGCCTCTGTTGGAGTAAAGACTAAAGAAAGAGATGCTTTTTCCAATTCAGATTAACTTATTTTTTGAGAATAAAATATATATACTTTCTTATAGCTAGACTAAACAGTTGGCAATGAGGGTTTTGGGTCCTGGAATCCTGCCAATTAGGAGGAAAACTGAATTTCATTCATGGTAGACTGAAGCTAGTAGTCTAATCAAGTTCCTAGTATCATTTAGGATTTGGATTCTAGGTAGACTAAATAGATTCTGTCCCATTCACTAATTCACTATCTTGTAGCCCTTGAGTTGCCACAATCAGACAACATCTTTGCTGGCCAGGTGACCAGGCTAATGTAGCATCAGGAGCATCTTAGATGATTAACAGATGTTCAGTCAGGTTTAAACATTGAGGTTGTCTGTCTAGACAGCTAGTCAAACCTCTTCATATCTCCCATGAGCCTTGCCCTGACTCTCCCTCTCTCCAGCTGTAGGAATGGCTGACATATACTTTCTAAACATGGGTTCCTAAAGTGAGAAAATAGAACTGAATAGGGACCATAGGACCCCACCAGGGAGAGTCCACAAATTAAGAAAATTGTTCAAAAAACCCCCACAGTCTGTGGCAGAATAAGAACTTGAGCTCATGTCTTTGGACTCCAAGGCCAGTATTGTTTCTACTAGATGATCTCTATATTGAGAAATATTTTCCCTTTTCTCCACACTTAATAGAGTATTGATTATCTGTGAAAATGGGATTTACTAAGCCATATTCTGTACCCACTGTTGGACATTACAGGTGCTTGGAAGTTCCCATTCTTAGAAGCCCATATTTCTGAGATGTGAACAATTGTCCAGGAGGCAGTTGGTCTCAAGCATATGAAAATAAACTCTGTATTAGTTTATTGCGGCTACCAAAATGAAGTAAATCAGATGGCTTAAACAATAGATATTTATTGTCTAATAGTTCTGGAGGCTAGCAGTTCAAAATCAAATTATTAGCAGGGGATTCTTTCTGAGGGTTATGAGGAAAGATTCTGTTCTAGGTCTTTTAACTTGGTTTATAGGCAGCTATCTTCTCTCTAGGTCTTTTCACATTGTATTCCCTCTATACATGCCTCACTTTGTGTCCAAATTTCCCCATTTTATAAAGACATCCGCCATATTGAATTAGGGTTCACATTTAGTAAAAGAACCTAACTCCAAATAAGGTCACATTCTGAGATACTAGGGGTTAAGACTTTAATGTATTGGGGATCCCTGGTTGGTTCAGCGGTTTAGCGCCTTGCCTTCAGCCCAGGGTGTGATCCTGGAGATCTGGGATTGAGTCCCATGTCAGGCTTCCTGCAGGGAGCCTGCTTCTCTCACTGCCTGCTTCTCTAACTGCCTGTGTCTCTGCCTCTCTTTTTCTCTCTCTCTCATGAATAAATAAAAAAATATTTAAAAAAGACTTCAATGTGTTAATTTTGGAGGAACACAACTGAACGCATACAAAACTCGAAATCAATGTTTCCCAAATTTCAGCCATTTGTGTATGTATCACCATCATACCTTTGCATATCATTCATATGCCATTATAGGATACCCCCTTCCTATTCAAAAATCACCTTGTTGTATTGGCATAGATTTACTGTAAAAGAAACTTTTATCTCTGTATAAATAATCAACCAATGCTTTTCTAAAATTTATTAATATTTAAAAGTTCACATACCACATATCTCACGTACAACCACTGGTATGAATATCTACCTTTGAGAAACACAAGTCCACATGACTCATAAATGTGCAGGTTTGCATGTATACCGTGTGATATAGGGTTTTATGGGTTTTTACTGAATGAGGCAAATCCCATTTAAGAGGTAGTAGTTCTTGAAATTCCAAGTGCTCCAAAGCAATTCTCTGCATTTTTCCAGCCTCATAGAAATAGTCCATTTAACTTTCTGTATAGTAGGGTCAAAAAAAGATTCTAAAATGGGAAAGCAGGATGAGGAGGGATCTACTTCTCACTTTTCTTCTCTTTAGGAATTTGTTTAATTGCTGCAAGTGATACATGAAGAGTTATGGAATAATTTTAAAGAGATAAATTAAGGTGAGGTCAGATACCTTCAATCTTGCAGCTCACTGGCTAAATAGTTTCTGAATGAGTTATTAATCTTCTGCTATAGAAGTTCTGGAGTAGGGGATCCCTGGGTGGCGCAGCGGTTTGGCGCCTGCCTTTGGCCCAGGGCGCGATCCTGGAGACCCGGGATTGAATCCCATGTCGGGCTCCCAGTGCATGGAGCCTGCTTCTCCCTCTGCCTATGTCTCTGCCTCTCTCTCTCTCTCTGTGTGTGACTATCATGAATAAATAAAAAAAAAATTAAAAAAAAGAAGGTCTGGAGTAGAATCAGTTAATTTTAAGGGTAATAGTGGGAAGTACATCATCCTCATAGTCTTCCCAGCTCATCTCCTAGACATCAGACCACTGGAAAAATCCTATAGATCAAGAGGGACAATTATGACCCCAAAGCCCTTCCTACTCCCACAGCAGGCACAACCAATTTTCCATGGACCTCTTTACTATGGGGCCTTTAAGGACATACGAATCCTTTTACAATACTCCAGGAATCCACTACCAACTTATCAACATTGTACACAGAGAAAAAAACAACAGGTCAGCTCCTATCTGGTGAGAGAGGCTACTTTCTCTGGCCTCTACAAAGAGCCAATTCTATAAGAAGCCTAGGAAAAGCTCTTCCCTACTCTATTCTCTCTCTCTACTCCCTCCTCACTTCTGACTTCTTATCCTCTGGAACTCAGCTAAAACACCTCTCCACAGAGACTTTCCTACAGAGACCTTAGCTCTCTAAACAAATGTCTGTGTTAATATTCTCAGATTTATCTCTATCTCAGCTTTCTAAAAAGATTTTTATTTGTTCATTCATTCATTCATTCATTCATTCATTCATTAGAGACACACAGAGAGAGGCAGAGACATAGGCCGAGGGAGAAGAAGGCTTCCTGCAGGGATCTCAAGTGGGACTTGATCCCAGCACCGCCGGATCATGCCCTGAGCTGAAGGCAGACGCTCAACCACTGAGTCACCCAGGCGCCCCTCTATCTCAGATGTTTGTTTGGTTCCTTCATGTAGTTTACCATGACTTACAATTGCTATTTACTTAGGTAATTATTTTTTCAACAGTTTAACCCATTTGAATGTAAGCTCTGTGAAAGTAAGGGTTACATTAGTCTTGGTCACCATTCTATCACCAGCATACACTAGGAATACACTCAATAAATATTGTTGAAAGGAACATAAAAAGAAAAAGAGAAGAAAATAAAACAAAGGGAGGAAAGTGGAAGGAAGCAAAAAAAGGGAGTGGAAAAAATGGAGGAGGAAGAATGGAGAAAGGGATGGGAGTGGAGGAGAGGAAAGAGAGAGGTTTTTCTCTGGGCCACCAACAACTGGCCACAATATGGAGATGCATAGTGACTGGTCAGCAGTTTATTTGGGAGTGAGGTATCCCTGTGTGTGTTTTCTATAATGGAGCATTTTCCCTCTGCCTAGGATCTTGTCTCCAAAATAGTAATGTTAGGGGGAAACATTAGGGGTTGGGGAGAAGTGAGAGACTGCTGCCCTCCTCTCTACCTCTTTCTGGCTCTCCTCTATGTTGAAGAGTGATTTATCTCTCTTCAGATCAGACTCTGGCATCTACTGTCTGCCAGTTTCTATAGGCAGGGTAATGATTTAAAGCCACTGTTTGCCTGGGCCCAATCTCTGTGTTTCTCTTTCAGGCTTCTGGCCTCAGCAGAGCATGAGGCCAGCTATGTCTGTCCATGTGCCTGGCTGTAGGAAAGTCTGCTATACAGACCCACTTCCTCCATGTTCATCCCAAGTTCTAGACTTAAAGGTAAAGAACAGATGCTCACTAGGCCCCATCAAGTCACATTCTTCTACCAGCTTCGTCAATTATGTTATAGATATTTCGAGTTCCATCTGACTTGAATGTCCATTTCTTAAAAGGCTTAGAACTCAAATGGGTGAAGGGTGAGTTTAACTATGCCCTCACAAAACCCAATAGGTAAAGAGAAAGAAAGATCCTGCATGATATCAGCTCTACTTTGCAATACTAGAAACCTAGCTGGTAGAATATGCAAACCTTTTTGGCAGGCCATTAAATGTCAAAGACACCTTTTGGCATTATGCTTCCGCCTCAGGCTCCTCCAGAGCTTGTGATGAGAGCCCTAGGACACCTTGTAGATTAGAAACATCACAAGAGACATAGAGAGGAAAGTCCTGGGGAGCTAGGTGAGGTCATTTCAGAAAAAGCCTGGCTCATCATAGGACAGCATTATGGATGAGTACCATTAAGATGGATGTCAGGCCCTCTTGCAAGATGTCCCCGTCAGATACTGAGAATATTAACATAGAAGTGGAATATTCCCAGAGTGATTTACTACAGCACTTTATGGGATGTGGGAGCATTGTTTACGGTTGTTAGGAATTTGCAAATGCTTTTATTTTATTTAATTTAGCTTTAATTAGCCAGCATCATTAGTTTCAGATGTAGAGTTCAGTTACTCATCAGTTGCTTAGAATACCCAGTGCTCATCACATCAGGTGCCCTTCTTAATGCCCATCACCCAGTTACCCGCCCCCCACAACCCTCCTTCATCAACCCTCAGTTTGTTTCCCAGAGTTAAGAGTCCCTCATCATTTATCTCCCTCTCTAACTTTTTTCCTATTCAGTTTTTCCTCCCTTCCCTTATGGTCCTCTGTACTATTTCTTATATTCCACATATGAGTGAAACCATATGATAATTGTCTTTCTCTGACTTATTTCACTTAGCATAATACCCTCTAGTTCCATTCATACTAATGTAAATGGTAGGTATTCATCCTTTCTATATCTTTGGGGTAAATACCCAGTAGTGCAATTACTGTGTCATAGGGTAGCTCTATCTAACTTCTTAAAGGAACCTCCATACTATCCTCCAGAGTGGCTGCACCAGTTCACATTCCCACCAACAGTGCAAGGTTTGCCTTTATCCACAGCCTCAACATTTGTAGCTTCCTGTCTTATTAATTTTAGCCATTCTACCTGGTGTAAAGTGGTATCTCATTGTGGTTTTGATTTGTATTTCCCTGATGACAACTGATGTTGAGCATTTTTTCATGTTTCTGTTGGCCATGTGTATGTCTTCTTTGGAGAAATGTTTGTTCATGTCTTCTGCCCATTTCCTGACTGGGTTATTTGTTTTTTGGGTGTTGAGTTTGAGAAGTTCTTTATAGATCTAGCCCTTTATCTGTTGTCATTTGCAAATATCTTCTCCTGTTCTGTAGGTTGCCTTTTAGTTTTGTTTACTGTTTTCTTTGCTGTGCACAAGCTTTTTATCTTGATGAAGCCCCAATAGTTCTTTTTTTGCCTTGGTTTGCCTTGCCTTTAGAGATGTGTCTTGCAAGAAGTTGCCTTGGCTGAGGTAAAAAAAGGTGCTGCCTGCTTTCCTCTCCAGGATTTTGATGGATTCCTGTCTCACATGTAGGTCTTCTGAATGTATCCATTTTGAGTTTATCTTTGTGTATGGTGTAAGAGAATGGTCTAGGTTTCATTCTCCTGCATGTGGCTGAACAGCATTTTCCCAGCACCATTTGTTTAAAAGACAGTCTTTCTTCTATTAGATATTCTTTCCTGCTTTGTCAAAGATTGGTTGACCATAGAGTTGAGCATCCATTTCTGGGCTATTTTGTTCCATTGATCTATGTGTCTATTTTTGTGCCAGTACCATGCTGTCTTGTAATACAGTTTGAAGTCAGGCATTATGATGCCCCCAGCTTTGGTCTTCTTTTTTTTAACATTCCTCTGGCTATTCAGAGTCTTTTCTAATTAGAATTACTTGTTCCAGCTCACGAAACATGTTGATGCTATTTCGATAGGAATTGTATTGAATGTGTATCTTATGGGTTTTGGTGCACTTGTAAATGGGATTGATTCCTTAATATCTCTTTCTTCAGTCTCTGTTAGTGTATAGAAATGAAATGGATTTCTGTGCATTGATTTTGTATCCTGCCACGTTGCTAAAATGCTGTATGGGTTCTAGCAATTTTGGGGTGGAGTCTTTTGGGTTTTCTACATACAGTATCATTTCATCTGCAAAGAGTAAGAGTTTGACTTCTTCTTTTAGTTTTGGAGCCTGCCAGCACCTGCAAGGATACTTTGTGCTGTTTGTATGTTAGAGTTTATTTTTATAGTTTGATATGTAAGGTGCTTTTCTCACTTTTCTAAATAGATAAGTGAGACTAAGGACATTTCATAGAGAGAAGACTAAAATGATTTGAAGAGAGAGAGGTAGATATACTATTTTTAAAGATCTACATTAATTTGTGGCATCAGGTGGCCATGACAAAGGAAATTCTGCCCCTTTGAAATAGCCCATGATCCATCTCACCTATAAGCCTTCCCTGATCATCACAGAAAATAGTAGTTTCCCTGACCTCTTATGCCCCTGGTGTTTAGAGCCTATTCCATTCCACTGCACTTTCCATCCACTGTTTAGGATGGTCAGTCTCCCCAGTTAGATTGTCAACTTTTTAAAGAAGGGAATTGCATTTACATCTCAGACACATTAGTTAATATCACCACATCATTTAGCATTTTGTCCTAGGGACATTAGAAGTAGATTAAATAGTTTAATTTTTTTTATTGGTACATCCTATATACTAAGAAGTCACATTCATGAATTTAACACTTGCAGTGTATATGCAATAGTCCAGGAACTATTCTGGGATTTGAAGCTACTCTGATATTGAGGATGATGAGAATAATACTAATAACACTAATATTTATAATGGTTTTAATAGCTAATAGTTATTGAGTATTTACAATATGCCAGGTACCATCAAAAACACTTCACATATATTATCTCATTTAATGCTACAGAAATCTCCTATTAGGTAGTTATTATCAAGCTTATTTTTCAAATGAGAATGATGAGGCTTAGAGGAAATAACTACAACATAATCTCTGCCCTTGAGTAGGTCATCCTATGGTGGGAAGTCAGGCTATGAAATGATGAGGAGGAGGAGGAGGAAGAGACAGAAGATGTGTCAAGATGAGTGGTGTGTGTGTGTGTGTGTGTGTGTGGTATAATAAGGCATCTCAATCAGATGAACCAGTGCTTCTTTTCTTCATAAATTGAATGGGTATGATCCAGAGGTATTGATGAATGATCAACAACTATATTTCCAAGTGTAATTCCAATGAATGTTGGTTGATATGTCATTTGTATTAATGACTAAGATGACAAATAATGAGAACATATATAAAAATTTCATTCATTTGTGAAGGATGTGAATAACTTCTTTGTTGACTCAGGTAACAATTTTCAAACACTGGAAGAACATCTCCTCAATTTTTTTGACTATTCACAAATGTGAATCTATAAGTACAACACACCCTTAAGTTAATGTGCACTAACATTTTCCCTATCACTTTCTTATGTTTAGACCAGGGGTTAGCAAACTACAGGTCACTGGCTCCATTAGCTGACTGTGTTTCCCATTTTTAAGGAATTATAAATAAGGAGGAGGAAGAGTGAGGGTGGGGACAGGGATGGAGCAACTGAATGTGCTCAGCAAACCCTAAAAAATTTACTCTGTGGATCTTTATTTTAAAAGTTTACCAAGTCTTGGTCTGTGTAATCAACAAAACAATAAATCAGGCCTTGATTTGGTAGCATCACTGATTTCTACAGTGCAAATACTCCTTCTATGGATAATTTCAAGCTAACAATACAATGCAGAATTGAGAGGAGATGCATAGTCATGCATCATCATATAGTATTTCCACCACACAGAAATAAGACATAAATAATTTCAAGAGTATAACCACAAGGTATTGTGAAATAATTAGGAAGTGTTGAGTTTTGAGTACTTATTACCTTTAAAATATACTTTTATTATACTGTAAAATTATAGACTGCATTTTCAATAGTGGCTGTTTTTAACTGCCTCACAAAATTCTAAAATTTTAACAACTGCCTTTTGCAAAACAAAATCAGCTGGCCACAGTGTGATCACAGAAGCATCTGGTTACCCTTGATGATAATGTTAATGCTACAATAACCCATGTTTCCTATGAAGTAAGCAAGTCTAGCTGGTAGGACATGCTGAGAACGTCCTTTAAGAGGTTATTCATTATAGTCTTATTTAAATTTGTGAATATTTTTAGAAATCTAAATATCTATTGATAAAAAAACAGAAAAAAAAAACAGATAAATAAAACATTGCACATGTGTATTATAGAATTCGTATTATACCACAATGGTAATGCACCAACAATGGATAGATCTCAAAAACAAAACATGTGAAAGGAAGTTTCTGAAAAATATGTACAGGTAATGCAATTTATGTTGATTTAAGGAACAAAGAATCAAACCTAAATAATGCTGTATAGATATATCAAGTATGGTAAAGATATAAAAATCATGCAGGAGGAGGATGCCCCCAAAGTCGTATTATGTTGCCTCTGAGCAGTTCGAAAGAGCAAGAGAACAATGGGACAGGATGAGTAAGCAAAGAGAACTTCAATTTGATCTATTTATATAATGTTTTGTTCCTTTCTAAAAAATGTAGCAAGTAGAACAAATGTTGGCAATTATTAATATTATTTGGTAGGAATAAGAGTGCTTATTAAATTATATAAACATATATTTTTAAAACCTCTAAGTGAAATTTAGAAGGCTTAAAACTATCACTTTAGGCCCTGAATTATCCAGTGTACATCTAAAAAGAGTTTCTCTTCCATCCCACAAGATCTAAGCAAGACGAAGACACAAACATGTTCCCTGCTGACAGAGCACAAGACAGACCTCTTTTTCAACTGAGGGCAGCCTTCATATTTTGCAGACATGCCATCTAATTGTGAAAAATATGAAAATATTTTGATTGGAGTGCCTGGTTTTATAGGTTGGGTTCCAAGTAATGATCACTCCCCAACCAGTTTTGGACCAAAGTAGAACATTCAGACCTTTCAGGGACAAGCTTAGCAGGGAAATCCTGTCTTTCCTCATATAGGCTTTCCCCCAACTTTGCAACGTCTAGAAAGTACAAACCCAGTGGTGCTTACTTATCATGCTTCAAGAAACAGACCTTCTCGCTCTCATCTGCAAACTCACAATGAGGCCTAGGTCCCCCTGCCACTGCCAAAGAGATACCTGTTTGCCATAGATGCCTCAATTGGAGCTGAAAGACTGGTTGGAATCCTCATCATTCTGGAAACATGCACCCCAATAGGGTTACAAGCTTGGAATGTCTCCATGCCCTACTTGCTGCTATACACGCCAAGGACAGAGCCCAAGTCAACATTCAAGGAAATCCTAGCAGTGCAAAGACTTGTGACTGGGGCTGAGTCTTCTGATCACTCTGTTAATGTGGCAGCTGTTGTAAATTAATGATACAAGGTGATAGTGGTGGTCTAATTCTTATCTGTTTAGATTCATACCCACTGTTTGGTGTTCTGGGACTATGGCCTGACACCATGATGCATGATTCAGAACAAGTTTTAGGGTGTCTGTTACTTTGCAGACCCTTTTGACTACTAGCTCACTAGCCCCATCTCATTCCATCACCAAAGTGATGTTATTTAATGGTATAATTCCTGCTCCAGGGACTTAAAAAACACCAACTTCAATCCATTATCCAGATGGATTTGAATTCTTTTAGGTGTCTGAGAAAAAAGTTTCAAAGGCTTCTCTTCCAAAGATATCTAAGATCCAAATGCAAGTTTACCCATCCTTTTCTCTAAACTTCTAAGCTCCAGCAAGAGAGATCTTGTAAAATAAATACTAAAATATTTAAAGATACCAACTCTAGAATAAAGGTTATATTTGCATTCTGTCATTTAGTCCTCACAAGCACTTAATAAATGTATATTCTTCATTGGCTCCATTTCATAGAGAGGGTGAATGGAAACCTGAGTGTGTAAGTTACAAAGCGTAAGAGCAAAGCTAAAACAACCAACATCCATGTGCTCCTGTCCAATCTTATCCCTGTCCTTCCCTTCATTCTTCAAAGTAACCGTGATTGAGTTTTAAACTGATACTTTCTAAAATCTGTTTTATGTATGTTTCTAAATAACATAGCTTCATTTTGCCTTTTTTATAAATCTTACAAGTATACTCTATGTCATCTTTTTGACTTTTTTCACTGTATCATTGCTTCAACATCTAGATGGATGTTTGGAAAAGACTGATTAATCTGATAATACAAAGTATCAGTGAGGATTTGGGGCAGCCTCAACTGCTTGTACTAGTGTAAATTAGTATAAACACTTTGGAAAACAACTGAACATTATTTTGTAAGATTGAACAACTGCATTTACTACTTCCCACCAATTCTACTCCTAAGCCAATACACAAAACTCTTGCATCCCTGCACCAGAAGCCACATGCAGGAATGCTCCAGTAGCATTGCTCATAATAGCAAATATTGGAGGTTAAGTATTTTTGATATTGGGGATTATTCCTATACTCACTCTCTGAATAAACTATTTTTTGATCTAGGCAACATATTATTTGCTGTAGGAAAAGACAAAAATGTGGTTTTGTCTGTTTCACTAGTGTAAAGCAATTTAGATTAGTGCTAGGCTAAAGCATGGTTTTATGATTGCATCATACTTTTAGGCTAAACATTTTAAAGATTTTATTTTTTTAATTTTTTAAATTTATTTATGATAGTCACAGAGAGAGAGAGAGAGAGGCAGAAACACAGGCAGAGGGAGAAGCAGGCTCCATGCACCGGGAGCCCGATGTGGGATTCGATCCTGGGTCTCCAGGATCGCGCCCTGGGCCAAAGGCAGGCGCCAAACCGCTGCACCACCCAGGGATCCCTAGGCTAAACATTTTAAAAATGACAACTTTTAAGTCCTGGGAATCAAAAAGATGCATAATTTAACTCATAATTTAGTAGCAAATTCTCTGAATTCATTTGTCACAGGTTGGACAGGATGAGAATGTTGATGGCAGAGGCAGACTGAGGAGAAATGAAAAGTTTATAGATATCAGGCCTCTGTTCCCCACACTCCCTCCATCTCCATCTATTGAGCATTGAAATCTGTCTCCTGTGTAGAGAACCATGTTTGTTGAGTCTGAGAACCTATTAGATTAACTTTTTGGCACTTGTTAACTATTTAGAAGTGTAGAAATTTTGACTTCATGTTCAACTTTAAAGAGTTTCTTTTTTGGAAACTTTTCTTCTCAAACAGTGAAGTTTGAGGTTTGACCTTTACCCCTAAATGAGTTTTTGTTGAAAAAAAAAAAAAAAAAAGGAATGATTCATTTAAGATTCTTTAAAAATGAACCACATAAGCTGAGAATTTCAATATTTGTTGCTTCTTTGGAGTAACATGTACACCATGTTATTTTTTTAAAAAGATTTTATTTATTTATTTATGAGAGACACACACACACACAGAGGCAGAGACACAGGCAGAGGGAGAAAGAGCCTCCACGCAGAGAGCCTGACGTGGGACTCGATCCCGGGTCTCCAGGATCAGCCCCTGGGATGAAGGCAGTGCTAAACCCCTGAGCCACCCGGGCTGCCCCATGTACACCATGTTAAAATGCATGCCAGAGATTTACATGTACATGTATATTATGTGTCAGAGTAAAAAAGATCTTCCAACTAGCAAAACGAAACACAAAATTCAGTTGTTAGTGAACATCTGGCTCTCATGTTTCCCCAATGCCAGCTTGCTCCTGCAGTCACAGCAAGATGTCCCTACATTTAATCCTATGATTCCACAAAAAAGAACAGATAACCCTATTAACTGTCAGAGGTTAAGTGATCTACCCAAGATCTCTGGGTAAGTATCAGGAACAGGACCAGAACCCAGGCCTGAGGAAATTCTTTGTTCCTAGTCAGGCTGTTTCCTGCTTCTCCAGAAATTTTTATATGCAGTTCCCTGAAAAAAAAAATGCTTTGTTTTTATTTGTTGTTTTGTCTCCACCATTCCTCAAAATGCTTTGAGAACCCTATTTGACTTTTTCACATAACATTGTTTGCATTTTCATCAAATGAAAGGGAGGCTTGACAGCTCAACAGATACTCCACCATACCACATACAAGAATACCAATTACCATCCATAAGACAAGACTGATTGCTACTTGTCAATAGTTTCTTTCTTGATAACACTTGCTATAGCTACTGTAGGGAATGGGCTGGGCTCCAAGTTCCATAGAGTAAACAAGTAAGCTTCCTGCTGACCAAAGAGTAAGCTTTCCACAACCTGGGGCCCTTTGCCTCCTGCCACATCTGTTCCCTTCCAAGTATAGCTAGACAGTAACAGTTTTTTAAGCACTAACTGCAGAGATGCATGTGGCGGGGTGGGGTGGGGGGCATGAAAAATAGCAAGAGAGTGTTTCAACTCTTGCTATAGAGGATTAACAAAGGAATGAGAATTTCTGATTGTACTAGAGAAGAATGTGACATTTACTGCCTACCTTCCAACTCACCATACACCTGTGCAAGCATGCTCATGCATATGTGCGCGCGCACACACACACACACATACTGGATCTAAACAATTCTTCAAGATGTTAAGTGGCAGAACCTAATATCTTTACAGGGATTTGAGAACCACTCCATTGCAACAGTCTCCCAGGTTAAAAAGGAAAGACAATGGTTTGCGGAAGATAAGTCTACACTATCATCGGAAAGGTAGAGAGAAGAAACTAGTGCCTTACGGAACTCTTGCAAGGTTCGAGATTCAGAGAGATGATTTGAAATTAAGGGAATTGGTAATTTACCCCTTGCTTAATCAATTTGAATATTCTTTGCTTCCTGATACATTATGGTAAAAAGATTGTACACTTAACAGCTCATATCAGGAGAGATATTATGTAATGCAAATAAGGAAAAATAAAGAAAAGAGAAGGTTGAATATTCCTGATTCTTCAGAGGAGAAATTCTCCCAAAACCTACAAGGCTGTAGCATGAAAATGCCCAAGTGGCCTTGGAAACAAGCTGAGAAGCTCTCTGTCTTGGGGGCTGCCTTGGACCTAATACAGCATACCTCCTCCATTACTCAGAATGCATTGCCCCAGATCTAACAGTCTCATTTTCTACTTGAGGCTTTTAATATGCTCGTGAATTCCTCAGAAGCAGAAAGGATTCAAAGTGGTACTTTGTGTGAATGAACAAGGCTGGGGAGACTGAAAGTCAAAATAAAAATTCAGAGATAGAAATCAATGTTCTTAGGCTATAGATTAATACATTTGCAACTGTGTGCAGAAATATTTTTCTCTTAAGAAAAATTCACTGGTTGAGACTTGAGCAGAAAGCCTTGTTACCATAAAATGGGGGTCTATGATATTCTTGACAAAATCTCTGTGGACACAGATTCATCCTCAAAGGATGAATGGTTTCTACAACTCTGGAGTTAAAAGTCATATTGATAAAAGAAGGGATCTTAACTCTTTCCTCCTTAACACTTCAACCCCCACATTTGTGGGTGTTAATGCCTTCCTCACACAGTTTTTGTGACTAATAATATACCATAGGTGACAGCACTCCAAAAAAAAGACAAAGCGCCATATAAATGGAACATCCATGAGCTACAGTAGGAGTTTTGAGCTCTGACTTTCCAGGTACACCTCAGTTAACCAAAAGCAGTTTCCTGGCTGTATAGGGTAGGCAGTCCCCTTGGACAAGAAGTCAGGTAATAGAAGAACCAGTCTATTTCTATAAAATATGTACTAAATGCCACACATTATACTAGGAACATTTTAGCCCTTTGCCTCATTTAGTTCTTGCAAAAACTCTGTATGAATAATTATCCCTACTTGATAGATAGGGAAAATGAGGCTCGTATTAGAGGTTTGTCAAGTGAAGGAAGCTGTAGTGACTGCCCTTCATATAAGAGGCTACAAATGGCAGGTGTTCACTTTAGACACTTATCCCAGCTAGAGTACGGATGTATTCCCCAATGTTAGTCCCCTAATAAAAGGTATATGGGAGGAAGCATGCTACTTTTCTCCACTGCATATCCTCATCTCTTTATGTGAGATCTGGAACTTTTGTAGCCATCCCCGACCATGATAGCTGGCATTACCAATTCACCAAAGGGGTAGAGGTGAGAAAGAGAAAGTGCTTTTGCACCATCATAATACCATAGCCTTGAGCCACTGAATTAACCAACAGGGACAGTCAGCTTCTGGATATCTCCTCATAAAAAAAAAATGTCTTTGGTACTCCTTTGTATTTACCCAAAGGAGTTGAGAACATATGTCTACACAAACAGATGAACAGAGATGTTTATAGCATATTTATTCATAATTGATAAAAGTTGAAAGAAACCAAGATATCTTCAGTAGGTGAATGGATAAAGTAACAGTAGTATATCCAGGCAACAGAATATTATTCAGCACTAAAAATATATGAGTTATCAATCCATAAAAAGACATGGAGGAAATTTAAATGCATATTATTATATGAAAGAAACCAAAGTGAAAAGGCTACTTACTGTGTGATTCCAATTATATGACATTCTGAAAAAGGTAAAACTATAGGGACAGAAAAAAGATCAGTGGTTGTGGATGGGGGGGCAGTGAGTAGAAGAATAGGCAGAGCACAGAGGATTTTTAGGGCAGTGAAAATACTATATATGATATTATAATGTTGGGTGTATGTCATTACACATTTGTCTAAACACATAGAACCAAGAGTGAACCCTGAGGTAAACTATGGACTTTGTGTTGATTACCATGTGTCAATGTAGGTTCATCAGTTGTAACAAATGTCCCACTCTGGTGAGGGATGTTGATAATGGGGGAGGCTGTGTAAGAGAGGACACAGGAGGGATATGGGAACTTTCTGTACCTTCCTTCAGTTTTGCTGTGAACCTAAAACTGCTCTAAAAAAAATAAAGTATTCATTTAGAAAAAGAAAGAAAAGCTTTTGGGTTAAGCCATTGTAGTCAGGACTTACTGTTACTGCTCCCAATCTTCCTAACTGGTCTGCCTCCCATGGGGACTTTGAACAAATGGAGGAATGAAACAATTTACTAAGCTAAGGACTACAGGCTGCACCAGTCAGAATCCAGTTAGGAAAGAGAAACCACATTAGTTATTTTAAGGGTGAAATGTATTATAAAGACTTATTAAGTTGGTATTAAGAACTGAAAGAGCAAAAAGAGAACAGGGTACTATGGCATAGATATTAATTGTAGCTGTTACCCCTAGGGCTATGGAAGCAAAAGGAGGAGGATTATTAGAGTTTAGAAGCTTAGAGGAGGATCTCCTAGGACCTGAGACCCCCATGATTATTGTAGGGAAATCAGAAGATTGGTACTAGTTTCTTTGTTTGGGAGATCAATAAGGCTGTTTCTGAGAGGATGGGGGGAAATTGCTGCTACTGGAATTAATTGCCCACACTAGGGTAAAGAGGCATTGCTGTGTTTACACAGATCAGAAGAGGAGCAAACAGGACGAAGCATGCCCCATCATTCTCTTCAATTCTGAAGCTTCCTTCTAGGGCCCATATTGGCAGATCCTAATAAAGAGCTGCTTGCAAAACATAAACATGGCTTCAAAGTACTGGCCCCAGCATCACAGAGCAGAATCTAGGAGGGAGTACTTGAAGCTTTGAGAAAATAATTAACAGAAAAGGTTCATTAGTTTCCTGGGGCTGCTATACCAAATTACTACAAAATGGGTAGCTTCAAACAACAGAAACTTATTCTAATGTCAGTGTGGAGGCTAGAAGTCTGAAATCAAGGCATCAACAGGGCCATGCCCTCTCTAAGGGCTCTGAAGAGAATCCTTCCTTGACTTTTCTAGCTTCTGGCGGTTGCCAGAGATTCTTGACATTCCTTGATTGTAGCTGCATCACTTCAATTTCTGCTTCTGTTTCACATGGCCCACTTCTCTCTGTGTGTCTGGGTCTTCACATTGCCTTCTTATAAGGACACCAGTCATTTGGTTTAGGGCTCCCTCTAATCTAGTATGACCTCATCTTAACTAATTACACCAGCAAAGACCCTATTTCCAATTAAGGTCACATTCTGATTCCAGATAGTCATGACTTTGGGGGGGATACTATTCAGCCCAGTAAAAATGGTTTAGTCTTTTATCGTAGGATTATAGTCTGGGAGGATCTCAGGGCTGGAGTGTGATTTTAGTTGCTGGATTATCTGTCTGGATAAATGGTCCATGATACAGCAGATCCAGAGAAAAAAGGCATTTATAGTTCTATGAGAACACAAAGCTTTTCTGACTCTGCACAAAGCTTAAGATGTTGGTTGGCTCTTTCAAATGGGATACAAGGATCCTCTTATTTTTAAAGACTGAAACCAAGAAAAGAAAAAGAAATAAATAAAATAGCCAAGTAAAGGTCAGCTAAAATAAAACTAGGTATAGGTGGAAGAAATGAATCCATATTAAGAGTCCACTATGTGTCATATTCTTTGCATAGTATCTCTGTGATCTGTCTGGATCAGAAGCAATGCCAACCCTGCTGTACATGCTAGGTGAGGAGATTGGTCAGACAGCAGTGGAGAGCATATGACATATACCTACTGGTGACTCTGAAGTGCAGTTCAAGCAAAGGATGCAGCAGACATTAATGAAGTAGTTTTAATGGGACAAAGGCTAATGAGCAGGAGATAGTGGATTTAATATATTTATGTTCTTTTCAAAGGAACTTTTTCTAGACTACCTGGATTCAAATCCTAGTTCTGACTCCTACTATCTGGGTACAAATGCTTTAGCTATTCTGTGCCTCAATTTCCTAATCTGGGAATTCTAAAATAGGTATGACACCAGTACGTACCTCATAAGGTTGTTATAAGAACTAAATAAGTTAATATTTGTAAAATACTTAGAATAGTGCCTAGTATGTATCATAGTATTTGTGATATAAAACAGACTTGGTAAGTGATACTAGGGAATTTCTTGTGCTATTACAATGACACCCCCAAGAACTGTAATTGTTGCTTATACCATATATTTTTATTTGTATGAGGTTTCCTTTCAGAATATTTTAGTCAGGACTGTGAACAATACTTGGTACGTATGTGTGTGTTGTATATACACACAGGCATATGTGGGGGTCGGGTGGGGGGCAGGGCAAGTTACAGGAAAGAGGAGTATAGAGCCAACAGAGATGGGTCACTTTAGTAGATTTTTGCATTTCCTTCTCTTACACCTTTAGGAAACCCATTCATATAGAGTCCACGTGGGCTGCTGGATTATCAATCACAGTGTCACCATAATCCCTGAAGCTTGATACAGATATGCCAAGAGAAAGAAAGGTCTCCCTCTCTTTCTTTGGATCCTAAGTTATCAAGATATGAAAAGGAGGCTGGTAACTGCTTTTTTTCTCACTATGTGTAAAAAGCCTGGCTGAGAACACCAAAGTCAAAAAATGAGAAAAAGAAAAAGCTCTTTGCATCAGACTGTACCTGAAACCCTACTTTGGGTATCCAAGTAACACCATCCATTATTTTTTCTTTTGTATCTATGCTAATTTGAGCTGTTTTTGTCTTGTGATACAAAAGAATACTATCTAATCCACCTGAATCATCCAATAGAGATATTTTTATTTTCTAAATGAAGGTTTGGGTCAGTAAAAAGTGTGGCATTCCAAGGAGATAACCAACACCCAACTCAAGAATCTCTGTTCCAAGATGTCCTCACTATGAACACAAATGCACATTTTGGCTTCTTCACATAGGATCTTCTCAGACACTGTTTCTCACAGAGCTTGCACTCACACCTGGGCCACTGAGGCATGACTTCCCTCCCAAGTCAATCCCTGCCTCAGGTCCCTACATCAACATCTGCCCACTTGGAAGTTCAAGAGAGGTCAATGGAGCAATCAGAGCCCCAGTTGACAGACTTGAGGGAATCCTTCCTAGTCCCTGTACCTCATCAAACTTTACAGTGCACTGAGTTGATTTATGAGAAAAGGTTATTAAAGCATATAAGAGCTTCTGTTGGAGAGAAAATTATCTGTATAAACAAAGTGTTGTTATGGGAATCAGAGAGGCCACATGCAGGAGAGGTCATTAAAAAAACCCTGGCATATCAATCTCTTTTAAATCACTGAACTCACATGGAAGAAGTTAACTATCTTTATATCTCACAGGTTTCCTTTTGATCATTAGTCCTTACAGCTCAGAAGGGGACATTCTCAGATGCTAAACTGTTGAGTACTTTAAATTAGAAAGAATTTCTAAGACAGAAGTCGTGATGTTGGATTTTTGAAGGAGAGCTCAATTAGAGACTGCCTAGTAATACAGAGCAGGCATTTCAGTCCCTGGAGTGTTATTTTCTCTCCTAGAAATGAAAGTCTAATTTCTTTTCTTTGCCTCATTTGACAAGATTTGCTATTTTTCACTCTTTCTCCTAATGAGGGGAGAGCACAACACTCTGTATATAGAGATGTACTTCACAAAAATGATTTTCAGGCTTTAGGTTAAGAAAACAAATCCCCTTAGTAGATTAGTTTGTACTAAATAAAATTTTGAGCTAGAGCCAGATTCCTCCCATGGAAATAATATTAGTAAACATTTGGTTCCATTAAGAGGTTTTACTCAAGTTTGGTTTTCTGGGCGAGATTCCTTTGTTCCTAACAAAAAGTTTTGACAGCCCAGCTCAGACTACTGATCTATATTCTTCAAATTGTGAGCAATATAGCATGCCTTTGGTTTCCCTTTAATTTATTCCTTGGACCTTTAATTCTGGAGTTTAAAGACAATAATATTACATCTAAATGTTCTCAAAAGTTGGATTTGGGATGTATAATTAGGTGTAATTAAGTGGTGGTATAAAGATATATTGATAGTATTTTAGCCAGAGGCCCTAGTACTACCTGAATTTTTACCTTGAGTATATCACTACTTCTTTTATAATGTCTACAAGGTAGCTATTAAACAAAGATGATAAAGTATAAGAGCTTTGACCCCAAATGCCAAAGCAAAATTCAAGCAAGCCAGGATTGAATCTATAGAGAGTTCCTATATAACCAAGTGAATCAGATCTCACCCAGAAAACCAAACTTGATTAAAACCTCTTAATGGAACCAACTGTTTACTAATATGATTTCCATGGGAGGAATCTGGCTCTAGCTCAAAATGGACTAGAAGCCAACAGAAAGGCTATTCTGTCTCAGCAAAGCCCAACCAGTATGAATGCTTATCTGTGCACAATATTCAGTACCTAAAGCTAAACTGGGAATTCTTAGGATCCAGTGGAAAAGAAGCATCCAAAGAGAGATGACTAAGCCATATCTGTATGAACAGAACCAAACTAGGATACTACCCCAAAGCAGAGGAAATGAACTTCTTAATCATCTGTGTACAGGGACTTCACCCAAAATGTCCCACGTAGCCATAATTCCCCCTTTTGCAGGTAGAGAGAAGAGGTTACAATGAAAAAAAGAAGAGTCTAAGACCTCTTCTCTATTCTTAGAAATCAAAATGTGAAAATCTCTCATACCTCAGAATTAGATATTTAACATATGTCTGCTTGGTTCATTTAGAAGATCCACTATCTCTATTGTATTCGTATTGTCTTTAATATAATGCTAGACATGATTAGTCATCCAATGTAATGGGTTTGGACACACAACAGAACTGAATTGTAATAACTAGAGTCCCCATAGTTACAAAGTACTCAAAATCTACATCTATTATTTTGTTGTCTGGAATATTTTATCTTTCTTCTGGAAGCTATTCCTCAATTTCCTCCACTTTCATTCCATATCCTTCCAGCGGAGTTGACTCCAGCCTTAACTCAAAAATGGGGTTAATGACCGGACCTGGTGAAAATGGCATCAATTATCAAATCAAAGATGAGCACATAGACTGACTTAGTCCAATCAGAGTAGACCCTAAAATGTTTTCTGGAAATTCTAGGATAAAGATACTTACTTTTTTTCACTGGATTTCAACATAGAAGCATGCAGCTCCAAAGGCTCATGATAGTCATCTTTCAAACACAAGAAGAGAGCCACCAAGAATGGAAACAAAGGTAGCAACATAGCTGAGAAATGTAGAGAGACAAACTGAATTCTGGAGACATCAATTGGGCCTTGGATCAAAGCCATATTGGAAGCTGGTTTGTCTGTAAATAGCTTGATTTACAAGAGTCAGTGATTTCTTTTCCATCTATTAACCAGGTGGGTTGAATTTTTATCTTTTGTAGATGAAAAAAATTCCATATAAATGATACACATATGCACATTTTATAAAAATTACTCAGTGTAAAATAAAAGTAAACAATAAAGATAGTTCTATAAACTCCCACACTAATAAAATTAATTAGATTTAAGATTTTTGAGTACTTACTGTAGGTCAGGCACTGTCACAAATTCATTATATATTTTGAGTTATTTAATCCTAACAACAAATCCATTATGTAGTTGTTATTATTTTTTCTTTTTATATATTAGGAAACTGTAACATAAAGAGGTCAAGAAACCTGCCCAAGGTCACTTAGCAGCAAAGTAGTGTTCAAATACTAACCAGAGAAATCAGATCCCAGAGACTGTGTGTATAACCACTACATTCTACTGTTAGAACCTCCCCAAAAGATATCTTTCAATATTCATCAGCTTAAAAATGTCTGCCTGACAGATCAGGTTCATCTTATGATGTAAAGATCAAAAGGTGGCCTTATGGTGAAAAGTTTAAGAGTCTCAAGTAAGGATATATCCTTAATCTGCAATATAACTGGAGTCCCTGGAACAATTTTCATGTTAAGAGAATGGCCTTGAGCATCAGTCTTCAATTAGCATAATGATAATTGAAGTCCCTTTTTCTGTTGGATGGGAAGGTGTGCAAATCAAGACAGACCATCTAGTCAGAGGTACCCCACTGATGGCAGCTCTAAGTCTACCTGGGCAGTTTATCAAAAGCAAGGTAAATGCTGTTATTCCCAAATGGAGAACTAGAATGCTGGACAGAATGCCCAGGCAAAAACAAAATTTGTAGGGACAGGCCAATGGGCAGTATTTGACAGGCATTGGATCAGATACCCGAAGTTAAATTCTAACTCTCCTACTAACTAGATGTATGACCTCGTGTATGTCTTTAACTATGCTGAGCCTGAGTTTCTTCATCTATGAGGATCCCTATCTCATGGATATAGCAAGGATTAAATCAGAAGAAATAATAATCTGTGAAAAACAATGCAGTTCCAAAATCATGATAGGTACTCAATAAATGGAAACCATTTGGTAACTGAGTTCTAGTGGATGCCACATGCCTAGGGTTCACCCTAGTTGTAACCTATGACTTTTAGCCTAACTCATTGCAAAGCTCATGGTAGGTCAGCCCATGTCTTCTGGGCTTCTGTCTGCCTGAGTTGAGATTAATTTCCCTATACTGGGTTGTGTTAGTAGTAGCAGAAGTTCAAGGTCCATAGCTGAGAAGGCTGAGAAGCCATGGTTGAAGTTTCTTCCCCCCATATCCCCACATAGATAGTAAATCTCTCTTATAGGGTTATTATCTTAGAGAAAAATAGGACAACACCAGGAATGGATTCCATAATCCAGTTTAGTGCCCCCTTCAAAGCACTCTGATCCTCTAGAGCTCACTTGAATAATTGTGGAAGAAAGCTCTGAATGGGGAAATTCCAGGGATAATATGCAAGAGTCATCATGTTGATATGTGGGTAAAAAACAGCTCTTGAGTAATGAAAAACACAGAAAAGAGCAAGCAGTGAATGAGGGCTACATATCAAAAAGCCCCAGACCACCACCACCACCACCACCACCACCACCACCACCACCATCACCACAATGAAATTAAAAAGATTTTTTTTAGACAATTATGATTCTAAGAGAGGGTTTTAAAAAAATAGAAGCTCAATTTTAAAATTACTTTTTGAGATGTAGTCATATTAGGGAGGAAACATCAGGATATTTCCATCAAGGTTGACTTCGTTGTCTTTGCTGAATAAGAAACTCATTTAAAGTGCCAAACTATTAGAAAAGGACTGATCCTGTTATGACAAATATCATTGCCTTGGCCAGTGGTCCACTCACAGCAAAATGTATTTAATAAACATTTCCAGAACCACCAACAATGGAAAAACTACGAATGCCATTTCCTGTTGAAGTGTCTGGAGTGAGTGTAATGGGAGAACCACACAGTGTTCAAGGATCTCTGTTGTTGAATCTAGTAGAGTGTTTACTCAAAGCACCTCAAGGGAGCATGGCTGGAAATGGATAGGGGAGGAAAAGCCAGAATCACAGAGTAGTTAAAACAGTCACCAAGAAAATGACTTCAGATGTTAAAAAAAAGAAGGGTGAGGCAAGGACAGAAATGAGAAGGTGAGTCTTAGCAGATATGAAATACAGTGTAAGTGGGAAAGAAATGTGAAGTTAGAAGTGGAACTGAGAACTTTGAACACAGGCTTTCTTTATAGGGTTAGGAAAATAAAGAGTACAGAGTTGGACATCAAGTGAAATCTATTTCATGACATACATTGTTGGAAAAACTTAGCCAATGAAAGAAAGACACAATTATTAAATTATTATACAAAATCATTAAAAAGTATTTTAATATGTTGAATTCTCATAAGAGTAAATATTTTTAGCATTTATGCTTATAATAATATTACTGAAATTTTTAGTCTTAAAATTGCCATTAATTGACAAATAGTACAAACCAGAGGTTGCAAATTTGGTAACTGTGGGCTAAGTCTAGTTGTATTTGTCCTGCACAGCATTTTAAAAAATGGACTAGTTTTACTATGTGGAACTTCTACTATTCCCCTGGCCTTATATTGGTATTTTCATGTGTATGTGATAGTGTGTGTTGGGGGATTTCCTTTCTAGGAACCCTCTAATTTCACTCTTAGGTGGGTAGGAAGCTATATCTGACATTCACTGGTCCTCATTTCTTAATTGGGTAAAGTTATCCTATTAACAATCTGATAGCACTATGAACCCTCTCTTTTTTCATCCCTCGTTCCCTTACGAGGCAGTTCTGCATAACCAAGGAGAGTGGTAATTAGAAAATATATCTGGCTACAGATTTCAGCCTTCTTCTTCAATCAGCTTTATCAGTATAATGCTGACATCTTGATCTCCATTTGTTTTACTCCTGTGTCATTTCTCAATTGATAATGAACTCAAGAGGAGAATCGAGAGGGTCTTACTAATTGGCTTCCACAAACTTCAAGAGGTTGCCAACGTTTAAACATTGGGAAATTTCATGTAAAGGTCTAGGTTCCTGACTTTTGTTGAAAAATGGAAGGTCTGGCATGACTGGGGCTATATTTGTACCAAGCATCCATTGACTGAGTTGAGTAATAAATGAACGCCACCTTTAGATGAGATATGAGTGTCCCAATTTGCCATAGTCCTCACCACACCATATTACTTTTACTCAGGCATTTAATTCAGTCTTCTTATCCTGATATTTAAGTTTGTATTTCCTACTCTAATCATATAAATCTCCTTCTTTAGAATATTGACTTTTTCTAAGATAGTGGAATCCTGATTACTGGATAAGATGATTAGTAAAAACTTTTGAAAACCACTGGTGAGGAGGATCCTATTTGTTAGTCTGATTGCAAAGCTAAGTGTTTTTGCATCCTAGATCATGATTTTGAACAGTGACAGATCTCTGTTATTTTACTCCATATACTTCCAGTGCAACACAGACCTAGATCAACAATATTTCCTAATTTTAGGTGAAACTGCACCTGCCAGGTCAGAAAAATCCTATTTAAGCCCTTGAGCAAAGAAAATTCTCCATTTCTAGCTTATAATCTATGTCGACATCATAGGGTTTTGTCTCTTTGGCAAAAGAAAAGGATTGGAAAAATTCTTAAATAAGTTCAAGCAAAACACATGTCAAATGACCCAGGTAATTTCCAGAAGAGCCAGTGTTTTCTCTGAATTAGAGTACTTGGAGAATCGCCTAACCACCTGTATTGGTTAGGTCATGGAGATTGAGACTGTGTTTTCAGAACTAAAATAACCATAGTTGAACCAGCCATGGAGGCCTATCTCAAAAACAGATTTTTGCTGCATCACTGTGGATCAAGTTACCTTCAACACAATCAGTTGGGAAGATAGTAAAACACATTGATTTAATTGTTCCAAAGCAATTTAACCATATTATACAGATCTAACATTAAACTTATTCCCAGTTTCATTTTAGAAGACAGCAGAATGACTAGTAAATCAACCAGTCTAGCTCAATGATATCAAAAGCTGGTCTCAAATTGTTATTTAATTAATTGACTGCAAGTCTGAAATTCTTTTCTATAGTTTTATGGTCTCTGTGCTACAGGCTAAGATTTAGCTCCATTAATTATTTTTTCCTGTTTTGGAAACTAGCATTATTCTTCAATATCCTGGTTAGATGACTTCTAAATAATGTTGAAATCCTCCATTAGCTTTTTCTCTATGGGCTCTTGCTTATGTCTTTTCTGTTTGAGAATAGTCTCTTTTGGCTTACCTTCTGAAGTTTGTTTTTTTGAAAGGTGAAGTATCTCCTAACTATCCATTAGTGTTCCATACCTGGAGTCCTGGCCACCATGATATCATTCACTTCAGAAAATAAATGCAAAGTAAATATGACTTTAGATTTAAATCCAGGAACTTGAACAAGTACTAAAGATTGGAGTGTTTGGCTTCCTTTCTTGCTGTGAGTCAGAGCCAGGAGGTTCCCATTAAGGTGTATATGAATTGTATTACCCCACACTGAAATGTGTCTATAACGTAATGTTGTAAGGCAGCCAAGTTCTTCTAACAATCTCATGGGCCAATATTCAAAGCATATCAGTATCTCATTAGATCCTTCATTTGTAAAAAGTTTTAATCAGAAAGCTATAGTTACACACATATTTTGTTTTAGAGTAGCATAAATCCTGTTTTAAATAAGTGTATTACTTCTATTGTATTAGTATCTCTCAAGCTGTCATATTCATCTGGAATGAGCTGCCATAAAAAGAAAAAAAGGAGATAAATGCATAGAATTATGTGTGGAGAGTCCTCTGATATAGTTCAAAGTAATAGGAGGGACATTTTCAGGAAAAAACTTTTTCTACACCACATCGCTGTTCAAAACTAGAGTAAAACCCCTCATGCTAAGTCATTTGGCAGGACACTGTTCAAAGAAGCTCAAATCATGAGGACAAAAAGCAACAAACATTTTTTTTCAGCTTTGAACCTCTATCTTTCCCTTTTGCTGCTCTCCTTTAAAAGAATTCCTGAAGAATTTTATGCAAATGTATTTTGAAAAAGTGCTGAATTCCCAAAGATTTGACAGTTAAGAAAAGAGTTAACTGCTAATCCCCCTCCCACATCTTTTCCTTATTCTTCAAAAACCATTTCTTCATGACTTGTGAAGACATCCCTCATCATTAGGTCATCCCTCACCCTCGTATGTCATCACCTTCAAAGATAAATGACCTGGTATGAGGATGAAACATACTGAAGTTCAAAAGCATCCAAGGAGTGACGGTCCCAGCACTAGAGCTGGAAGATTTCTTGTCTTTGTAAACCTAGTGTTCTATGCTGAAAGGACAATGATTATTTCATCGGCTCTAGAAGTGTGACATGAAGAAGGATCAGAGATGATAAAAATTGCAACTAGTGAATATAATCAAGTGTTTTCTAAGGGTAAAAGTAGACAATGAAAAAGAAGCTCTGATAGCATAAAATGGAGAATTAACACTGGTGTTTTAAAACCTTTAAAGAGTATATTATTGAGGGAAATTGAAGAAGGAATAATATATTCTCCACTGTCACTGAGAAAAATAAAATAAAATGCACTGAAATACATTAAAAGAAGGTTATACACTAAGCAAAGTTGATGACTAGGCAAGCATCTTTTTCCAAACAGGTCTTAAAAATTGAAATAGTAATAATGATAATAATTTCTTGTTCTAAGCAGAGAAGTGAATAAAATTTGTAGCAGAAACGGTACATCATGTTCCCTGTTTTCCTTCTACTGTTTCAACCTATTTCATGAAGTTTGACTACTAATGTGACAAATGGGTTTGTCCTTGTATGTTGTTCCTATCAAACATTGCCATGTATTTTCTTCCTGTTTGTGTATACCTATTTCTTCTATCAGATTTAAAGCTCCTGAAGGCAAGAACTATTATCCTAGTCAACTTTGCAAGATTATGCTATGGAGACATGTATCGTGAGAAGTTCAGTTTCTAAAAATCAACTTGAAAGGCAAAAATTTTGTATCATCAAATCATCCTCAAAATTGCTCTTAGGGGCAATTTTATGACCAGTTTTCATTAAGTTCAACATCAAGTTTCCTTTGATGTTGGAAAAGGCTAGTGTATCATTATATCCTTTATTTGTAAGAAGATTTACATTCTAGTATTTTTAGTTGGCTTATTATTAAGGCTCATATTATTTGAGAAATAAAACTATTAATATAAACACTAGAATCTCATTCAGTGTTACAAGACTTGTCACCCATAAGAAACACACAAAATCTGATAGTGAATGAGGAAAAAGAACATTCACATCTCTCATCTCATGCTCAATGTAGTCAGAATGGCCTCAAGTAAACAGAAACCATGCAAGATGTTTCAGACAGAGGTGATTTAATACAACATTTAGAAGGCTGAAAGAGCAAAATCAGTTGCTAAGGGAACCCTGGTATTAATTAGTAGCTCAGTAAGCAGCTACCATTCTTAGGGCTAAGCGTACGTATGAAAGGAGAAGTGATGTTAGCAGAACCTGAGAACTTGAGAAAGTGTCTCCATAGAGCAGATGTTCAGACCTCCAAGGTGCCACTACTCAGCTGGTTCTGGGACCTCTGAGGGGCACATTACATGACTACTATTTGGACTATGATAGAGAGCTCTAAGAGGAAGTGTGGCACAATTGCTACAGGTACCTCTACAGAGGCCACAAAAGAACTGGTGCTAGAAATGCCGAAATAAGCTAAAGGCTAGACTCCTACTTGAGTGCTACTGCTGGAGAGAAGCTGGCTAGAATTGAAAACAAAAAGAATATTCCTTTTTCTCTCTTATCACCTTTTAATCTCCTGTCAGTACTTCCAGTCGTAGAACTCAACCTGAGGCCAGCAAGCAAAGAAGTCTGGGAAATACAGTTTGCATAGTCCTAGCTCCCGTGTCAGAGTGGAGCATAAGAGCCTGAGCTTGAGGCTGAGAGACAGTAGGTAAAATAACTCACATATAAATTCACTGGGTGGAATAAAAGGCAGAGTTTTCCTTCATTTTCTTTTAACATAGTTGGATTCCAGTAAGTTAAATGTATTCGTGATGCCAATTCACTTTTTCTTGGAATCCTATAGTTCATTAGCCCAATAACCTGCTTATAGCATGTGATTAATGTACATATTGAAAAGATAAATGAATGTCTTTTTGGATTTTTGGTGCTAAGGGAATTTTCTTTGATTGCTAATCCAGTTTAACTGCCACATAGAAATGAATATAGAGAATATATATAGGAATGTAAGGGCAAACTCTGCCATACTTCACTGACATTGTAAATGTACCTACCCAAACAGTTCAAATGGTTTCTATCTCTGGCTCTATCTCCTAACTATCCACTTCCAATCAAAAATCTCTACTACAGCTATACTTGCATAGCTTAAGAGTGACATCCAGTGGTTTATAACTTAACCACTTACTCTAATGCATCTAGAAATCTAATCAGCTCTCAGGTATCAATATAAATAGAAAGGAGCATAATATATAAAATACTAAACAAAAGATGAAACTTAAAACTGTTAGTTTTACTTTGAGAGATTACTGAAGTAGATTTGCCTACCTATTTGAGAACTCATATTCAAATTCTTTGCATTTTTACATTCTTGAGTTTATGCCTGTCATAATTCTGGTGATGTCTACCAAAGACATGAGCCAATGAGCAGGAAAGAAACTTACAGACAAGTAGGACTGGGAATATTAACCATTAGCCAGATTTAGACCTGACTCCCAAGACCAGAAGTTCAGTATTCAGGTTCAAAAAGAATATGGAAAACTCAGCCTAAGTCCAGGTTTGAACTAATATCTAAAGGTGTCCAATCTGGCAAAGGGTTCTAGATAGAGGCAACACCTAGAGTTGGGTGGGCTCTTTATAATGGTCTCAGGGGATCAGGCTTCTTAAGGAGGAGTCTGAGCCAGCAGTTGGGACTAAGAAGCCTGAGATCAGCAAAATGTCAGGGCAGCACCCAAACTAAAGTTTAGAATTGTGCTCTATTCTCAATGACTGTAGGAAGCTGAAGGTGATTTTTGTTTATGGCTTGGGAAGTGAATTTCATACTTAGTATAGACAAAACCTCAAGAAAAAAACAACATAAAAATACTTTATGTGGCTACATACTTTTAAATTCTCCTTTCTTTCTTTTTTTTTTTTTTTAAGATTTTATTTATTTATTCATGAAAGACACAGAGAAAGAGAGAGGCAGAGGGAGAAACAGGCTCCATGCAGGAAGCCTAATGTGGGACTTGATCCCGGGACTCCAGGATCACACCGTGGGCCAAAGGCAGATGCTCAACCACTGAGCCACCCAGGCATCCCTCTCCTTTCTTTCAATAGAATAATCAAAGGAAACAGTAACTCCAACATAAAATCTCATACTTAAATGAACTATGAATAGAAATTTTCTTATCTCTGTTTAAATGGATCTTAGCCTGAAAAATACTACCAACTCAGAATTTACAAGGATTTGGATATGTTTTCCATCTTAAAGGAATTCAGTTCAGATAAATTCCTTCTCTATTTAATATTCATAAATATACATGTATTTAAACATGTATTTATTCATAAATATACAGCATGTATATTTTCACATATTTCTTTGGTGAGTTCAAAGGAAATCTCAGTAGTAGCTATAGTTAGAATTATTCAGACACCTCTTTTATTCAGCTTAATTTGGGAGCAGGATACTAATAGTGAGTCATGAATATGATTAGTATAGCTCATGATGTTAATATATGGTAAGGATTTGTTGCAGCTTCTTCCCATGTAACCATATCCCACAAGAAAATGGGATACATTTTTCTGACTATCCAGTCTGAAAGGAAGCAGTTCCAACAAAGTTTGTTTGCCTATCGCATCAAAAGGATGGGTAGGATTAGCTTCTTCTACAAAAATGTCTGTGTCTTTAAAAAAAAAATACATGGAAACAGCAAAGCTATGACAATTAAATGCTTACAGCCTTAAAATGCTCTGTTCCTCAGATGAGAATGCACTGTCATGATAACAATGAGAGTGATGATAATGATGATCTTACCTTTCACTGGACACTGTCTCATTCCTGTGGAAAACCAGATCTCTCAGCAATCAAATGGAAATAATTTTGAAGTCCAGTCTCAATGATAATGTTTTAATTATCAGAATAAGGTGCAATGTCTGAAATTTATGTAGGTGATGTGCATTTTTTACCTTTTTCAATCTATCTGGCCTAACAATGGCTGGTTGGCCAAAAGAGAATATAGTAGATATTTCAAGAAAGATAGAAAGTTCTTAGTATTTTTTCTAGTGGGGTTTTTCCAAAAACTTTTTCTAGGACATTACATTTTAATAGGAAACAGACTATGTGTTTCAAATCTAATCAATAAATGCTGGAATGTTCACTGACCCCCTCTAGTTTATTGTTTTATTTACTTAACTTTGGGCATTCTCCTATCAAAGAAAGAGGCTACAAGAGATGAGAGTAAACTGAGAAACACTCCAGAACTCAAAATACTTTTGTGGCTTATTCTATGCAATGGCAGAACGACTGCTAAGAGCAGACACAATCTTCAGAAGACACTTTCGATTCTGTTAATTCCAGCTCCACTGATGGTTTGCTTCTAACTGTGGCTCAATTTACTGCGCAGCTTACTGGCAGACTCTCCCTTCAGAGTAGGGAGACCTGTCCTTCTGGTCCCTTGAGCTTTCATGCGAGGGGAAGGATTTCCAGGGAGAGACTCACAAGAACCTGGAAAGAGACTTCCTGAAGTCATCTTTCAGGAATTGACTTTATTTATTTTTTTTTTTTTTCAGCATCACCACAGTGATCTGCCTCTTTATTGGTTTCTTCTTGTTTGCATTTCAGAATTTATTTTTTTAATAATAAATTTTTATTGGTGTTCAATTTGCCAACTTACAGAATAACACCCAGTGCTCATCCTGTCAAGTGCCCCCCTCAGTGCTCATCACCCATTCACCCCCACCCTCCACCCTCCTCCCCCCCACCACCCCCAGTTTGTTTCCCAGAGTTAGGAGTCTTTTTTTTTTTTTAATTTTTTTTTTCATTTATTTATGATAGTCACACAGAGAGAGAGAGAGAGAGAGGCAGAGACACAGGCAGAGGGAGAAGCAGGCTCCATGCACCGGGAGCCTGATGTGGGATTCGATCCCGGGTCTCCAGGATCGCGCCCTGGGCCAAAGGCAGGCACTAAACCGCTGCGCCACCCAGGGATCCCGTTAGGAGTCTTTATGTTCCGTCTCCCTTTCTGATATTTCCCACACTTCTTCTCCCTTCCCTTATATTCCCTTTCACTATTATTTATATTCCCCAAATGAATGAGAACATATAATGTTTGTCCTTCTCCAATTGACTTACTTCACTCAGCATAATACCCTCCAGTTCCATCCACGTTGAAGCAAATGGTGGGTATTTTTTTTTAATTTATTTTTTATTGGTGTTCAATTTACTAACATACAGTATAACCCCCAGTGCCCGTCACCCATTCACTCCCACCCCCCGCCCTCCTCCCCTTCTACCACCCCTAGTTCGTTTCCCAGAGTTAGCAGTCTTTACGTTCTGTCTCCCTTTCTGATATTTCCCACACATTTCTTCTCCCTTCCCTTATACTCCCTTTCACTATTATTTATATTCCCCAAATGAATGAGAACATATAATGTTTGTCCTTCTCCAATTGACTTACTTCACTCAGCATAATACCCTCCAGTTCCATCCACGTTGAAGCAAATGGTGGGTATTTGTCGTTTCTAATGGCTGAGTAATATTCCATTGTATACATAAACCACTTCTTCTTTATCCATTCATCTTTCGATGGACACCGAGGCTCCTTCCACAGTTTGGCTATTGTGGACATTGCTGCTAGAAACATCGGGGTGCAGGTGTCCCGGCGTTTCATTGCATCTGTATCTTTGGGGTAAATCCCCAGCAGTGCAATTGCTGGGTCATAGGGCAGATCTATTTTTAACTCTTTGAAGAACCTCCACACAGTTTTCCAGAGTGGCTGCACCATTTCACATTCCCACCAACAGTGTAAGAGGGTTTTTTCTCCGCATCCTCTCCAACATTTGTGGTTTCCTGCCTTGTTAATTTTCCCCATTCTCACTGGTGTGAGGTGGTATCTCATTGTGGTTTTGATTTGTATTTCCCTGATGGCAAGTGATGCAGAGCATTTTCTCATATGCATGTTGGCCATGTCTATGTCTTCCTCTGTGAGATTTCTCTTCATGTCTTTTGCCCATTTCATGATTGGATTGTTTGTTTCTTTGGTGTTGAGTATAGATCTTGGAAACTAGCCCTTTATCTGATACGTCATTTGCAAATATCTTCTCCCATTCTGTAGGTTGTCTTTGAGTTTTGTTGACTGTATCCTTTGCTGTGCAAAAGCTTCTTATCTTGATGAAGTCCCAATAGTTCATTTTTGCTTTTGTTTCTTTTGCCTTCCTGGATGTATCTTGCAAGAAGTTACTGTGGCTGAGTCCAAAAAGGGTGTTGCCTGTGTTCTCCTCTAGGATTTTGATGGAATCTTGTCTCACATTTAGATCTTTCATCCATTTTGAGTTTATCTTTGTGTATGGTGCAAGAGAGTGGTCTAGTTTCATTCTTCTGCATGTGGATGTCCAATTTTCCCAGCACCATTTATTGAAGAGACTGTCTTTCTTCCAATGGATAGTCTTTCCTCCTTTATCGAATATTAGTTGACCATAAAGTTCAGGGTCCACTTCTGAGTTCTCTATTCTGTTCCACTGATCTATGTGTCTGTTTTTGTGCCAGTACCACACTGTCTTGATGACCACAGCTTTGTAGTACAACCTGAATCTGGCATTGTGATGCCCCAGATATGGTTTTCTTTTATAAAATTCCCCTGGCTATTCAGGGTCTTTTCTGATTCCACACAAATCTTAAAATAATTTGCTGGGCGATCCCTGGGTGGCTCAGTGGTTTAGCACCTGCCTTTGGCCCAGGTCGTGATCCTCGAGTCCCACGTTGGGCTCCCGGCATGGAGCCTGCTTCTCCCTCTCCCTGTGTCTCTGCCTCTCTCTCTATCATAAATGAATAAATAAATCTTTAAAAAAATAATTTGTTCTAACTCTCTGAAGAAACTCCATGGTATTTTGATAGGGATTGCATTAAACGTGTAAATTGCCCTGGGTAACATTGACATTTTCACAATATTAATTCTGCCAATCCATGAGCATGGAATATTTTTCCATCTCTTTGTGTCTTCCTCAATTTCTTTCAGAAGTGTTCTATAGTTTTGAGGGTATAGATCCTTTACCTCTTTGGTTAGGTTTATTCCTAGGTATCTTATGCTTTTGGGTGCAATTGTAAATGGGATTGACTCCTTAATTTCTCTTTCTTCAGTCTCATTGTTAGTGTATAGAAATGCCACTGATTTCTGGGCATTGATTTTGTATCCTGCCATGCTACCAAATTGCTGTATGAGTTCTAGCAATCTTGGGGTGGAGGCTTTTGGGTTTTCTTTTCTTTTCTTTTCTTTTTTTCTGCTTTTGGGTTTTCTATGTAGAGTATCATGTCATCGGCGAAGAGGGAGAGTTTGACTTCTTCTTTGCCAATTTGAATGCCTTTAATGTCTTTTTGTTGTCTGATTGCTGAGGCTAGGACTTCCAGTACTATGTTGAATAGCAGTGGTGAGAGGGGACATCCTGTCTTGTTCCTGATCTTAGGGGAAAGGCTCCCAGTGCTTCCCCATTGAGAATGATATTTGCTGTGGGCTTTTCATAGATGGCTTCTAAGATGTTTAGGAATGTTCCCTCTATCCCTACACTCTGAAGAGTTTTGATCAGGAATGGATGCTGTATTTTGTCAAATGCTTTCTCTGCATCTAAGGAGAGGATCATATGGTTCTTGGTTTTTCTCTTGCTGATATGATGAATCATATTGTTTTATGAGTGTTGAACCAGCCTTGTGTCCTGGGGATAAATCCTACTTGGTCATGGTGAATAATTTTCTTTTTTTTTTCTTTTTTTTTTGGTGAATAATTTTCTTAATGTACTGTTGGATCCTATTGGCTAGTATCTTGAGAATTTTTGCATCCATGTTCATCAGGGATATTGGTCTGTAATTCTCCTTTTTGGTGGGGTCTTTGTCTGGTTTTGGAATTAAGGTGATGCTGGCGTCATAGAACGAATTTGGAAGTACTCCATCTCTTTCTATCTTTCCAAACAGCTTTAGGAGAATAGGTATGGTTTCTTCTCTAAACGTTTGATAGAATTCCCCTGGGAAGCCAAGTGGCCCTGGACTTTTGTGTCTTGGGAGGTTTTTGATGACTGCTTCAATTTCCTCCCTGGTTATTGGCCTGTTCAGGTTTTCTATTTCTTCCTGTTCCAGTTTTGGTAGTTTGTGGCTTTCCAGGAATGCATCCATTTCTTCTAGATTGCCTAATTTATTGGCGTATAGCTGTTCATAATATGTTTTTAAAATCGTTTGTATTTCCTTGGTGTTGGTAGTGATCTCTCCTTTCTCATTCATGATTTTATTAATTTGAGTCTTCTTTCTCTTCTTTTTAATAAGGCTGGCTAATGGTTTATCTATATTATTAATTCTTTCAAAGAACCAACTCCTGGTTCTGTTGATCTGTTCCACAGTTCTTCTGGTCTCGATTTCGTTGAGTTCTGCTTGAATCTTTATTAACTCCATTCTTCTGCTGGGTGTAGGATCTATTTGCTGTTTTTTCTCTAGCTCCTTTATGTGTAAGGTTAGCTTTTGTATTTGAGTTCTTTCCAGTTTTTGAATGGATGCTTGTATTGCGATGTATTTCCCCCTTAGGACTGCTTTTGCTGCATCCCAAAGATTTTGAACGGTCGTATCTTCATTCTCATTAGTTTCCATGAATCTTTTTAATTCTTCCTTAATTTCCTGGTTGACCCTTTCATCTTTTAGCAGGATGGTCCTTAACCTCCACGTGTTTGAAGTCCTTCCAAACTTCTTGTTGTGATTTAGTTCTAATTTCAAGGCATTATGGTCTGAGAATATGCAGGGGACGATCCCAATCTTTTGGTATCGGTTCAGACCCAATTTGTGACCCAGTATGTGGTCTATTCTGGAGAAAGTTCCATGTGCACTTGAGAAGAATGTGTATTCAGTTGAGTTTGGATGTAAAGTTCTGTAGATATCTGTGACATCCATCTGGTCCAGTGTATCATTTAAAGCTCTCGTTTCTTTGGAGATGTTGTGCTTAGAAGACCTATCGAGGGTAGAAAGACCTAGATTGAAGTCACCAAGTATAAGTGAATTATTATCTAAGTATTTCTTCACTTTGGTTATTAATTGATTGATATATTTGGCAGCTCCCACATTCGGGGCATATATATTGAGGATTGTTAATTCCTCTTGTTGGATAGATCCTTTAAGTATGATATAGTGTCCCTCTTCATCTCTCACTACAGACTTCGGGGTAAATTTTAGTTTATCTGATATAAGGATGGCTACCCCTGCTTTCTTTTGAGGACCATTTGAATGGTAAATGGTTCTCCAACCTTTTATTTTCAGGCTGTAGGTGTCCTTCTGTCTAAAATGAGTCTCTTGTAGACAGCAAATAGATGGGTCCTGCTTTTTTATCCAGTCTGAAACCCTGTGCCTTTTGATGGGGTCATTAAGCCCGTTCACATTCAGAGTTACTATTGAGAGATATGAGTTTAGTGTCATCATGATATCTATCCAGTCCTTGTTTTTGTGGATTGTTCCACTGAACTTCTTCTTAAAGGGGAATTTTAAGAGTCCCCTTAAAATTTCTTGCAGAGCTGGTTTGGAGGTCACATATTCTTTTAGTTGCTGCCTGTCTTGGAAGTTCTTTATCTCTCCTTTCATTTTGAATGAGAGCCTTGCTGGATAAAGTATTCTTGATTGCATGTTCTTCTCATTTAGGACCCTGAATATATCCTGCCAGCCCTTTCTGGCCTGCCAGGTCTCTGTGGAGAGGTCTGCTGTTACCCTAATACTCCTCCCCATAAAAGTCAGGGATGTCTTGTCTCTTGCTGCTTTAAGGATCTTCTCTTTATCTTTGGAATTTGCAAGCTTCACTATTAAATGTCGAGGTGTTGAACGGTTTTTATTGATTTCAGGGGGGGAATCTCTCTATTTCCTGGATCTGAATGCCTGTTTCCCTTCCCAGATTAGGAAAGTTTTCAGCTATTATTTGTTCAAATACATATTCTGGCCCTCTGTCCCTTTCGGCGCCCTCGGGAACCCCAATTAAACGTAGGTTTTTCTTCCTCAGGCTGTCGTTTATTTCCCTTAATCTATCTTCATGGTCTTTTGTTTATCTCTTTTATCCTCAGTTTCCCTCTTTGCCATCAACTTGTCCTCTATGTCACTCACTCGTTCTTCCACCTCGTTAACCCTCGTCGTTAGGACTTCTAGTTTGGATTGCATCTCATTCAATTGATTTTTAATTTCTGCCTGATTAGCTCTAAATTCTGCAGTCATGAAGTCTCTTGAGTCCCTTATGCTTTTTTCTAGAGCCACCAGTAGCTTTATAATAGTGCTTCTGAATTGGCTTTCTGACATTGAATGCAATCCAGATTTTGTAACTCTGTGGGAGAGAGGACTGTTTCTGATTCTTTCTTTTGAGGTGAGGTTTTCCTTCTAGTCATTTTGCTCAGTGCAGAGTGGCCAAAAGCAAGTTGTATTGGGAAAAGGAGAAAAAGAGAGGAGAGAAAGAAGGAAAGAAAATAGAAAAAGAAAAAAGAAAAAAGAAAGAGAGAAGAAAAAGAGAAAGAAAAAGAAAGGGAAAAAAGGGTGGGGGAAGCAAACAGAAATCAAAAAGAAAAAAAAAAAAAAACACGGGGGAGTATCTTCTGATTCTGTATACTTAAATCCCTTGACTTCCCCTGGAACTTGTCTGTCTCGCTGGTCTTCTGGGGGAGGGGCCTGTTGTGCTGATTTTCAGGTGTTAGCACTTGGGGGAGCAGCTCTGCCCCCTGCCTGGTGCAGGGCTCAGTGGGGGGTTGTTTACCCTGTGAGGCCCCAGGAGGGACAACCGCAGTGGCGAGGCCAGCTCTGGAGCCCTGGATTCAGCCCCCGCAGGAACTCCAGAGCTCTCCGTCTGCAGGCTCTGGGGCGGGCCGCTGATCTGCTCAGCTCGGGGCAGGAGCGTCCTTGCAGTCCTGGGTCCTCCTGGCCTCTGCCTGTCCTGGGGGGGAGGATGGATCCTGGGCTGTGTCCCGGCGCCCAGTGCTCCCGGCCTGCGTTGTTGGATTTGCGCTCCTGGCCGCGCAGCCCCCTCCGCGGAGCCGCTGCCCGAGCTCCTCTGAGCTGCTCCCGGGTCAATGCGTGCGCGTGCTGCAGCCCTTTAGGGGAGCTTGGTGCACTCTCCCCGGGGTGCAGTTGCTGTGTTAGTGTCCCAGGGAGCCTGAGGGCATCCCCGCCCTCCTGGGTCCTGCTCTAACTCCCTGCAAGCGTCTTTCCGCCCGGGGAAGATTGGTGCAGCTCCTGCTTCTCTGGGACGGAGCTCTCCTGTCCTGGGGACACTCCCCCCGGCCTTAGCCAGGCTCTTCGCGGGGTCCCTCCCCCTTGGATGCCTTTTGTTTCTTTATCCCCGCCCCCCCCCGCCCCGTCTTCCTACCTTGATAGAAGCGCGAACTCTTCTCACTGTAGCATTCCAGCTGGTCTCTCTTTAAATCTCAGGCCGAATTCATAGATTTTCAGAATGATTTGAAGGTTATCTAGGTAATTTGGTGGGCACAAGTGACTTGGTGGGCACAGGTGATTTGGGAACCCTACTCTTCTGCCATCTTGCCCCTCCTCCCCGGAATTGACTTTAATTCAGTGATAAGACTTTCGTATTAATTTCTATCTTCACAGAGGTGAGAAATGCCATTACTCAACCAGGCAATGGATATTTGAAATAAAAAGATGTATTTGACTTAGGGAGTTGTATGGCATACATAAAAATGAAGAGGCTTATAACTGAATTTCTCTTAGATACCTGGTTTAGACTTCTTCTATAAATTTACCTAAAATACAAGAAATGAATTACCATATCAAATTTTATTTTTTAATTTAAATTCAATTAGTCAACATACATTATTTATTAACCAATGGAACATAGATAATTTTAAGGTATAAGCAGAAAGATAGTATTTTTCAGGAAATCAGAAAACCATTCCACCAACAAGCACAGCTTCTCTGTCTTCTCTAAAAATTTTCATAGAGTTGGACACTTAGAAAATGTCCTTCTGTGCTTATCCAGGTGGGGACCTCTCAGGTAGTTCCCAAGAAAGAAAGGTTCATGTTAAAAGATTTCATAGTCTCTATATCATAGCGCCTGATTAGTCTATGCCCAGGGCACTCAAATATGAACACTTGCTTGCATTTTCAGTAAATCAAGGCAAAGATATTTGACTACTTGGAAATTCCATCTCTCTAGAGTCAGTTAAAACACCCATCTAAATGAGACAATATAAATGTGAAATCTTGGACAAATGATATCTATGTTGAGTATTCAATATTCTCCAGAAAGTGAATATTCTATAATGGAGAAGAGAAAGGTAGAAAGATAAGTAAAAGTAAAGAGTTAAATTAGAAAACTTAGAAGAAAAGAAAATAGGCTAATGAGACCTTTAAATAAAGTCAGAGAAGATGTTTATATTCTTGTGACCACAAGAATAAGCATAACCAAGAGCCCTGTTAAGAGTCCAACCAACCAAAAAGACCTAAGGAGGTCCCAGTGAGATGGAACTCTGGTCCCCACTCACAATCCTCTAGGCAATGGGACCTCCTCCGCATGCTAATTGCATCATTATGAGACAAGCCAAATGCAAATGAAATAAACAATAATTTGGGGACAGAACAACATGTGGACTGGGCAATTTCTCCTTAGAGACAGATTGTAGGAGGACTTCTGGAGGGTCTATGAAGCAAAAGATGAGAAGGAATAAACTGGGCTTGAAGTGCTCAGACATTTCTCAAATCCTATAGATGTACCTCTCATAACTTGCTTTGAATTTGGTTTTGGCTTATTATTGACCATAACCAAAACCAAATTCAAAGCAAGTTATGAGAGGTACAACTACAGGATTTGAGAAATGTCTGAGCACTCAAGCCCAGGTCTTCTTTTATTAGAACTATCACACTTTAAAGTATGCATGCCTTTTGACCCAGAGAGTACATTTTTAAGGCTCTATCCCACAGAAATATTTGTACGTGCACACAAAGACACAGAAACAGAGATTTTCCAATGCAATATTACCTATAATATTCTAAAATTGGAGCAAAGTCTAAATGTCCAAGAATAGGAGGGTGCTAAATAATCACACACACACACACACACACACACACACACAGAGATCAGAGTATAGTGGTTAGAACAAAGTCTTCAGAACCAAAATGCTTGGGCTTACATTTCAGCTTCACTGCTTACCAGCTATGAGCCCTTGGCCAAATTGCTTAGCTTTTCAGTGACTCAGTCTTCCTCAATGCTAAAAAGAAGACAAAATTTCTTTGTCTGTAGCGCTATTGTGAGAGTTAAATGAGATGCCTCTCTAAAGAGTCAGAACATTATCTGGCACATAACAGGTACTCAGTACATGTTAGCATGATTCTTATTTTGAACACACAATTATGTAGTATTTAAAAATAGAATCCAGCTGTAGCTTCTACCATAAAACTCTGCAAAATACACTGTGAAATGAAAAAAGGTCGCAGAACAGTAAGTGAAGAATGATTCTATTAATTATTTAAGTGTATATAAGCAAACGTGTATATGTACGTATATAAAAGCATAGCAGAAAGTGTGGAAAAACCAGCCAGTAGCAACAATTATCCCTAGAATTGTATTGAATGGCAGGAGGAACTGAAAGGAGATAGCTTTCTTCCTCTTTATATTGCTGCATTTGAGAAGCTTTTTTACAAACATAGATTTTTATTTTACTTATGTACTTTTAAAAATACAGTTGACTCCTGAACAACACAGGTTTGAACTGCATGAGTCCATTTACATGTGGACTTCTTCAATAAATATATTGTACAATTTTTTGAGATTTGTGACAATTTGAAACAACTTGCAGATGAACTATGTGTCCTAGAAATATTGAAAAATTAAAAAGTTGTGTATGTTACGAATGCATAAATTATATGGAGATCTTAGTCTATTTTATCACCGACTACCATAAAATATACACAAATTTATTATTAAAAGTTAAAATTTTTAAAAAAGTTAAAATTTATCAAAATACACACAGAGACTGTATATGGCATCATTTGCAATCAAGAGAAATGTAAACAAAAATAGGGATGCAGTACTAAATCATAACTGCATAAAGTTAATTGTAGTACATGCCACAATACTATAAGAATTTCATAGTGGTGAGTTCAAGTGCTGAGTATCTGCTTAAAATGCTATATGATGCTAATCATCTCTGCATGAGCAGTACATCTCTCTGGTAAATTGAGTAGTGCAGTAAAAAGTGATTTCTCATGGTTCTTGCATATTTTTCATTGTGTTCAGTATAATACCATAAGCTTTGAATAATACCAGGGGACCCATATGAAATGCCATTAGTGATTCTGGAAGTGCTCTCAAGAAGCAGAGAAAAGTCATGACATTACAAGAAAATGACGAATTGCTTGATATGTACCATAGATTGAGATCTGCAGCTGTGGTTGCTCACCATTTCAAGATAAATGAATCCAGTGTAAGGATACAGTAAAAATAGAAAAAGAAATGTGTAAAGCTGTCATTGTAGCTACACTAGCAGGTGCGAAAACCTTGCACTTTTTGTGAATTACCTTTTTATCTTGTATTGAAAATGCACCTTTTATATGAGTGCAGGATTGCTATAAGGAAGGCATGCCTATAGACTCTAATATGATTTGAAAAAAAGCAAAATAATTATATGACAACTTTAAGCAAAAAGAAGATAAAGGATCTAAAGTTGGAAAATATGGTGCCAGCAAAGGATGGTTTGATAATTTTAGAAAGAGGTTTGGCTTAAAAAATGTCAAGATAACAAAATCAATTTCTTCTGATCAAGAGGCAGCAGATAGGTTCCCAAAGGCCATAATAAAATCATTGAAGAGAAAGGATATCTGTGTCAACAGGTTTTTAATGCAGACAAACGTGTCCTATCCTGGGGGAAAAATGTCACAAAGGACATTTATTACTGAGGAAGAGCAGTGAACACAGGTATTTAATGCAGAAGGGATAGGCTAACTGTACTGTTTTATGCAAATGCAGTTGAATTTATGATCAAACCTACCCTTATCTATAAAGTGGTTAATCCTCAAGCCTTGAAAAGAAAAAATACCAGCTGCCAGTCTTTGATTGTATAACATGAAGGACTGGACAATAAGAATCCTTTTCCTGGATTGGTTCTATCAATGATTTGTCCATCAAGTCTGGAAGTACCATATCAGTAAAAGACTGTCTTTTAAGTTCTTTTGATATTAGATAGTGCCCCTGGCCACCCAGTACTCCATGAGTTCAACATTGAAAGCAATTAAGTATTCTAATTGCCCCTAAACACAAATTCTCTAATTCAGCCTCTAGATCAGGGTGTCATAAGGACCTTTAAGGCTCACTACACATGAGAACTCCATGGAAAGAATTGTCCATGGAAACTCCATGGAAAGAATTGTCAATGCTATGGAAGAGAACTCTGATAGGGAGAAGATTATGAAAGTCTGGAAGGGTTATACCATTAGAGATGCCATCCCTGTTATAAAAAAGCTGTGAAAGCCATCAAAGCCTGAAACAATAAATTCCTGCTAGAGAAAACTGTGTCCAGATGTTGTACATGACTTCATAGGACTTACAAGAGAATCTATCAAGAAGATCATGAAAGAGATTGTGGATATGGCAAAAAAGGTGAGAGGTGAAGGGTTTCAAGATATGGATCTTGGAGAAATTCAAGAGCTAACAGACACCACACCAGAGGAATGAACAGAAGACAATTTGATGGAGATGAATACTTCTAAACCAGTTCCAGACAATGAAGAAGATGTAGAAGCAGTGCCAGAAAACAAATTGACATTAGACAATCTGGCAGAAGGGTTCTGATTATTCAAGACTCCTTTTGACTCCTTTTACAACATAGAGTCTTCTATGAAACAGGCGCTGAAACTAAAGCAAATGGCAGAAGAATTGGTATTATATAGAAACATTTTTAGAGTAATGAAAAAAACAGAGTCAGAAATTATCTTGTATTTCTTTAAAGTTACACCCAGTGTGCCTACTGCCCCTGCTTCCCCTTCTACCTCTTCCACTTCTACCTCTGCTGCTGGGGATGCAGCAAGATGGACCCCTCCTCTTCCTCCTCCTCCTCAGCTTACTTAACATGAAAATGACAAGGATGAAGACCTTGATGATGATCCACTTTTACTTAATGAATAGTAAATAATCATGCCATACAGTTAATAAACTTACCTATTATGTATGCATATGTCTTCATGTGAAAAAACTAGCATCTGTATAGCAAGAACTGTAAGAGACATTTTTGTATTGTCATCATCACCTAAGTATCATTCATCATGTAAAACATTGTGTACAAGACTTGTATGGAAATGGATAGCCTACCCTTACACAGACACAAGGTGAGTGATACTTAATATAAAATTAATAATGTGTTTGTTTTCTTACTGTTTCATAAATTTGTTTTCTAAGGATTATATCACTATACAGTATGCCTCCCTCTTTCTAATTAGAGAAACTTTGTATCAGCCTGTCGTCAGCCTGTCATCACAGGTGTTTTTTATAAGCATGTTAGCAATGTTTCCAACACTGTAATATGAATATGACTGTAATACTCAATGCCATAGACTTTGTATAAGTATTCATTCATTAGTGTATTGGCTAGGCTACCGTGAAGCAGTCATATTGATTATACTAGGCCACCATAAAGCACTCATATCGCTGTTTCTTTGTTACCAATGCATGAATTGTTATACTTGTATATAAATATTTTTCATGTTATGTTTTCATTTTTGATGTCTAATGTTAGTAATACATAGAACATCTACAGTGTTTTATATCATATAAGACAACATTGATGTAGGCACTGATAGACAATCCATCTTGCAAACAGGTAATGTAAATTTACAGTGTCAATATAGTAAAGTACTGTAAATGTATTTTCTCTTCATTATGATTTTAATAACATTTTCTTTTCTCTAGCTTACCCTGTTTTAAGAATACCATATACAGTAAATATACAAAATATGTGCTAATCACTGTTTATGTTATTGGTAAGGCTTCTACTCAACAGTAGGGCTATTTGTAGTTAAGTTTTGAGGGAGTCAAGGTTATATGCAGATTTTCAACTGTGCAGGGGTCAGCACCTCTAACCCTTGCATTGTTCAAGGGTCAACTGCATATACTTCTGAAAATAGAGTAAGAAGACAACTAATTAAGTAAAGATGCAATAAAAACAGTGAAAACAATTCTGAACAAGTGTGTGTCTGCAATGATTTAACAATCTGAGTTTCCAAGGAAAAGGGAAGTAGGACTTCTTAGTCTATGGTCACAAGTGTAAGACAAGGACAGGACTAAGATAAAGCAAGCACGGTGACTAGTATTAAGAAAACTGTAGACACTCACTTTTAGAGCTATGACTTGCACAGTCCTTAGATCTGGCCTTGGTCTAACATTACATTGAAAATATCCTCCAGTCAAAGGATCTGCTTAGCGGCCAGTATTACACAAAGACAATGTCCAAAACTATAAAGTATAGATTTCATTCTCTTTCCACTCCCACTTTAAAGAAAAAAAAATAACCTAATTGATTTTTAACATCTGGAGTTTAAGACTGATGTATCCCAGGTGCAGTCTCCCAGAATTCAAACTGAACAAAAGTCCCACCTTCTTTATACCTATTCACTTTTCCCTTCTGTAATGTCATCCTGACCAAAAGGATATTATTTATGTGATCTGGGAGAGGGAGTTGGGGGGTGGGGGTGGGGTTCATGAGTCTTTTTAAATGCTTGAGTACGAAGCATTGGATTCTTAAATGGTTTGACAGGGAATTCACTCTTTTCCTTTGGCTAGTATGATACCTGCATAAACATTTATAAAGTTAGCTAGGCTTAGGAATGCAGTATGACACTGGCCCAGGGTGAAATGAAATATCCAACACAGAGTAGTATTTACCTATCTGACTGAAATGCTTCAGGATGGCCTCATCATTTGTTTATGGAAGACATTCATTCTGATTGGTCAGTGCCCATGCCTTCTTTTTTAAAAATAATTTTGAATATCATCCCTGTGAAAAACTAAGACTATGCTCAATAAACAGTTTCATATGTAGTCCAACCAGCTGAGCTAATACCTATAGATATTGATAGTTTAGTCTTCTTTACTGCATGGTAACACCACTAGATGGCAATAGTTTCTGTATTTCATGTGGCAAGTTGAATAGTCCCACCAAACATGATGCATTTTTCAAGTGCAGAGATTCACTACCCAAGTGAAACTGATCCTAGATAAAGGCCACATAAAGTAAATCAATTTAAAAGGAAGGACCAAAATTCAATATTACATAGAGAAAAGTGATTCTGGATTTATCTCATAAAATTAAAAAAAAAATCTTTTAAATGCAATTACTCCCCGTTTTGTCTTTATAATTTATAGAATTTCAATTATAATCATAACTGCTTCTAATTATTAGAACAAAGAATGAATCACATTTTGATTGTTTAGAGAGACAAAATTTCTCTAACAAATGTTTTAGGAGTCTAATATAATGTCCTTAGTTTCAAAACTCAGCATGGTTTTGTAAAAATACCTATGGCATTTAACAATTTTTTCAGGAGCATCTCTTAGTTCTGTGATAATCCAATCATTCTCTTTGGAAATGCTAATTTAATCTGTTTCATTTTCATTTGTTAATTCATCTATTCATTTATATCTAATCTGTGCAGGAATCAAGCAGTTCTCCAAACATCATTTTCTTCAACATCGTTAAATATTGCTGTAGTAGGTAGAATTCTAAGATGGTCCCCAAGATTCCTGCCTGCTGGTATATTTGTGCTGTGTAATTCCCTCCTTATGAATATGGGTAGGGACTGTAACTGTGGGAAAGTCACTGCTGTAATTGTGTTAGGTCACATGAGATTCTGTCATAGCAGACAAGAGTAAGATTCTCCTGTTGGCCTTAGAAAATGCAAACAGCCAAGTCAAAATTTCCCATGGAGGAGAATGTGTGACAAGGATCTGAAAATGTCCTGAAGGAGCTGAGAGCTGTCCCCCCTGTTACCAACCAAGAAAATGGGGACTTTAGTCCTATAATCACAAGGAACTGAATCCTACCAACTAGTGAGTGTGAAAGAAGACCCTGAGTTTCGATAAAGTCACAGCCCCAGCTATCACACTGTAATTTCAGACTCATGAGACCCTTAGCAGACAACCTGGCTAAACCACACTAGAACTCCTGCCTCATGGAAACTGTGAAATAATAAATATGTGTTGTTTTAAGCTCTTAAGTTTGTGGTGATTTCCTATGCAGCAATAGAAAACTAATACACTCAAATTTTTTCAAATATTTATATAATTTGCATAAATATTTAGAGACTCTCTCAATGAAAAACAGTAGACAGAGTTGTTGGTAAGAAGGATTAGGACAGTCAGATTCCACAGTTAAGAGCAATGCATTTCTGAGTGAGGACAGATATTGTGAGATATTCTGAGTGAGTGCCTTAGGTACTCTGAGTGAGGACAGTGAGGATAGTCCGTGTGTGTGTGTGTCTGTAAATATGTACATATGTACATGTATATATAACAACATATATGTGTATGTATATATGTATGCATTCATGTATGTATATGGGGAATAGAGTGAGAGAGAAAACAAATGTAAAAAATGTTAAAAATGGATGTATATTGGTAAAGTATATATAAATTTTCATCACACCATTCTTTCAAACTCTCTACAGTTTTTCTTTGTTCAAAATAAAAAGAGGAAAAAAGTAGACAAACAATGCATTATTAAGAAGACCCCCCCCCACCACCGCTAATACTGACTTCTCAACATAAACAATGGAAGTCAGAAGACAATGGAAGTATATTAGGAAAACACTGAAAAAAAACCCTGTCAATTTATAATTCAATGTCCAACAAAAAATATTGTTTAACAATGAAGGCAAAATAGACACTTTCAAATAAACAATAGTGGAGGGAAAGGGAAGGGAAATGACCCTAATTAAAGCACAGAGATCCAGAAAGTAGTGAAGAGCAACAGTAAATATGTGAATAAATATATAGAAATACTAACTTCATAAACAGTGGTAATTTATTGTAGAGCTACTGTAGATTTAAGTCTACAAACTTAAAATCTCTCACCTGACTCTGGAAATTCCCTAGTCATGACTCATTGGGAAAAGGACTATGAAAACTATAGGGGTTAAAGGTCAGTTGCCTGCATTAGGTATCCTACATATGTAAATGTGATGGGACTCTATTGTTGTCCCTGAGACAAATCTGAAAGCAAAAATTGCAATTCTCAACTATTTGCTTGCAAAGGACACTGTGACAGTACAGATAAAAACACAAAAGACATGAATCATGCATTTTTTACTAAGAGTTTCAGACTCCTCAGCTAAATATTTTACCCAAGTTTTAGGTAAGTACAGATTAAATTTTCTTTTCCCGGGATCCCTGGGTGGCGCAGTGGTTTAGTGCCTGCCTTTGGCCCAGGGCGCGATCCTAGAGACCCAGGATCAAATCCCACGTCAGGCTCCCGGTGCATGGAGCCTGCTTCTCCCTCTACCTGTGTCTCTGCCTCTCTCTCTCTCTCACTGTGTGCCTATCATAAATAAATAAAAATTAAAAAAAAATTTTTTCTTTTCCCTCTAGTATACGGCAGATAATTAGTCATAGTAATATAACAGCAATAATAGTAATAAGCAGCAGCAAAAATAAAATAAAATAAAATAAAATAAAATAAAATAAAATAAAATATACATACACACATACTTTTACCCCAAACCAGGAAAAAACAAAAGAATCCTGAACAATTTACAAATTTGTCCTGTTTGAACATTGAACCAGGACTAGAAGAAGTATGTTAAGTATGAAAAACCTAAGCTCAGAGCTTTTAGGATGGGAGCATTAAAAAAAAAAAAAAAGTTTTTTTATCATTACATTTGCCTTCTCTATTACCTTGTTGGTCATGCATTTTTATATTATCTTATAGTGGTTTTCCTAGAAATTAGAATATTTATCTTTAACATATGTACATTTAATATAAATAAGTACTTTTGCCAATTCCCAAGAAATTCAATGTTAGAACACTTTAATTCCATTTACCTCCCTCCTACCAACTTACTTCTGTGCTACCATGTTCAGATATATATCTCATAAAAGATATTTGCCCATTTTCCTATTGGTTGTCTTTTTTCCTTATTGAGCTATAGAAACTTTATTTCTAAAATTATGGATATTAGTCTTTCTTTAGTTTTACATATTGTAAATATTTTCTCCCAATCTATGCTTTCTTTTTTTAAAACAGCTTTATGGGTATATAATTGACATATAATAAACTGCACATATTTAAGGTGTACAGTTTGATGAGTTTTAACCTATTCATACATCTATGAAACCATCACTACAACTAAGACACTAAACACATGTATCATCTCCCAAAGTTCCTTCATGGCCCTGTGTAGTCCATCCCCTTTCAGACACCCTTTCCCCATCCAAACTTCAGGCACTGACTGGCATGTTTTCTGCCTCTAGAGATTAATTTGCATTTTCTAGAGTTTCATATGAAAGAAATATAATATGTACTCTTTTTTTACCTGGATTTTTTTTTTTTTACTCAGTTACTTTGAGATTTATCCAGCCTATTGCTTCAGGTCTTATTATTGTTTCTCTGAGTAGTATTCCATTGTATGGACATACTAACATATTCACATCTTAATAGACATTTGGGCTGCTAATACTTGGTATTAGCAGTCTTTTTACCTTTATCCATTCTAGTTGGTATGAGGTAAATATCATTATAGTTTACATTCCCCTGATGACTAATGCTACTTAGCACCTTTTGGTCTGCTTATTACCAAAGGATCTGTTTGTATCTTTTGCTCATTTTTAATTGGGTTGTCTGTCTTCTTATTTTTTTTTAAATTTTTATTTATTTATGATAGTCACAGAGAGAGAGAGAGAGAGAGAGAGAGAGAGAGGGAGGCAGAGACACAGGCAGAGAGAGAAGCAGGCTCCATGCACCGGGAGCCCAACATGGGATTCGATCCCGGGTCTCCAGGATCGCGCCCTGGGCCAAAGGCAGGCGCTAAACCACTGCGCCACCCAGGGATCCCTGTCTTCTTATTATTGAACCGTGAGAGTTTCTTGTATATTCTGACATAATTCCTTTATCATATAGGTGATTAGTGAATACTTTTCTTTCCTAGTCTATGGCTTGTCTTTCAAAGAAAAGTGGGGTTTTTTTTCTTTTGTTTTTTATTTTTTATCCCCTGCACATCTCAATAGCAGCAAAGCATGTTCTGAGGGTTAGTTAAGTAAATCCCAGAATCTGAGCTCAATTGTTTATGTTATCATTGAATAAGAATAATTACTCTTCTGTGTTTCAGTCAATGAGTATTTACACAATATCCCCCTGATGTCAAGTAAAATACTGCCTAGAACAGCACAAAAGGCCATTAGTTCACTGCCTTAGAGTTGTTGGCTTTGTAATATAAGCTTCTCAAAAGTAGTGAGGTTGACATGTTGAAAACCTGCAACTGATTTAGAGTTCACTCATTATCAGCTCTAATTAATAACTGAGCTCATCCACCAAAAGACAGTTTCAGAGACAATCAGAAAGCAAACACTCTTAACTTGCTACACTTGACTTGAGGCTGCAACTGATGCTTTTAGCTACAGGAGGCTTATGAAAGCAATTCATTTCATTGCCAGGGTCCTGCAAATTTTCATCTATACTGATTTCATACCTGATCCACATGACTGTTCTTCTAAATTTAGTCAGTGTCCAAAATGTTCCTCCAAGAAGCCAACTAAAAGTATTTGTTCTCTGGCATCAACTACAATAGTACGGCACTAAGAAGGGAATCAGAAGAGAGACAGCAAGGTGAAAAGGAAGAACACTGTCCTCCAGAGACTGAGTTCTATGAGGCAGAACAAGATGACACTGGGACACTATCAAAAAATCTCCAAGGAGAGGGATCCTTGGGTGGCTCAGCGGTTTAGCACCTGCCTTCAGCCCAGGGCCTGATCCTGGAGCCCCGGGATAGAGTCCCACATCGGGCTCCCTGCATGGAGCCTGCTTCTCCCTCTGCCTGTGTCTCTGCCTCTCTCTCTGTGTGTCTCTCATGAATGAGTAAATAAAATCTTAAAAAAAATTTTTTTTTAAATCCCCAAGGAGAAAAATTCACTTTAATGGGAGACACAAATCCATTTTTCTGTAATAACATTGTGCCAGGATAATAATTTGAAGTGTAATATTAACTGGCATAGTTTTCTTCTTCCAGTTTTCCTTTGCTGGCACTCATTGCCTAAAAGATAGGCAGTTAAGAGCAAGGATACAAGTGTATGCATATCTCTGTGTGTGTAAACAGAAAGAGAGAAAGCAAATGAAACAAAAATTTAACCATTGGTGTATTTAGATAAAAGGTATAGAGATGTTCATTACATTAGTCTTACAATTTTTACAAAGGTCAAGTTTTTCAAAATTAACACACTTTTTGAGATGGGAAAAAAGAGACAGAATCAAACAAGAAAGCAAAATAGTGAGATGATGTCTAGGGGCGGGGGCAGCACTTTAAGCAAAGGGGCTAATATTTGTTGCAAAGAGGAAGTGATAAGATGCTCAGATATGATAACAGAGGAGACTTGTACTAACTTTACTTCCCACCTGGATTTCTGGGAGGCAGTGGCCTTGCCTGGAGGAAAAATGTAGAGGGCTGCATGCCCTGTTGAAGGCCTAGAGAGATTCAGACTGCCAACCACATTACTCAAGGCAGAGCAGAGCAGCAGCTTAGCTTTGCATCCTTCCCAGAACCTGAGGTATTTGTAAATTGCCACGATGCTAGTACTACTCCAGAAAGAAGGACAGACAAAGAAACTCCCAACTTAACGAAGTTTAAACCTGGAAAGACTGAGTTTATCACAAGTAACTATGTTTTACGCCATTCAACAGGATGGTGGTTTGACATTGAGATGAGGATCAGTGCTAAAAAAAAAAAAAAAGAAGAAGAGTATTCCATTTCTTGTGCACTTATGTTTCTGTGGTCTGAGAGTCTATACCCACAACAACAATATGTTCTCTCTAACAAACAGATATTGCTTGGGCATTGTTAACTTTTCCCAAACTCTGGACATTGGTAATTTAATCTTTATTCAGTCCTCTAGGATTCTCTGAGATCAGTTTTAATGGACTGGAGCAAAAAGAGAGGAAAAGATGACTTTACACTTGTGAATACCAAATATGAGTACTCAGCTTTTTTGCCTTCCAGCAGCAATTCCTCTTTTGGTAAGTGCTTTTCTTTTTAAAATGACAAACACTCTCAAATTGGCAAATACTTTAAAAAAGTAGGATATGGAAAGGCTTTCTAGAATCCAAATCCAATTTTGATGATTACCTAGTCATTTCTTGAAGCTCAGGGAGGGCACCTTGTATACTCATAGAATTTTGGAAGAATTGATAGCTAAATTATCAGCTTAAGTCATGTTTTAAATGTCAGCCCTCTAAAAGAAGCCCAAAAATATTCCTTGTAGTCTGTGCCATTAAGCTAGATTTTTATTTGGCAGTGTTAAGCTGGAGATTCTTGCAACATTAAGACAACAATCTCTTCTGTGTAGATTTTTTAGTACCTTGGGAATTCAAAGATCAAGTTGCTTAGAGATCCTGTGGAATTTTCAGAAAAAGCAAACTTTAATCTTGATATCTGTAATTAATGTTTTATCTTGCTCTGAAAATTTAGTTTTCTGATAGCATTAGCAGCTTTTTGGAGTGGAATGATGTTATTGCTATACCACATCCTACACAGCTTCCCATCCCAAGAGTAGGTGGGGTATGTCAGGGTTTTCTATTGGCTCCTCTCTCTTGGGCACAGTGTCAGCCTGTCAAGATGTCCAGGCTTCCTAAATGAGCCTAATGCTGGTCTAGTTTCAGTGCTTTTTATATTGGAGTCTATACTGGAGAACCAATGTGCATGCATGCTTAGAACACAGAGTCAGTTGAGGGTTGTGAAAATATGTTTAACATATAATGCAGTGGAAATGTGAAAATATCTGTATAATTCTGGCACAATTAAAAAAATATCTTTTTCTCAGTAATCCAGACCACTGGCCACTCAGTCAAAAGCAAGTTATATAAACCTAACCAACCTATATGTATACAAACACACACATACACAGACACACAGAAATATGAATTTATTGTAACTAAGGCATAGGCTAGTTCTAACTACTCCAACATATTTCCACTTATTTATACCATAACTCTTCATGCCAAGATGCATATACTCAGCTAACACACAAATCAATACCATCACCAAACTCAAAAGAGAGAATTCATCTTCCATTTCACCCTTAAAAGACAATTTATTAACTTGACTAAGTAGCCTAAGTAATTAGAGAGAGCACATAGTCACTCTTTCATTCACTCAATAATAATTTATTGAACTCCTACTCTGGGGTTTGGCACCCTCACTGAAGATGCCACAGTGAACAAGATAGACTGTGTCTGGCTGCCTCTGATAGGACATGCTAGTGAGGGGAGAGATACAATGAACAAGGAACAAAACTAACAAAATAATGGTCAGACGGTAATAAGAACCTAGAAGAAACTAAAGTGGAGTTTTATCTTAGAGTGGCTGTAAGGCTGCCTCAGATTGAAGAATTAGAGAATGTCCCATTAGAGGTGACTTTTGAGCTAAGAGCTGTCTCACAAGTGTTTAGGATACAGCTCTGTCTTCTGATTTTTGGGCCATTTTATGGCTTGGCCATGAGAAAAGATCATGTACAAATGCAATTATTATAATAAATACCTTGTGGATGAGGTTCTATATTATATCCTCAATGTCAACCTTCTCCCTTTTTAAGCTTCACTCTAAAATGATATTATACGACTGGAATCCACTTTGGAAATATAAGTGGCAAGTCTAGACTCATTAGCTGTGAGTGATACAGAAATCCCAAAAAAAGATGTTCTTGCAGAGGCTGAGCTGGCCTTTTAGACAAAAATAATGAGTTCATTGCTATGCTGGCTGCCATAGGCTCACACACCTCGGCCTCTATCAGTGACCAAAATCATGCAACAAAATGACTCTTTAAGTGTTTATGATGAAGAACAGCTACCAATACATCCAGACAAGCATTCTTCATTTGTATCTTCTGTGAATTCATCAGCCAGCAGTTCCCATGCTCAGGGTATGGAGCAGACATACTTCTTGTCAGGCAGTTTATCTACTGAGATGCTGTAGGTTGTTCATAGTCTTCTCATCTTGTACTTCATATACCTTTTGACTTATGACTTGTAGTAAACAGAAATAGCCACCTAAAGATGTCACCATACAAAGTTCTAAAAATGTTTATAAAAGAAAGTAACCACTAGTCATAAAAACTTGTGCTAATCACTTATTCTCCTTAAATATTTTTTGTATGTAAAAAGAAATGATTTAATCAAATGAACTCTAGTTCTAATTAAGTTTTAATTTTAGTTCTATTTTTAGTCATCTAGGATTCCATGAAAATGATTCAAACAGTATTTCTACACAAGGTAAGATGTAAAACATGTTTAAGTGCAATAAAAAATAATACCTGAGCATTTTAAGTACTGTGTCCATTGAGACTATGCTTGGCTGCAAGTAATAAAAGAGTTCACAGTGTCTTAAACAAATAAGGTTTTCTTTTTCTCACAAAACAAGTAGTCTAAAGGTCAGCTTAAGCTGTCTTTGGTTCAGCAGCACCACATGTTAGGGTCAGAGCACCTCTTGATTTTGCTCTCACTTTTGTAAACTCAAGTTCACAAAATGGCTGCTATACCTTCAAAAATCATACCCTCACAGCTGGCTGTAAGCTTGAGGGAGAGAAAAGCAGCTATCTTAGGTTTCATCTTTCTACCAGGAAAAGAAAGTATTCTGCAGAAGCTCATAAAGTAGCCAGCCCCTTTGGTCTCTTGTGTCCCGTGGCCAACTCTAGGTCCAGGGGTGGTTGTGAAAGAGAGTTTCCAGCTTCTCCAATTTGTAGAGTGGAGATCCCATCAATGACTATATGGTCAGCCAAGTAACCATGTCTATTATAATCATTTCAGATATCTTTTTATCCCTATAACCTCCTTAATTACAACTCACAAGATAGTTATGTGGGGTTTTATTAAAATATAGATATGAAACCAAGATTAAACTATTGAATAACTGAAATTTAAGAAGGTAATGGCTTGTAGGAAATATTAGCAGGGAAAGCCAATAACAATTGAGCCAAAAAGGAATGCCTCAAAATTGGTCAAAACAACTTAAGGCTAAAGGTTGGCTGATTTTTAAAAAATACCTTTTAATTGTAAAAAAAAAAAAAAAAAAATACAACTTTATTAAACAGAATCTCAGATTGTAAGTAATTATAAAGAAGAAAGTGGAAGTCACCTAAAAGTAACCCTTAATATATTTAGTATGAACTCTTAAAATTTTTTTCTAAGTATTCTATGTATATTCTTCCTTCCTCCACTCTATTCTTCCTGTAATCATACTAGAGTCTTCTGAACTCTACTTTCCTCTACTAAATATATCCTTGTCCCCTTTCCATATACTTACTGTGTTATATTCTACATACTCATGCCAGACTGCCTGGGTGTCACCCCAACTCTTTCACTTGGCAGATGCATAACCTTGGGGAAGTTATTTGACCTCCTTGTGCCTCACTTTACTCATCTTTAAAATTAGATAATAATACTATCTATGCAAATAATTATTGTGAAAATTAAATTAGTTCATATAGTGAACTTAGGACAGTGGCAAGCAAATAGTGAGTACTCAATAAATGTCACCTCTTTTTATTTTATGGATATATGTCAACTGAGTTCATTAATTCTGACTAGTAGATATTAGTATTATTTGAAAATATTTGATTTTATAAGTGGCCCATCCATTAATATCCTTGAAAATATATCTTTGAACACACATTCAATAATTTCGTATGGATACATTCCCTCAGATATAATTGCTGGGCCAATGGGTTATTCACATTTAAAACTTTGACACTTATTTCCAAGCTATCCTTTAAGAAACTTCTTCCCTTCCATGCAGCAGTACTTGTTTTTGTGTACAAGACAGCCTGTTTTTCTACAACATTTCCCATATCCCAATTATTTGGATAATAATTTTTGCCAAACTGGTCAGTGAAAAATCTCATTACTCTTGCATTTATTTTATCAGCAAAAAAATGAAAAAAGCTTTTAACTATTCATATTACTTTTTAAAAATTAATTACTTGATTATACTCTTTGAAGCTTAACTTATTTTTAAATTATAGGTGCTAGTAGTTGACCTATATACTCTTTAAATTGAAAGACTCCAATGCCAAAAGTGAGTTTGTCCATTTTCCAAACATTCTTTTTTTTTTTTTTAGAATTTTTTAAAAAGATTTTATTTATTTACTCATAGAGACACACACAGAGAGAGAGGCAGAGACACAGGCAGAGGGAGAAGCAGGCTCCATGCAGGGAGCCCAACGTGGGACTTGATCCCGCGTCTCCAGGATCACAACCCAGGCTGCAGGTGGCACAAAACTGCCATGCCACTGGGGCTGCCCTCTCTTTAGATTCTTGATGACTGCTACCAAATTTTTCTCAGGTTGAAAATAACGTATAGTCAGGAGCAATTTTCAGCCTTTCTGAGATGTATATGTCAAAAACACTTATAAAAATAAATAAAAAACACAAGAAACAAGTGTTGGCAGGGATGTGGAGGAAAAGGAACTGCTGGTGGGAATGCAAACTGGTGTTGTTACTATAGAAAATAGTATGAAGGTTATTCAAAAAATTAAAAATAGAATTACCATATGATCCAGTAATTCAACTATTGAGTACTTACTCAAAGAAAATGAAAACACTATCTTGAAGGGATATATGCCCCCTGTGCTTACTGCAGCATTATTTACAATAGCCAAAATATGGCAGCAACCCAATTGTCTATAAATAGATGAATGGATAAAGAAGATGTATTGTACATGCACAATGGAATATTATTCAGCCATAAAAAAGAATGAAGTCTTGCCATTTGCACAACAAAGATGGATCTAGAGTGTATAATGCTAAATGAAATAAGTCAGTCAGAGAAAGACAAATACTGTATGCTTTCACTCATATGTGGAATTTAAGAAACAAAACAAAACAAAAAAAAAAGAGACAAACAAAAACCCAGACTCTTAAATATAGTGAACAAACTAATGGTTACCAGAGGGTAGATGGGCCAGGAGATAGGGGAAATAGGTGATGGGGATTAAGAGTACACTTATTGTGATGAGCATTGAGTAAGTATAGAATTGTTGAATCACTATATGGTACACCTGAAACTACTATAACACTGTATGTCAACTACACTAGAATTTTTTTTTTAAAAAAGAATTTTACAACAACACTGTCTAACTTTACTTAAATAAAAAACAAACAAAAAATCCCAAAGATATAGTGAAAAAAAAATGGGAGGAAAACAGAAAAATTATTTTAAATGACAATGAGTTACTGAATTACTATTTGATTGTTTTAAAATGTTTATTATATTTTTATTTGTCTCAAACTGCTAGGGACAAAGGATGGGACTCCAGTGTTTTGCCAAATATTCCTGGCATACATCTTTGGAGGGAAAATAAATTGCTTGAGGCAGCTTTTCAAAAACCCTTTTCTAGGACCACCTGCCTCAGTATAACTTGGAGAGCTTAAATATTTGATTCTGTAGTTTAGTTCTCATGCTAATGATGAGTCCCTCAAAATATAGAATGGACAGTTGTATCTTTTAAAGCCCTCCCCAGAGAATGCTTACACACAGAATGTTGGAAGAACTTTGGGAGATGCCAGTTTACTAACATTAGTTCATCTAATTATTCACCTACTTATTTAAAAGAGATTTAAAATAATTACTGAGCACCTACTATATGCCAGTCATTGTGCTAGCAATATAACAAAGTCCACGTTCTAATAAAGCTTGCATTAAAATGCAGGAAAGCAAAGAATAAACAAATAAATGCGTATTGTTATGCAAAGTGGTAAGTGCTACTACAAAGAATAAAGAGGAGTGATAATTAACATGGAGTGAATACTACTTTATATTTACTATTAATCAACACCTTTATCTTTTTTACAGACAATAAAATCATTTTAATTTTGATCTTAGAGGTATTACAATTTCTCAGTTTGGGGCTGGCTCTCTAGTCTTCAGCATACTCTTGCTTCCATCCAGCACTGCCTATTTCTGGAGAATACTGGACACTATGGACTATTAGCAAGAGATGGACTCAACGGTCAAAGAGCTGGCCATCTCCGTCAATAATATCTTGAACACACCAGTGTATGTACATAGCAGACGTAACAATTAAGCAGTGTAAAATGTGAACCAAGGCAATAACAGTCTGTGCAAGCCTAATAAATGATCAACTACAATCTTTAAGAAATGCACAGCAAGGGATCCCTGGGTGGCGCAGCGGTTTGCCGCCTGCCTTTGGCCCAGGGTGCGATCCTGGAGACCCGGGATCGAATCCCACGTCGGGCTCCCAGTGCATGGAGCCTGCTTCTCCCTCTGCCTGTGTCTCTCCCTCTCTCTCTCTCTCTCTCTCTCCGTGTGTGACTATCATAAATAAATAAAAAATTAAAAAAAAAGAAATGCACAGCAAAATAATATGGAAGTGTCCAGCACATGGGATAGTGCCAGCAGCATGGTAAAGTTCAGCTGCTGAGACTCTTCTGGGGAGCTGCCAACTACCTGAGCATTCTATCACCCAGACTTTGAGCTAAAGGAAGGTTTGGTTAGGGATGAGAAGAATGAAGTAAAAGCTGTGATGGGTCTTGAAATAACTGGTTAAACCAAGTATTGGTCAATAAGCTTTTAGACTCTAAATCTGAATTCCAGCCAGACTCATACCAATAGTTCCTCTTCATTCACCAGTAGCTGCAACAGCAATCACAATGGAAGCAAATGCTTAGAAATAGTCATAAACAGTTGTTTGGCAGTTATCATTGACTATGTAGTTATGAGAATTTAGTGCTCACTCAAGATGATTGGCCCAAGAGCCCCTGTGATGTCAGCAAACTTACGTGCATGTGCACACATACACTGCACATGTGCATGCAAGGTGTTCTATGTACACAAGTATACTTTTATAGGAAGAAGTTCTATAGACTTCATTAGATATTAAAAGGAGACTGTGACCTAATAAAGCTTGGGTCAAAGATCAGCATCTCTTGGACCTTAAGCTGAAATATCTAATTCAGCCATAGAAGGCTTATCTTAGTTAGGATTAATGCCTTGGAATACTATTTCCACACTAACCTTAGCACACTGAAAAACTCCCTCAGTGTTATAAAATGTCTCAAACCTTGTGAGTTCAGTCTCCTGGACGAGATGGTAAAAGCTTCATATTTGTTACATATGAAGACCTGTGTTAGGCATTTTTAAAAACACATCACTGTGTAAGGTATCTATTGCTGCATAATAAACTACCCAAAACTTAGTAGTGTTGTTTACTCATGATTCTGTGAGGTCAGCAACTTGGATTGGGCTGAGATGGACAATTTTTGGAGGTCTGGAATGCCACAATATCACTTTTGCCACATTCATTAGTCAAGGCAGCTCACAAGACTGGAAACAGACTCCATTTCCCTTTTTTTTTTTTTTTTAAAGATTTTTATTTATTCATGAGACACAGAGAGACAGAGAGAGAGAGAGAGAGAGAGAGAGAGAGAGAGGCAGAGACACAGGCAGAGGGAGAAGCAGGCTCCATGCAGGGAGCCCGACGTGGGACTCGATCCCAGGTCTCCAGGATCAGGCCCTGGGGCTGGAGGCGGCACTAAACTGCTGAGCCACCCGGGCTCCCCTAGACTCCACTTCCTAATGGGAGACACAAGTCACATTGCAAAGTCACATTGTACATAGAAGAATCATTGTGGCCATCTTGGAAACAATCTACTACATCTGCATGCTGAAGAATTCATGGTTAAAATAAGATGTCTGCAATTTACTCAAAAAGCCCCAGAAAAAAAATTGATGGGATAATAGTTGAAACAAAAATGGCAAAAAGTAATCATTGTTAAAGCTTGATGATGGGCACATGTAGTTATTTATATTGGTCTCCCTAGCAGTTCTTTTTGGTTCTTTCTTTGGACTTCCATATTTCTGCTTACATTGCCCATCTGTTCTTGCATGCTGTCTACTTTATCCATGAGAGCCCTTAGCATATTAATCATAGTTGTTTTAAATTCTCAGTCTGATAATTCCAACAGCCCTGCCATGTCTTGCTCTGTCTCTTCAAACATATATATATATATATGTTCAGGGTTAAAGGTACTGCTGTAAACAGATCTTTAGTAATGTGATAGGAGCTGGGAAAGATGCACTGTAGTTCTATGATCAGGTTTGCCTTTTAGTGAGCCTGTGTGTCTCTGGACTGTGAACTTCACAAGTGTTTCTCAGTTTTTTTCTCCCCCATTAGTTGGCACAGGGTGGCTGGAGCCAGATGAAATTGGTTAGTTCCCTTCCCCAGGTGAGTTAAGCTATGATAATATCTTGCCAGGTTGGGCTCTGGTTAACTACCTGCTCCTGATGCCAGGTCTTATTAAGAACAGAGTGCTCTGGCATATTTCAAAATGGTTCGTTTCCCACCCCTGCTTGCTAGAAGCGTGATAGGATTTTTCTCCCATATTTACTGTGGGAACCTGGTTAAACTCCTAGAGGTAAATCTCACAATATTACAGGGAGTCCCCTTATGCCTGGATCCCCTTCGAATTTTTAACTCTGAGATTTGTCTACACTCAGCCTCCAGCAATTTGGCAATTATGGTTTCAGTTTTCCTATGTAGCACTTGTTGCCTCAATGGTACCTGCTTATAAGTCTCTGTTCCAGGAAATCATGCCTCCCCTGTATTAATCTCTCTGTCTCTCTAATCTTGAGGACAGTGGTTTGCCCTGTATCCTCTCCTTTCTTACATATCCTAGAAGAGTTGTTATTTCTCTAGTTAGCTTGGCTTTTTACTTGTTAGAACAGAGGCAACTTCCAAGCTCCTTACATGAAGAACCAGGAACAAAGGTCACATTAGTCTCTACTTTTGTGTATGTTTGCAATATTTTTAATAAAAAGATTAAAATTAAATTAACAAAATACACACTTTAAATTAATCCTTACAGTAATTATCTTCTCCCCTTTTATATATAGGGATATTGAGACAGGGAGCAGTCATGTGACTGGCCTTTGCTAAAGTTATATATTTATTAACAGTGGTTCATTTTTACTAAAGACATACAATGTGTCAGCACCTTTCTAATAATAATGCATATCGTATCTCATTTAATCCTCTCAACACTATGTACTACATGGTATTATTGTCCCCATTCTGTGATGGGAATACAGAAATACCAAGAGGATGAACAGGGTCACAGAATAAGTAGTGAACACAGGATTTGGATCCAAGAAATGTCTCCAAAGCCCCCACTCTTAGACTATTCTCTATAAAGAAGTAAAGTAGTGATTAGAACCAGAATTAAGGACGCCTGGGTGGTTTAGCAGTTGAGGTCTGCTTTCAGCTCAGGGCGTGATCCTGGAGTCACAGGATCAAGTCCCCTGTCGGGCTCCCCGAGTGGAGCCTGCTTCTCCCTCTGCCTATGTCTCGGCCTCTCTCTCTCTCGATCTCTTCTGTGTGTGTGTGTGTGTGTGTGTGTGTCTTTCATGAATAAATAAATAAAATCTTAAAAAAAAAAAAGAACCAAGATTAGTCTGTCTCCACTGGCAGGACTTACCCTTTCTACAGTGGCCAGCTGGGGCTCTCAGAGCTGGGTGCTTCCCCAGTCATGTTCAGTCAACTGCCTGTCCAGGTTTCTCCTTCCCAACTTTGCACATTGTGTGAATATTAATATGTCACATTCACTCAGGGATCTGACTAAATTACACAACCCATTTCCTACTGGGAAAACTGTCTTACATTCTACTACTAAACAATGTAATCTATCTGTAAGTGCTTCATAAACTGTAAGGCAATATGAAAAATTTACTCAATCTCCAACTTTAGCATTTTAAACCAACAATTATTTTTGGAAAGTTATTTTTAAAGGTATTTTAAAGTTTCCTCTTTGGAATTTTCTTTACCAACATCTGCAACTATAAATGTGTTTTATTTTATACCTATGTCATTGTAGGGTGAGAAGCAGGAACTCATGAATGAGAGGAAGTTTTGACAATGAAAGTTTGTTTCCAGGAATCACCTGAGAACCGCATGGAACAGCCTGGGATTTATTCTTCCTTCTAAATTAAGGTGCTTTTTGTCAGTTAGTTTCTAAGTATTCTCCTGCCAATGTGTCCCAGCCTGAAGCCAGAGCTCATCAATCCTGATCCTGAAAGAGAACATGCAATTTACCAAAATACTTAGTGGGAAAACAGGCAGGAAGAAATGTCATGCCTATGTCATGTGAAGTGTCACTAGTCTTGCCATAGGGCTCTTCTGTCTAACTCTATAAGCAGCAACAGCAGCACCATATCCCAACCATTTCAAGAAGGTTTATAGATGTAAATTGCAGATTAGGGATGTGTGTTATGTTAGTGCTGATTTAGATATTAAGAGAAGTTATGACTTACCTAGAAACATATCAAAATTTTAGAAAAGGAGTTAACTGCTGGTAGAAAAACTTGATGCAATATTTTATTGAGACTCTCTGGGGTCTTAAAAAATACCCCATCTTTTGTAAGATGGGTTTGTGTCCCTTCCCGTAATAAAGGAAAAGTAAGTAAAATGATGCCTTGTTAGGAAACAGACAAAAAACATTGGATCCATTTATCAATACTCTTCTCCCAAGCAACCCATCTTTGTAGAAAGGACATTAAAGACTGAGGACAGTAATTGGTCAATCAATACTGAGCTATGCAATATTCCCTGATGTTTCATCTTCTTAAAAAAACAAAAGTAAGAAGCATAAGTAGAGTGATCCTTATCTTAAAACTTGGTATTTTCAAAAGACACAGAGAGAGACAGAAGGAGAGGGAGGTGAAAGTAAGGAGAGAAGAAGAGAGGGAGGAAGGGATAGAAAGAGAAAGAAAGACAGGGAGAAGACAGTGGCAAGCTCCTTACAAACTCCTTAAGCTCCTTACAAACTCCTTAATCACTCATCCAGATCTCAAACTTAGTGATTACAAAAAAAACATAAAATAGTCAAATATTTAATAAAAACACAGTCAGAGCTTGACCTCCAATATTCATAGGTGCATTGTATGTATGGTTTCCCAGGAACAGGAGTCATAAAAACACATTATTTATAAAGACGTATTTTCTCTCTCCATCCAAGTAAACTCTTCCCCTGGTAACCATACAGCTGTTGCAGTAGCCTTTGGGAGAGACGTTGGGTGCAAACTTTCCTTTAAATTTCCTAACACTAGACAAAGGGTAAATCAAAATTTGAATTCTCCTTAGCTTTCAGAATTAAAAATAAAAAAAAAAAAACACTTTTAAAGTCATACTAGAAGACTGGGTTAATCAATTAGCCAAATACTGTAAAGGGATCATAACAGAGAGTTGAAACGGTTGGATTTCAATTTTAAAGTCTGTGTTACTCCGCCTGGAATGTGCTCTAGGTCGCAACCCTCAGCACATCCCCTTTGCAATCATGGCCACCAGACATTTTTCTTACACTGTGGGAAAGTGTCAAATCCTTTCTTTTTGTGTGTGCATATTTGAGTCACAGGAAATGGTCTCTACATCCCACTCATAGGAATGAATGAGGTGTGAGAACATTTTAACTTCACATAAATGTCTTTATTAGGCTGGATTTGCCTTTGTTTCTTTTATATAACTTTTAAAATTCTAACAATTATAATAATGGTATAGATTCATTATGCAAAATTTGGACAAAAAGAAAATAACAAGGAAAGAAGTAGGGGAAGCCATCTAAATTTAAGCAAAGACAACTACTGTTAGCATTTCCTATTATTTGTAAGACTTTTTAACTTAAAATATAAATTATAAATTTTTCATTATTAAGGGTCATTTTCGTATTTTCAAGAAAAGTACCTATGAAATGTTTTATAATTTCATCATAAATAATTCTGATAATTATATAACAAACTTAAAATAATTTTTATTATAAATATTGCTATTGGAATAAATAACAATGAAAAGTGAGAAGTAAACCTGAAACCTATATACCTATATAATTAGAAGCAATTAAGGATAAGAGAAATAACACTGGCTTTGGTTAAAGTTAAAAGATACGGTTTGGGCCCCAACTCTGACACAAACCTATAGTGTGATTAAGAACAAATGGCTTTACTTCTCTTAAATTTAGTTTTATCTGTAAAGCAAAGGGGCCAGATTTTATCCTTAAGGTCCATTCTTAAGTTGTCTGATATTAGGTTGAGTCAGGGGTTGAGCATTTCTTTGCTACATTTTACCTGCATAGGCTATCCCTTTTAAATATTCAAATTACTAATTTCTGGTTTTCATTTCTAAATAAGCTTATCCAGATGATCACTTTAATTCTCATCAATGAAAACACAGCCAAAGAAGAAAATCAACTAAAGAGTCATTCTCTTAGTCATAAATTCATCCACGCTTTTAGCAGACTAAATTGAAATAGGACAGAAAAGACTTTTAGCAGACTAAATTGAAATAGGACAGAAAAGATTTTTAGAGCTATAGTCAAGTTCTTTACTCAGGCAAAGTATCAGATAATCTCCAACAATATCAAAAACTCGATTTATATAAAAGAGAAGAATCACAGAATCAGCTTGAAGGACATTGGAGTGATAATATAATCTAGTCTAGCCTCATATCATGGATGGAAAATTCAAATACATATAGGAACCATACATAATAATATATCTCCTTATATATGACCTATTTCACTGAATGAATAAGCCCAAGGATAAAATGACAGGCAGGTAAAACGGGAAATGTATGCCCAGAAAATACAAAGATATTGGCATGAGGAATGTGGGCACAGCGTAACCAAATCTTTTGGTTTTTCAAGAGAAGCTGATAACCCAAATTTCTATGTGAACATGTGAGTATGAGTGTATAAACTCCCATGTTTCTAATTTTGGCACAAAGAGGTTTTTCCCCCTTTTATCTTCATTGTATAATCCAAACAGGGGCCACCAATTTGCAAACATCCAACTGACATAGAAAAATGGATTTCCTCCATTTTCTGAAATTCATGCTGCATAGGCATGCTACTGAAGCATTCAGGCAAAAAGTGAAAGACCAAGTTAACCATCTGGGGAGGAGGAAAACTCAATCTACATTGCCCTAAAACATGCTCAACATTTAAACTCAAGAAGATCAATTTTGAAACTATTATCTCCAACTAGGTACATGTTTGCCCACCTATGAATAAAATATCTGACGATGATTTGATTGTTTGATCCATAGGCAAATAAACATAAGGCTCTTTGGTTTTTGGAGTCAGCATCCTAAAAAATAAATTAACCCTTTTTTAAGTGGACTTAGAAAAAAGCCTTACTATTAATGTATGCAATTTCGTTGAACTCAGTTTGAATAATAAATTTATCCCAAAGCCTCTGATCCTCTACCCCCATCTTCAGCCACAGAAAGGAGCAGCATCAGAGATATTCCACTGCTTCATTAATGTGCCAAATATTAGAACACTAGCCCTTCCTTCTTGTTCCCTTAAAAACATCTGCACAAAGTGGGCCCAGCTGGTTTGCAAATATGTTCCACGATGCAGGCCAGCTTTCAGCCCCTTCATATCACCCTGTCTTGTCTCCTTTCTGCCAACGTGCATTTCCCTTTTAAACATCTAACATTTAGTGAAAAAAAAAATCAGTGGTAACAGGTTAAAAGTTAATGTGCTTCACCTGTTTCACCTCCTTCTATTAGTAAACTTGGACTGCCAAATAGGGATTTGACATATTACCTGTTTGTCTATCTCCTCCATGGAGGAAATTAGGAGGGGGTGCTCAAGAGTTGTTCATCAAAATGTCAGGCTCCAATTTGGTTAAATCATTACAACACCTGCTTTCTGGGAATTACTGTAAAATCTTGCTTCTTTTTCTTTTGTATAGAGCCTGCTGATTGTATAGAGCCAAGAAATGTATAGGTGTATAGGCCAAGAAATACACCTACCCATGACTTTTATTTACAGTTCAAGGCCTATTTGGGATAGTGGGGACGAAGGAAATTTAAAGAATCAGCTTATGGTGAACAGTCCTTAGAGGATGGGGCTGAAGGCATCCAGACTGCTTGGGAAGCCTCATGAGATGAGGGGGTTCTTACAAGATTGCTAGGGACAATCTGTATTTTCCATTAGTTCAGACTCAGTAAGCATGAAAATAGTTTCACCTGGAAACTATCTTGACTCCAGCTGAAGCAGCAAGGATCTGATATTCAGATAGATTAGGAAGAAATAATCATTTTTTAAAAAAACAATTCGGAACTACTTGAAAGTCATAGAAAAGGCTCAAAATGGCAATCCTCTTTAGAGCACATGCAGAACAGAGGTTCCTGAAACTGAAGCTTATACTGAAGATTCAGATCTCTACCCCCTTCCATGTTCTCTTTTCTTGCACAGTGACCCTCCCTCATCTCCTATGCTGTTCCCCTGATGGTCACTCAGTGCTACCCTAAGCAAAAGGAAAATGTTGGTCTTATTAGCTTGTTGTATGATTTTATGAAGTTTTTAATTCCAAAAATGCTCCTGTCTTTTATCTACCATCTCTACAGCTAGAAGGGATAAGAGCTAAAAGGCCAATTACCCTGAAGATTAGAAGGATAGAACTCTCCCTGAATTCAGCTGCTTATTTTCCCAAAGATGAGCTGTGCTTTCCCAACACTTGGCATTGTCAAAAGTAGAAAATAAAAATACGGGCTACCTGTTAAATTTGGATTTCCAATAAACAATCTTTTTAAAATTATACATCCCAAATATTGCATGAACATACTTTTACTAAAAATTATTCATTGTTTAGCTGAAATCAAATTTAACCTGCTGTCTTGTATTTTATTGGGCAATCCTACCATCAGTGTATTCAGGAAAACGGTTGGACTTTATAGCCTAATGAATTGAAGAAAGAATTCACTCAATAAAGCTAGTGAATGATAATTTTAAAATGTATAAAGCTCTTCACTGCCGGAAATTGACTAAAAGACCCACCTTATCCTACTTACCTCTTTATATAATCGGCTAGCCCAGTGATTCCACCATAGCTGCACATTACAGTTACCTGGGGAACAGCTAAATATTTATGATTCTTTATACCCTGCCCTAAACCAAATGGATCAGAATGTTTTTTTTTTTTTTTTTTTTTTTTATGCCCTGTGATTCTAATGCGCAGTCAGAGCGAGGAGTGCAGGAGAGAGTACACGACTGTGTTAACCTAGGTTCCCAGACTTTGCTGCACATTCTATTTTACCAGAGATCTTTAAAAATTACTGATGCCTGGCACCCACCCCTAGACATTCCAATTTAATTAGTGTTGGGTACAGCCCGAGCATCAAAAGTTATAGAAGCTCCTCATTAAAAATGTTCTATATAAGGTGTTTCTAATGTAGAACAAAGTTTGGAAACCATTAATTGAAATGTACATATGTATATCTCTTTCTTAGGATGAAAGTAGCATTACTTATTTCTGGGGGTAGAAATGAAATCAGGCCTTCCAACTATATTTAAGAATAGACTAGATGTTACTTTTTTTAACCTATTTTTTCCAATTGGCTGGGAGATTCAAATCCTATGAACGGGATGCTATTTTCAAGAACTTTGACTCTGTTTATAGGACACCTATTAATCCCTTTGCCAGGAGTTTCATAGGTAGGAGGATAACAGTCACCTAAGACTCTTTCAGAACTCCTGCCTTCAGTCATATATAATAATAATGATTGCATGCCTATGTAATTCAGAAGACATACTTTTTTTGTGCACAGAGATTAGGCCTTGCCATATTCAATTGTAGTCAAAAGGACTACATTTGTAGTATATACAAATACAATATACAACACATCTGTATTCCTTCTGGTTTTTCTTACAAATTGCTAAATGCACACTGATCCCTGGAATTGTTACTCCTCCAACATTTAAAAGGTTACTCACCCCCAAGAGACTATTCAGTACAGATCTAACAGAAAGTGCAAGAACATTACTTTTTAGTGCCAAAAGCCAATAGATCTGAATTTCCAAAGAAACATGCTTTGTGGGAGGATATGGGCTTTACCCCAGCTGGTTGCGTAATCTGAGAGCCAAAGGAAGACATGAGTGTCAGAGAGGACACCTGACAAGTTCCAGAACTTCAGCTCAGAGAAGTATTTCATAAGACTGACCAATTTATCAAAAGTAGACAAATACTGCCAGCATGTGGTGTGTCATGGGGGAGTTGATGGGGTTCATTTGTGATGAATCCAGAACCCAAGCATCCTGCCTGATAATGCAGAGGCAAATAAAATGGTAAGGCAGTGACTGAAGGAAGATTCATGTCCCATAAGAAGGCTGCCTGAAATTTTATCACCATGATAAGAAACCGGGAGCTTCTACTATCTAAGGTATGTAAAGCCCACAAAATACTTTCTTATGCCTCATATTTTGAGAAAACTTTGAAAACATAAACTTTTCTTTTCGAACATGAATAACATATTTCTCATTATCATTCTTTTGGGACACCTTACTTAGTTGTCATTTCATAAATGACAGTCATAAAAATCATAAGTCATAAAAATGACTTTTTAAAGGGGTTTAAAAAGTACTGAAATTATACATCCCTTTTAATATTTTCTATTTTAGGGAAGTTAATAGGACAACATGTTTTGTTTTCCAGTAAATATATAAACCCATACATGGCATGATATTAGGAAAACGTGAGTTTTAAAACTTTAAGTTCATCAAGTATGGATCATCCTTTAAAAGAATTTAATACAACTCTGCATTTACACAAAAGTGAACATTTCCTTCAGCCAAGAATTCTTTTACAGGCCTCTCCAATAGGAATATTATACTAGCTAGGTTCCTTGGTATAATTTAAAATGCTTGAATTAAAGAAATTTTATCAATACATAAATTTTCTTGAAGAAATATTGGTTCAAGTGAGGGACACATTACATAAGGAAATGAAGTGATTAAAATTTCAGAGATCATTTGGGATACTATCTCTGGGACACTTGATTTGTTTCACATAAACAATTAATATGTTTTCTACATTTTTCATTCAGAATTAAGAATACTAATACTTTTACAAGTTACTTGACCCAGTTCTCTCTAAGAGAGTTTACAGGTTCCTCATTTAAATTAATATCATTTTTCATTCATTAATCAAACTTGACTTTAGCACCTTGATGCCACCCCCCCCATGCACTGACACTTGCCAAGAAACCACAGCGAGCAAAATATATATAGGCCTTTCTAGCCTCAAATAGCTTAGTTTAGTGAGGAAGGCAGACATAAATTACACAAATTATAACTATTGTAAGGGTTCCAAAGGATGACCACAAGGTGCTATAGACTATACATAAAAGTCATGCCCCAGGATAAGGATTCAGAAAAGGGGAATCCTTTTCTATCCCAGATGGAATGACACTTGAGCTAAGACAAAGCTCTTAATAACAGCTGACATTACTGACATTATGCTAAGTGTTTAAAAGTATTAGTTCACGTAAACAACACAATGATCTGTCGAATTATCTACATTGATTATCTCATTTTGTACTTGAGGAAACTGAGTCTTAGAAAGGATAAGTAGTCCGTTAAAGGTAACACACCAGGGAGTAACAGAGCCTACAACCAAACCCAGATATGGACTCCAGAACATGTATTATATTCTTAACCATTAGTCATAGGGCCTTTCTTGCTATGGAGGATCTGCTCTAGGCTACAATAACAAAATACTTTAAAAAACCCAGAGAATTTATTTCTCACAAATCTGATGGCTGGGAAGTCCGAGTTCAAGGTGCTGGCGCATTCAGTTCTTGGGGAGGACTCTCTTTCTGATTTGTAGATGTCACCTTCTCACATGGCCTTTCTTCTGTGGTGCATGGGGAGATAAAAAGAGAGAGTCAGAAAGAGAGATCTTTATCTTCCTCTTCTTTTAAGGACACCAATCTTGTCAGATTAGGGCCCTACTCCTATGACCTTTTTTAACTGTAACTACCTCCTAAAGCCCTATCTCCAAATACAGTCATAATGGAGGTTAGGGTTTTAACATATAAATTTTAGAGAAACAATTCAGCCTGTAGGAAGGAATAAACTAAGTAGTAGGAGGAGAAAAGTGTTCAAGATGAGGAATAACTATGAACTCAAGTGACCTAAAGTGTAGGTTATAACAAATATGTGTTTGCTTAATCTTCTAGATGAAACTGCAAAGGTAACCATCACTTCCAATAGAATCTAATTTCTGTAACACTCTTTCAGATAAAATATTTGTAAAGACTGTCACCTAGTGGCAATAGGCAAGAGGTAGTTTGTAGGCAAGCATTATTGAACAGGTGTATTCAGTGGCTTACTTGGGGGTGCTGACTCATCAATTTCTCCTTTTACTGTGTATACTCCCAGGTTGGTTTTTTTTTTTTTTCAGAAATACATTAAGCTAATTGCAGAATTAAGAATAAAGACAGTTACCACTTCTTTCCACTGAATTCACACACAAACACACACACACACACACACACACACACAAAGAGAGAGAAAAGTGGTGTGATAGTTTCAAGCTCTCAAAGAGCAAGACCTTAAGTTTTATCCTATCTCACTTTGAGTCTGACCAAATAAATTTGGGCCAACAGAACAGTGGGTAATATAAATCATAACTAGTGAATATGTTTTATTCAGCAGTGTAGATTTGGGTCACTGTACTGGATAAAGAAACCCAATTAGTTGAGATACTGACAGAAAGTGAAAGAAATATATAAAGGGCACTGGAAGATAGGATGTCATAAGTAGCAACTACAGTCTTGTAAATACTTGCAAAAATTAGGACTGGTACTTTTTATATACATATATATCTTTAGCTAGATTAGGTACTATTTTTGGCAAGTAAAAACTATAACTGATATAAACCTTCCATCTAATTCTTAGGTGCTAAAATCACCTGAAGTCAGCTTAACAGGGGCATAATGGTAATGTGAAGTGGTGACAAGAAAGGAATTACATACAAACTATTTGGATCCTTATTTTACTATACTATACACTAATCCCCTTCATTTAGGATGTCTTCATTTTAGATCAACCAGTACATTTTCCTCAGAGCCATCACTAAATCCTATCTCTAGATGTTAGCAACTTCCAGTTTTGGTCTCATAGCATCCTAAATGTAGACTGGGAACTTGACAGGTTAATTAGTCCACTCAAGCTCAGACTCAAGTATTATTGAGTGTCTTGGTTAAACCCTTCATGTAACAAGTAACAGAAAACAAAAACTTAAGCCATTTGAAAAAAACTATTTTTCTGGGATATTTGTAGTGTCAGAGGACTTGATACATAGGGGCACAAACAGTATGACCTAGACTCTTTTCAACCTCTCTAATTATCACCTCTGCTGTTGAATCTATTTCAAGCCAACTTAAGTTTCATAGGACCAGGATGGCAGTTGGCAGTTCTGGGCTACAAAATTTACATACAGAATGGGTTAATAAAATCCATTTTTCCAGCAGTCTCAATGAATATCTCATTTTGTTTCACTGGCTTGGATTCAGTTGCATGCCCATCTCTGAACAAATTACTATAACCAGAGTGATGGGGTACCTTAGAGCGGAAGGGTAGGACCAATTTTAAACAGTCCACATGGTTGAAAATGGACAGAAAAATGAATTATTAAAGGATAATCAGAATGCTTTGGACAGGAAAAGGATGATGGAATCGATTCTGGGCAGTTAACCAATAAATGTCCACAATATTGGGATGACGCAACTTTGTTCCAAGTACAGGAAAAGGAACAATGCAATAGGGCTCATGAAGAATTGAAGTTGGTTAGAAATAGTAGGGCCAAGAAAGGCTGCCACTTGTCATTCTTACTATTGAATGGTCAAATCCACCGGCCTGATACAATCATCAATATTATGTCTAATTAACACAACCACGTGACAGTTAAATTTCCTGATCACTTCTCAGATGGTTCTTCTAATTTTCCTATTGTTGTTGTATCCTTCTTCTTCTTCTTCTCTTCTGTGGATTAGGACAATCACCAAAGTCCTGAACAAAGCCCTCTTTTCTCTTTTCTGTTTCTTGATCTCAGCCATTCTCCAGGTCTCAATTACCACAACCTTGAGATTAACTTATAAAAACTTCATTTCTTGGTCCTTCCTATATACTATGGAACTTTGTAGATTGATCCAGTTCCTATTTGCAAACTGTGTCAGAGAGTCCTTGGCTTGTTCTTGCTTGATCCCCCCAAAACTATCTTGGAACATTACTTAATAATATGAAAATACAAGATGCAAACTAGAAGTCTGCCAAGGAAACTGAAGAGGAAAGTAAGTAGGGTGTGGCACTCCAAGACTTCAACCCAGACTCAGTGAGAGCGATCGACTTTGACATAATACAAGAAAAGTGAGGATTTTCCAAGATGGAACTCACAGGGGATGTTGAGAAGAGCTATTTTACTGGACTTGTGGGAACCAAAATCCCAAGTGGGAAAAGTGTTAGAATGAAAAGTAAGAAAATAGAGACAGCCAGTCTCATTTCATTTTTTTTTTCCCCCCAGGAATTTTGCTGATCAAGGTAAGCAAATAAATGGAGTGGTAGCTGGCTGGAGTCAAGGAAGATCAGAATTATTTTTTGAGATGGAGGCATTACAGCTTGTGTATTTGCTGATAAGGAAGATCCACCAGGGAAGAAACATGATGAAAAGGAGAGGAGTTACGGCCTAGGGCCCAGGAAGGCAAGAAAGACGGTCTCAAAGCACAGGACTCAGAAGTGCTCAGTAAATGTTGGCTTTTGTCATTTTTCTTTTTTCTTCTTCTTCTTTTTTTTTTTTTTTGGCTTTTGTCATTTCTGATGGCTTAAATTTCCGAATAGTGAAGAGGCACCAGGCTTACAAAAAACATTAAATTCGTTATGTAAGCGCGCAGGCAAGAGCCTGGCCCTCCAGCAGCAGGCGGCATTGGCTCGAGTTCTGGGTCGACCACTTGGCCATTACACTTTTCTTCCTCGGGTTGTTTTCCTCAACAGACAGAGAGGATGGTACGTACCTCATCAGGCTGTGTGTGGGCTTAACTGGGACCCCCGTGTGACACTTAGCGCTGTACTGACACACGGTGAACGCTAAGCGCTAGCGCCGTTCTAACGGGCACGGTCGTCCCGTTCTGGGACGCGGACGCGCCCCCGCCCCCGCCCCCGCCCCGGGAGGAGTTTAGCCACCGCGCACCGCTTCCGACCCCCGGGACCCGGGAAGACGCGAGGGGGCGCAGCCCTCGGCCCACCGAGGGCAGGATGCGGGAGGTCGCCGCGTCTCACAATTCCCCGCCGCCTCGCCTGTCTCTCCAGAAGGTACCGTCCCCAGAGCAAAGCGGAAACAAGCGACGTGGCTGCCAAAAGCAGGCGCCTGGAGGACACGTGCACCGCCAAGCCCGGGGGCAGCGGACCCGCCGGGACCAGCTCCCGCGTCGCGCTCGGGCTTCTGCGCATGTGCGGCAAAGGGGGCGGGCGCACTCCTCCCCGAGCTTCTCAGTTTTCCCTCTGCGCGCGGCGTGGGCGGGACGCCTCGCGAGAGGTGTGAGTTCTCGCGGGAACAGCATTCAAAAAGCCCTGGCGCTTACGGGAGAGCTCCTGAGGGACGGAACGGGCGTCTCTGGTCGTGAGGCGGTGCTGCCGTCGCGGACTCGGCGCGGTGCGCCCTCGGCACGAGCTGCCGCTGCGGCAGGCAGGGGCGAGGGGTGAGGAGAGAGGTAGGGGCGACGGGCCTGGAGGGAGGTGCGTGTGGAGAGGGGCGAAGGGAGCCTCTCGGGGGCGTGGGGAAAGCAGGGCCTCAGGGAGCCTGCGGCAGCGCGCGGCCGGGGCGGGGCGGGGCGGGGCCGGGCCGGAGCAGCCTCTGCAGCGCCCCGGGTCTGCCTCAGTCTTGCGCTGGCCGCGTGCCCCCACCCGGCCGGGTGTCGTGCGTCCGGAAGGAAGGGCCGGGCCGGGGCGGGGCGGGGCGTGCCGGGGCGGGGGGCCCGCCTGCGCGGTCCAGGACGGTAGCCGCCGGCCGGAGGGAGAAGTGCTGCGGACACCGGCGCGCTGTGCTGCCAGGACTGAGCAGAAGCAGCAACAGCCCGCTGATGAGCGTGAAGATTACACCCCGAAATGGTAGTGTTTTGAATGTATTGGGTTGAATAAAATATTGCTAAAATGAATTTCACCTGCATTTACCTTTTTTTTTTTTTTTTTTTTAACGTGGCTCCTAGAAAAATTTTAAGAATCACCTGTCACAGCTCGTGCTCATTTTCCGTTGGACGGCGCTGCCCCCCAGAGAGCGGCTTGTCAGATTCCAATTGCCTCTTCTTGCTTCATTAGCTGGGTTAATCTCAAAAACGCTGCCGGAGATGTTATTGCCTTTATCCTAGGGATGAGAACACAAGACCTTCTTGAGTAAGTTGTCCAAGCTCGCGCCTCCAGGGCGTTGTGCAAAGTGGAGTAAGAACTAAGGCCGCCCGAGCTCGCCGCCGCTAAATGCTTTGTGTATGCTGTTTCTGAGAGGCTGAACAGAAGAGTGCTTGGGAGCACCCGGCTTCGGAGCCAGACCCAGATCCCCATCTCGGGCACTTACTGGCTGCTTACCCTAGGCAAGTTACCTAACCTCTCGGTGCCTCAGTCTGCACGTGTGTAAATGCCAGAAACACCTCCTATTTCATGGGGTTGTTGAGAGACCTAGATAATATGTGCGAAGCCTCAAGTACTATGTCTGGCACGTATTAGCTGTAGTTCTTCAACCCGGCTCCCTCTGCGGATGGTCAGGGTAACTCTTACTCGTCCATTAGACCTTTGCAAAAAGTCCCTTCTCACAGAAATCTTTCCTGTCCGTACTCCCTACCCCCACCCCACATCCCAATTTAGGGCATCACTCCCATGTTGATAACTTATAACAAGCTCCCTCGTGCACTTAATCACGCTTATAAGACTTTACAGTTATTTGATTTAATGCATTTCCACTAATGCCTGTAAGATTCAAGAAGGCAGGAGGGATACTGTCTAGTTTTTTTTTTTTGGGGGGGGGGGGGTCACCATTGTGTCAGCAATAGCACAGTACCAGACACATAATAGGAATTCTAGCGAATCTTGAAAGAACGAAAACACATTTCTTTGCATCCTTGGACTCTGCTGGCTGGAATGTCTTGAGGCTAGCTCTCTTTTTTTCTTTGGTAAATGTTGATGGCAGTAATGTTTAACGTAGGCCCATCAAGAGAATTAAATGAGATAATTCCTTCGAAGCACTCTACCTGGCAAATGGTAAATCGTCAACCAATATATGATAAAAAGTGCAATAATGAGTGCCTAGCCCCATCACCTACAGGCTTTGGAAAGCTCTTGTATTTTACTTATTTTTAAAGATTTTATTTGACAGCAGGGAGGGGCAGAAGGAGAGGGAAAAAGTCTGAAGCAGACTCTGCGCTGACTGAGGAGCTCCACTTGGGGCTGGGTCTCATGACATCACAATCCTGAGATTCAAACCTGAGCCAAAACCAAGACTTGGACCCTTAACTAACTGTGCCATCCAGACATCCTGGAAAGATCTTGTGTTTTAGAGCAGTAACTGTCAGCCCTGGATAACAGGATACCTTTTTCTTTTCTTCTCTCTGCTGAAACCATATATCTCCTCCTTCATCTTCATTTTTACTTAATAACCTTGCTTCCTCATTTACTGATAAGTTGGAACAGTTAGAAGGGCACTTATGCAGACTCCCATCACTAATCTACCTACTTATCAGTAGTCTGTACCCATATATTTTGCTTTCCCTTTAGATGAAATATTTATGCTCCCATCTAAAATCAGTCCTTGTACATTAGACTTCATTCTTTTTCATCACTTTAGCAGTTCTCCATGTGTTCTATATCATCAAGTTTTTCTTCTCTCCTGAATCTATCCCATGACATACAACCATGCTGTTACTTTTTCTTAAAATATTGTATCTCAAAACAGATAAACAATCCAGCTACCGCCCCATTTATCTGCTGTACTTTGCAGCAAAACTGTGTTTCCTGTTTTCCCACCATTTTCTCCAACCCTTTTCAGTTGGCTTCCAGGATAATACTTGGCTCTTGGCTTTCCTTGCCTCATTGGTCATGCCTGAGTATATTTTGCTGTCTTCTTTCCTACCTCTTGATGGCTCAATCCTTGGTCCTCTTTAATTATATTCATGCTATGGTGACACCAAGGCTCAAGGAATTCTGTTAATAACTCCTAGGTTTGTATTTCTAGCCCAGATCCTTCCTGTGCCAACTGGTTACCTGATATATTTCATATTTATTTATTTATGGTATATTTCATATTTAAAGCGTAAGCTCCTGATTTTCTTTCAAGACAGTTTTTACTCATAACTTTTGATGGTCCAGCTGATGGCAAATCTGTTCCGCTAGTTGCTCAGGCCAGAGGCCTTAGAGGCATTTTTAACCTCTCTTTTTTATACATAACCACATTTAATTTGTCAGAAAATCATGTTGCCTTTACCTTCAAACTATATGCAGAATCTGATTGTTTCTCCCCACCTCCTTTATACTCATCCTTGTGTAAGCTATCATCTCACCTGGTCTTTATGTTTCCCACTTGCTTCCCTCCAAACGATTCAGCAGCCAAAATGATCCTTTTAAAGTATCAGATCTCTACCCTATACTTTGCAATGAACCCCGATTTCACCTAGAGTAGAAGCCAAAGTCCTTGCAGTGGGACTATTGTCTATTTGCCTATTGTCTTCTATTCTCTCCTGTGACCTATATTTTATCTTGTTCATTTCTTAGGCATCCTTCTACTTTAGTGCTACCCTTCTGCCTCTACCCCTTTTTCTTTCCTGAAATAGATACGTTGCTAATTCTCTTATCCTCTGCAAGGCTTTTTTCAGAAGTCACCAGAGGGTCTTTCTCCCCAACACTTAATTTAGATTTCATTCTATTATATTATACCTACTTCCAAGTTCCCTTTTTCTGTTCTTTTTTTTCTTTTGTTCTTTTTTTCACTTTCAAATGCATTTAATCATGGTACTACTATTGCTTGTCTTCTCACCCTGGAAGGTAAGTTTCATGAAAGAACACTGTTTTGTTTTTTGGGTTTTTTTTTTTTTTTGGCCCATTTGGCTTCTGGTGGATCTCAAATGCATAGAATGGAGTTAAGCACATAAAGCTTTAAGAAATACTTGTTGAATAATGATTACATTGATTGGAAAGCAGGGAAACACCTTATTAATGACTTGTTGCTCTTTGAATGCAAAGCCGTGTTTAAATCTGGCTTAAGAGATGGGACAATTTGGAAACGATGATGAGTAAGGTTGAATTATAGTGGAATGTTTCTATATAAAATGTTTAAATCCTTGATTGAAAATCTAGAATATAAGAAATGTTCTTTAATTACTATGAACATGATTCTATTTTGCATGTCTCTTGTGAATAACAGAAAATACTAATGAGCCTATTATCAATAAAGCAAATTTAATGTGTTCAGAAAGTTAATGCGGTTGTGAAAAATTGTGTACATGATATTCTTTGCCTTACAAACCTTATTCAAAGCTGCCTTTTTATATTTGAAGTAGCAGTCATGCTACTATAAATTCTTGATTTCTTTCGTTGTGCTCTTAATATGATTACCTCTATAATGATATAAATATGAGACACACCCTACCTCAGCATTTAAAGAAGCTTAGCACACAACTGAACAGATTCCTGATAACTACATTTCTTAGAATAAAGTTAAATGTGTTCAATTTTTTTTTTCTCTTTGATTTGGTCTCAAATCAGGTAACAGAATTATCAGACCTTGCTTTTAGAACAAGACACAGCAGCAAATTTGACCATTTAAAATCCAGGAATAAAATCTTCAATACTATGTTTTTATACAGCAGTAGTATTATAGGGAAAGATATATATGTCTTTTATAATTGTTATTGTATGGAATATTTTGTTAAAGCTTAAGTACTTTCATTCCATCTATTTACAGTAGACTAAAAACGGAAAAAAAAATGGAGGCAGATGTAATTGCAGATCTTCGATGCAAACTCAAAGAGGTTGAAGAGGATCGAATAAAAGCTGCACAGTATGGTTTACAACTGGTGGAGAGCCAGAATGAGTTGCAGATTCAGTTGGATGAATGTCGTAATGAAATGATGACCATGACTGAGGTAGGACCCTGGACTCCTCTGTTTACAAGGGTATGCTTAGCTATTGAAGATTTGTATTGTCCAGTAATTATTATTAGTTTTCTTCCTTTTTGAAGATTTTAGTTTAGTTCCTATTCACCTCTGTCTAAACAGAGATTGGAAGTGAATGAGTTTCTAATATTTTTTTCTGACCCTTTATGTTCTGAATTTGAAAAATCAAGTTATTGTTCCCTTCAGCACATAGTAGATTTTAGATTTCGTTTAGCCTGCACTCTTTCTTGGTTACCTCACTTGTTTCATAGCAATAGAAAACAATCTATTTTTTTTTTTTTTTAAGATTTTATTTATTTATGAGAGACATAGGCAGAGGAAGAAGCAGGCTCCATGCAGGGAGCCCAATGTGGGACATGATCCTAGAACTCCAGGATCACGCCCTGAGCCAAAGGCAGACGCTTAACCACTGAGCCACCCATGCGTCCCTTCAGAAAACATCTAAATGTCTCATGATACTATACCAAGTCCAGTTGACCTCTACAGTGTAGATTTGTGTATTCAGTTTCCTACTTACGGACATCTCAAACGTAATATAAACATAATAGTTGATTCCCTGCCTGCTAACAAAGCATTCCCTTGCAATTTAGCTTACTTAGTATGTATATAATAACTTGAGCAAAATTTCTAGGAATTCTACTCTATCCCTGTGGCCCTTATTTGTCATGTTTGATCCATCAATAAGTTCTAAGAACCTAACCTACAAAACATTGATCTGTGCTACTGCCGCTCTAATCCAGACCATCATCATCTGTCCCCAAGATTACTGTTGTAGCCTTTAACCAGGTTGCTTGCTTCCCTCGTTGCGTTTCGTGCCATTCATTTTTCACACAGCAGCCACATGGCCATTGAAAAATAAACAAAAGATCATGTCACGGCCCCGCTAAAAACACAATTGTGATTTCCAATTATATTTACATCAAAATCCAAACTCTTTACCTGTATTTGCAGATTCCTATGTGATCTGACCCATGCCAACCCTTGACCTCATCTAAACTACTTTCCCTTGTGCTAAGGTATACTAGTCCCACCTTACGGACTTTACATGAGCTGTTGCCTTCACCTGTATTGCACATCCCCTCACTGTCATGGAATGAGTCCTCAACCTTTAGGTCTCTGTTAAATGTCACCTCAGCTGAGAGGCCTTCCCTGAGAGTGTTTTGTAAAGTTGCTGTCATTCACTAATTCAGCTAATTAACTCCAGATTATGAAATCCATGAGAGGGAATTTTGTCTGTTTTGTTCACTGCTATATGTGTAACATCTGGCACACATTTATTGAAAGTATTAATTAGGGCAGTCCAGGTGGCTCAACGGTTTAGCGCCGCCTTCAGCCCAGGACGTGATCCTGGAGACCTGGAATCGAATCCCACGTCAGTCTCCCTGTATGGAGCCTACTTCTTCCTCTGCCTGTGTCTCTGCCTCTCTTTCTCTCTGTCTCTCATGAACAAATAAATAAAATCTTTATTTTTTTTATTTTTTTTAAAGATTTTATTTATTCATGAGACACACACACAGAGAAAGAGAGAGAGAGGGCCACAGAGATACAGAGTAAAAGAGCTCCTTGCATGGAGCCTGATGTGGGACTCGATCCCGGGTCTCCAGGATCACACCCTGAGCTGCAGGCGGCACTAAACCGCTGCGCCACCCAGGCTGCCCTAAATAAAATCTTTAAAAATAAAAAAAGTATTAATCTTATGTAGTAAATGCTCCGTAATATGTTTAAACTTTGATCTCAAGATTTAAGTATAGCAAAAAAAAACCTTACGTATTTTTCTTATTTAATTTTATTTTTAAAAGCTTACTGAAGGACTTTGAACTAATGCTATTTTTTAATCTTTAAACTTCCCTGTCAGAGATCACCTGGGTGGCTCAGTGGCTAAGGGTCTGCCTTAGGTTCAGGTCATGAATTTGGGGTCCTGGAATTAAGCCCTTGAGTCAGGCTCCCTGCTCAGTAGGGAATCTGTTTCTCTCTCTCACTCTGCCCTTGCCGCCTGCTTGTGCACTGGCACTCTCTCTGTCAGATGAAAAAGTAAAAACTAAACAAACAAAAACAGTAACAAAAAACCAACTTCCCTGTCAGAAGCAAAAGCCCTCTTAAATCCTCCTTTTGTCTCAATACTATATTCATTGAGTAGTCATTTGTGAACATTTCTCAGATGACTACATTCTAAAAGTAAAGGATAATTTAGTATTTTTCTTTGTGCCCTGTCTACTAGTTTATTTTCAGAGCCATAAGTAGAGCATAATGTTATCAAACCAAGTAATTGTCACTGGGAAAACTGAAGTGCTACTAAATGTTTTTGTTTTTGCTTTCCCTAGCAGAGATTACTTGATATGTTGACATGCCATGGAACACCTTTTAATTCCTTGATGGGCATAGAAGCAGTTACCACATGAGTAGCTAAAACCCTCCAGGCTTTTTGTAAGACTGATTAGCTACAGTTATTCCAGGTCTAACAGGTGGTGGTTCCTTAGCAGCAAATATGTGAAACAGGAATGAAACAGTTGAGGGTGAGAATTGTTTATAGATGATGGCTTTAAGTTATCTTTATGTAATTGAATTATAATTGAATCTTTTCAGAATTATGAACAAGAAAAATATACTCTTCAGAGAGAAGTTGAACTTAAGAGTCGAATGTTGGAAAGTTTGAGCTCTGAATGTGAAGCTATTAAACAACAGCAAAAAACACACTTGGAGCAATTAAAAGAACAGCTCAGCAGAAGCCATGGACAAGAAGTAAATGAACTAAAAAATAAGGTTTGGATATCTATATATGTCAAAACAAAAATGCTTTGTACTTAAGGAGTTAGCAATCTGTAAATTTTAGTGATGAAGATTTTCTTAATACCATCTAGGGAAAATAGTTGAGATCGAGGGCTCCATCATCATAATATTGGGAGTGGGAACACTGAGAAACAAGAGTTTACCAAAGGGACTTGTATTGATAACATTCTACTAATTAAATATAATTATTTAATTTCAATAACTAAAAATTTTTTTATGGAGTTTTAGTTTAGTGAAAAGCATGACCTTGCTTATAATGCATAGTATGGCAGTCCCCTTTCAGAAAGACCAGTCTCCTAACCTTCACAGAAAGGAGTAGTACACTTTGTAACCTACAAAAGAAACCAGTAGTTTATTGTAAGTTAATACACATTAGAATTGATACTTTCTAGTTTAGTTATTGAAGATAAGCTAATGGCATATGATCTACTTCTTACAACTTAATAAGAAAGGTGCCATTATTGTCTGTATAACAGAGGAGGAAACCAATGTTTAAACAGATTGAGTAAATTGAACAAAAATCACAGAAATCCATCAAGATTTGAACTGAAGCTGTCTGCTTCAAAGCCCATGTCACTGTACTTAGTCTAACAATATGTTATACTGGCTTCATTTCACACATAAAAATAAGTCACCTATTCTTTTTCAGTACCACCAACTATTCAGTTACTTCAAAGGAATTCAGAACCTTTATCATGGCTCTTCTTTTTATAGAGTCCCTATTTTCCAGACCCTTCTCTATAAAACCTTACCTGACATTTGGCCTGTTTTCTAATTTTCTGTGTTTATGTAGCATCTTTTAAGATTTTTCCAGATCTGTACCACCTTTACTCTTAAATGATTTCTTTAAATTGACTCTCTTTTAAAATGTTTTCTCATTTTAAGTAACAATATCAAGGAAATTATATATTAGAGCTGGTTATGTTTTTTCCTAAATTGTAGTCAAATGAATATGACTATCAAAATGTGCTTTCTTATAATACCTAGAATCATCTTGCATTCATGCTGGCAAACAGTAATCTACCTTGTCTGAAACTAATCTGACTTGAGGCACCAATGACTGCTAATGATGCATTCTCCTCCCCCTCCATTACCCCCTACCATGTTATTTTCATTTTATCAGTGGCTTTCATTACCTAAACAAACAAAAAAAAAAGTAATGTAGTAAATACTCAGTATCTGAGGCAAGGCACTTGCCTAAGAGGTGGTTTTTTGGCAGAGCAAAGACTAAATTAGTCAAAAAATGTTTTCAGTCTCCTATCACCTGTGCCAAAATTTTGGAGTTTTACTTGATATCTTTCACTTATTTCTCACAATACTTCATCAACCAGTTCTAAGAACTTGATATACAAAGCATCCATCTCTACCGCTATAATTCTAGTCCACATCACCATCTTCTCTCCCCTAGACTACTATTATAACCTTCTCTCCAGGTAGTTGGCTTCCATCATTTCTGTTCATACCATTCACTCTTCACATAGCCGCCAAAGTGGCCAGGAGTCCAGACCTACTTTGATTACTTGTATGGACTATTTGTTATGTTTGTGAGACAAAGCATATCACTGTTAAAAGGTGCTTAGTCTGTAACCAAATAGGAAACCTTAATATTAATAGTCTGATCATACAGTAAGTTTGGGTCAGTCAGTGATGTTTTTCAGAAAGATGGCCACATTTCAACATAGATCATTCACCTGAAATTTTTTTTCACATCATGAAAATAGAAAAGGGAAAATAAGTCAAGAGGCTCTTATTTTTTAAATAGAAAACAGGTATCAGGATATAATCTAAGAATGTTGATACTTAATTGAAGATAATTCAGTATAGGTAATAACTATAATCCTGGACATCAAGATTTTTATTGATAACAGAAGTTGTTTAGTGAATGCTAGTCATGGTGCTGAATGTTTTACCCACTTGATCTCAGTTGAGAGCCACACAATAACCTAGTAATGGTAGATATAATCATTTACCAATTTTACCTAAGAGGAAGGAAACAGTTTAAATCTAGGTTTCACCCTAAAACTTCATCCTTCTGCATAAGTTTGTTTCCTTTAAACTTACATTTTTAGTTTTCCAAGATTCAGAACTATATGAAGGTGTAATTAGTTTTGTTCAGCTTGACTATCTCATTAAAATAGTTATTCTGCAGATACCAGAATAATTTGTACTATAACTATATATTCTGATGACCTTCAATTGCCTTTTGATTTTTTAAGATTGCAAATTTTCCTTTTTTACTTTAGTTAGAAAAACTGAAAGCAGAATTAGATGAAGCTAGGCTCAGTGAAAAGCAGCTGAAGCACAAAGTAGACCATCAGAAGGAACTCCTTTCATGTAAATCAGAGGAAATGCGAATAATGTCTGAGCGTGTACATGAAAGCATGTCTTCAGAGATGCTGGCTCTTCAAATTGAGCTGACTGAAATGGAAAGTATGAAGGTAATTTTTATGGCATCTATGTTTCTAGGTTATTTTCTTTTTTCTTGCATTTTTTCTACATGTTTTTGTTATGATCCTTAGGTAATTTTAAGGCTAAAACATTTTTTGCTTAACTTTGATGTAACTAAAAAATATTTTATAGAGTTTTTAGGTGGATTACTCATTCACAGTAAGGTTTTAGATTGTGTGATTATGTAAGGCAGATTACCTTTAGATTAATTAAAGCTCTGGAAGAACTTAGAGTCATTAACTCTGACCCTTCTTTGTGTCATAAAAGCCCTATATAAAACATTGGTTTCATGGAAATTGATATGCATATGAATGTAGATATTTTTCATTGCAGGCTAAGGTTAATTAAAAATTAAAAGCTTAAATTCATAAGAAAGAAAGATAGCCTTTCATTTGGTTCCTTGATAAAAAATTTAGTTTTTTTTTTAATTTAGTATTTTTATTTTATTATGCATTTTACAACTGTTGACTGGCTCTTTAGTTTTAGTTTTGGGTGTGAACCACTTCTGATAGATAAACTGAGCAGCTGCTAAATGAAAGATTATTCAGGACAATTTCGTCTTTTTCAATTCCTGTTGAATAGACTACCCTTAAAGAAGAAGTGAATGAACTACAGTACAGACAAGAACAACTAGAACTTCTTAGTACTAATCTAATGCGCCAGGTAGACCGGCTTAAAGAAGAAAAAGAGGAGCGAGAGAAAGAAGCAGTTTCTTACTATAATGCCTTAGAGGTACTATGACTAGAGTAACATTATCTTTTCCAGTTTATAATAAGTTGTTTCCTTGCTAATCTAACCTCTATGAGCTAAATTGTTTTTTCTCAAATTTAGAAAGCTCGTGTAGCAAATCAAGATCTTCAGGTGCAATTAGACCAGGCACTCCAGCAAGCCTTGGACCCCAGTAGTAAAGGCAACTCTTTGTTTGCAGAGGTACGTAGCAAATACTCCACTGATTAGATTAACATTTCGCTTAATACAAGAGTAATTAACCGTGTTAAAATTTTCTAGGTGGAAGATCGAAGGGCAGCAATGGAACGTCAGTTTATCAGTATGAAAGTCAAGTATCAGTCACTAAAGAAGCAAAATGCATTTAACAGAGAACAGATGCAAAGAATGAAGGTATAGCGTTATCACCATTGAAGGTTTATTAAACCTATTTTGTATCTGTATTACATGTACAGATGAACCAAAGAAAGCATCTTTTCCTTCAAAGAGTGTACTTAGTTGTTTTGTTTTGTTGTTTGTTTGTTTTTTTTAAAGATTTTTATTTATTTATCCATGAGAGAGAGAGAGAGAGAGAGAGGCAGACACATAGGCAGAGGGAGAAGCAGGCTTCTCACTAGGAGCCCGATGCAGAACTCAATCCCAGGACTCCGGGATCAGGCCTGAACCAAAGGCTGACGCTCAACTGCTGAGCCAAAGGCAGGCAGACACTTAACTGCTGAGCCACCCAGGCATCCCTGTACTTAGTTGTTTCTAGAACTGCATGATTTTAGAAAAAAAATCTTTAGATTGACTAAAAGATTATTAGGTTTTATTTCAAAAAATTAATCCTTTAGTAGATATTTAGTAGTAGTATAGTTAACATCTATTGGTTTATTATTTTTTTTTATGGTTATTCAACAGCTTTCCCAGAAATATATAAATTTTGTGTGGTAGAAAAAAAATTTGGAAAGTTTTTATTTCCAGCTATTGGCCTGGCGTTTCTTAGCACAGGCTTAAGGTTCCTACTTTTTTTTTTTTTTTTCTTTAAGATTTTATGTATTTATTCATGAGTGACACAGAGAAAGAGAGAGGCAGGCAGGCTCCATGCAGGGAGCCCGATGTGGGGCTCGATCCCAGGACTCCAGGATCACGACCTGGGCCGAAGGCAGGCGCTCAACCACTGAGCCACCCAGGCGTCCCCTAAGGTTCCTACTTAAACGAAAACTAGCTCTCTCACCATTCTTTAGTTCTCTTGCAAAGGCTAATTAGTGAGATTTGAATAATCTTTTCTTGTAGTTCCTCAAGTCAAGCATATAGGCCCTTTTAATTTTTTTTAACTTTTTATTTAAATTCAATTTAATTAACGTATTATGTTAATATATTTATATTGAAGATTCCTTCGGTATCCTTAGGTGCCTTTTACCTTTGTTTCCATTCTTGTCATTTGTGAATCTCACCGTTATAAATATGAGTAGCTTAATGATTTCCCCCACTTAATACTGTTGAAGTTAATAAAAATTTTTGAGAAACCCCATCAGACCCTAAATGACCGTGCATGTGATGAGTAAAGTACAACATTATACCGTTTGGGCAGACTTATTTAATTAAGTGATGCTTCTGGATCCTAGCCATTCAGTTCAATTTTATGTTTCACAGAAGTGCAAAAATTGTTATCAGATATTACTCCTAAGTACTTAAATAAGTACTCGAGTTATATCTGTAACTAAACTTATTGATACAGAGACGCCTGGGTGGCTCAGTGGTTGAGCGTCTGCCTTAGCCTCAGGTTTTGATCCCAGGGTCCTGGGATCAAGTCCCACATCAGGCTTCCTGAAGGAGCCTGCTTCTCCCTCTGCCTGTGTCTTTACTTCTCTCTCTGTGTCTCTCATGAATAAATAAATAAAATCTAAAAAAAAAAAACAAAACAAAAACTTATTGATACAAATAGTTTCAAATTATTAGATTATTAAACTAGACATAGTTTAGTTTCCAAACTGAGTTCTAGAGATAGTACAGAATATGCATTGTACCACAAATGTAGTTATTGGAATCTTCCTTTCCCCCACTCAGTTCTCTGTGTGGGGTGGGGTGAGGTTGTAATTTTTTTTTGTTTTTCTAGTTACAAATTGCCACATTGCTACAAATGAAAGGGTCTCAAACTGAATTTGAGCAGCAGGAACGGTTGCTTGCCATGCTGGAGCAGAAGAACGGTGAAATTAAACACCTTTTAGGTGAAATTAGAAATCTGGAGAAATTTAAGGTAAAGATAACCCCTTCAATAACACAGCCAGATTTGGTTTGAATATCTTAAATCAGTTGACCCTGGAACAACACGGGGCCTAGGGATGCCCAACCCCGTGCAGTTAAATATCTTTTGACTCCTCAAAAACTTTATGAGTAGTTTACTATTTACCAGAAGCCTTATTAATAATAGAAACAGTTGACACACATTTTGTATGTTACACGTATTCTACACTATATTAAAATTTAGAGACAGCAAAATATTATTAAGAAAATTATAAGGAAGAGAAAATATATTTATAGTTCTCTACTATGAAAAATTCACGTATGAGTGGATCAGTACCATTTAAACCTGTATTGTTCAAGGGCAACTGGATTAACCTAATTTGTTATTTATCTTAAGTAATAAGAATTGTTGTTTTCTTTAGAGTTTATATGAAAGTACAGAATCTAAGCTTTCTGCCAACTCTGGCACTCTGGAAGATAACACCTATTACACAGATTTACTTCAGATAAAGCTTGACAACTTAAAGTAAGTGTTGGGTGCTTAGAAAGCTGCATATTCTCTTGACTTGCTTATAAAAAGTAGTATTAGTGACTACAAATTTTTGTTTTCAAATTGCCAAAAGAATTTCCAGAAAAGAAAAGCATCAAAAACATCTTAATAGCAAATAAGATATATTCAAGATATAGTTTGTGCTGGTTATTGAAAAAAATACTTTCAATGAATTATTAAATATTTGTATTTCTCCATGTTTAGTATTTTAGATTTTTAAATGAGGTGCACCTGGTGGCACAGTAGTTGAGCGTCTGCCTCTGCCTCAGGGTTGATCCCAGGATCCTGGGATAGAGTCCCGCATCAGGCTTCCTGCAGGGAGCCTGCCTCTCCCTTTGCCTATGTCTCTGCCTCTGTGTGTGTCTCATGAATAAATAAAATCTTAAAAAAAAAAAAAAAAAAAGGGGATAACTGAAAAGAACTTTGACATAGAAAATATTCTTATACCCTAAACTTTTCAGGAATAAATACTAATTTGGAACTTAAAAGGAAATTATTTACATGTGCACTAATGTGGAAGGAATATTTTCCTCCTTCCCTTTGAAGAATGCATGACATTTTTTATTTGAAAGTGTTATTGTTAAAAGCTAGAGGAAACAAACAGGGTTGCTGGAGGGGAGGTCGGTGGGGGTATGGGTTAATTGGGTGATGGGCATTAAGGAGGGCACGTGATGTGATGAGCGCTAAGTGTTACACGCAACTGATAAATTATTGAACACTACATGTGAAACTAATGATGTACTCTGTTGGCTAATGAATTTAATTTTAAAAAACTTTGTTTAGTGTTTGTTACTTAAAACTGCAAGGAAATATATGTTTATCTGAGAGTTCAAATATGTAATAAAATATTTGCACTAAATGTTTTACAAATATGTGTTTAAAACACTTATGTATGTTATGTTAATATTCCTTGGTTCTCCTTTTTTTATTTACATAGCAAAGAAAATGAAAACACTAAAGGTGAATTGTCCATACAACGAATGAAAGCATTATTTGAGAGCCAGCGGGCTTTGGATATTGAGAGAAAACTTTTTGCAAACGAAAGATGTCTCCAGCTCTCCCAAAGTGAAAATATGAAACTGAGAGCTAAACTAGATGAGCTAAAACTGAAGTATGAACCTGAAGGTATGCATATCTCATATATTTTATCTTTTAAATTATGAGAAGCTCTGAGAAATCATATCAAGTTTTTTTCTTACTATAGCTTTATGCAGATCCCATTACAAACTAATTTGTGCGTATGTATCTCTAAAAAAAACCCTACAAAATGTGTAGGAAAATTCAGAGATCTGGGTACTGCGTATATATGAATAAATAGATATTCTGTTGGATATCTGTACATTAGAACCTTGATAAAGTTTAAAAACCTTAGAAACCTTTCCATTTACAATTGCAACATCTTATGCAATATTAAAGAGTTTGATTTTTATCGAGGCAACTGATGTTTGGGAGCTGTATTAGTTAGTATTGTTTATAGAAAACCTAAAATAATGGAGACTTAAATAAGTATTAATTCCTCCCCTTAACAAAAGTCTAGAAGAGGTATTCTACAACTGGTCAGAGTGTCAGGATTTAGGCTTTCTTTGCATTGTTCATCAGTATAATCCTTGAGCAGAATTGAGTCATGTGGCCTCACCTACCTACAAGAAAAGCTGAGAAATGCAGTTTTGATTCTCAGGGGCCATGTTCCCAACTACATCACGGGATTTTTTTTTTTTTTTTTTAAGTGTAATGGACATATAATACTCTATTACTTTCAAGTTTATGTCATGATTTGATATTTATACATTATAAAATGACCATGATAAGTTTAGTTACAGTCTGTCATCATGCAAAGGTATTACAATATTATTGAGTATACTCTTAAGGGTTCTATTATTGAGGAAAACTACTAGGACCAATAGTAGAGGACAACTATACGTCTAATCACTGAGGTAGAAAATAGCCTTACCGTATGAACTCTGCATCTTAGACACTAAACAGAGTGATTTTATTGTTTGTTTGTAAATTAAAAAATAAAAGGCTAAAATTAAAAAAGCCTAAGAATGCAATGATTCTTAGACCAAAAAAAAAAAAAAAAGTGTTTTTACATGTTTTAGGTTTTAGATTTTCAGCCAGTTTTTGACCTTACATTGTTTACATGCCTAAGATTGTCTTCATTTTTGTCTCAGTGACTTGAGTGCATCTTAACAGTAATGGGGAGATTGTTAGCAATAGTAAGGTTTTGTATAGTTGATAAAGGCTTCTCTTTCATCCTTTTTCTCTTCCTTGATTCTAATAGGCTTTCCTAATTAAGAATTATACATTATGAATTTCAAAAGTCTGCTGAACTAAACATAGCCAAGAGACAGAGGGAAATATAGTGAATTTAGTTGATGTGAGGAACAATATAAGAGAAAGGGAAAATGATTTAAAAAGACCCGTGTAGAGTAGGAACACTAATCCCATGTCCCAACCATACTTTTTCCAACTTTACTAACTTTGATTTTGAAAATGAAAGGCCCATTCGTATGGGGATAGGGAAAAGATTAGAACAATTAATTCAGTGACTGTAAATAAACCTGCATAGGGGATGGAATGATGTTACGTTAAAGCAGTAGTGGTAGAAGGCTTTTGCCTTAGACTGCAGTAAGACATACGGTGGTTTGAACTTGAGAAGTATCCATAAGTAGAAGTACTCAGATTTTGAATCTATTTTGTAGATGGGGTGAATAGGCACAGGTTGCCTCAGAGAACTTGACTTCTTTGCAATGTAATCACTATAACACATAATATCAAGTGGACTGGATGTTTTTAATTCCCATTTTACAGCTAAAGAAGATAAAGCTCAAGAGGCTAAGTACTTCCCGAAGTTACTCAGCTGCAGAGTGCTAATAGGGGATTTGTACCTGGATTCCTTGACTCTTAGCCACTGTATCCTTCCTTACCTCCACACTGAAGTCTGTTAAAGCCCTGTGTAACTTTTATAACAGTATCAAAACATAGAAGTTTTCATTGCGAAAACTTAAATCTTTTGAGTTCCCAAGGAAAAATTTGTAGTCATATAACCTTTTAAAGATATAGTTAGTGAAGTCTATGAAAAAGAAAGGATAAAAGACAATATATTTCAATAAGGAGATAAGTGGGTTTCAAAAGAATGAAGAGTAGGAGAGGAAAAAACTGTGTAACTAGTTCTGTCTTTTTACTATATCTTTGTTTTGACTTAATATATTTTTAATGGTTTTTATTCTCAGAGAAAAGTGAAGTGCCTGTACCCAAGAAGAGGCGTGAGGTCCTGCCTATGGATGTAACTACCCCTAACAATGTATGTGCCAAAAATGCTGTTGGGGAAGACTATAGATTACCCCCTCAGAAAGTGGAGGCCCAGTGCTATCCCAGCAGTTCAGAAGATAACAACTTGCAGTTAGAAAAGACAGTTTCTATAAATACACTAGGAATCAGTCTTTCTCCTCACAAAAGCCTGCCCATGGACATTCAGCCAATGAAGGAAAAGAAATGTGTGAAATTTCTAGGAGTTTCAGCTGACTCTGAAGCCTTAAGTGAAAGAAGTGGAAACACCCCAAATTCTCCCAGGTCAGTGTCCTCTTTTCTTCAGGGCAACCAGCAGACCTCTCCATCTCTTCTCTATCGCTGCATGAACTGTGCTATCTGTTTCTTTATCTATTTTCTTAATATTGCATGTAGTATAATTCCCCAGTTTCATCTACCTTCTTTCAATTTTTCTAAAACTTTACGAAAAACTAAAACAATTGCAAAGGGAAAGGACTCCTGAATAAGGGAATTATTTTCAAAAGTTACATTTTGTTCTCTCATAAAACAGAAATATCACAGCTTAGTACATCTCTGAATGTTTTGTTGGTTTGAATAAATTGTACAGTTGGTTATTTTTTCCCTAGTTCAAGAGTGGCCATGAAAGAAAAATTATCTCCTTAAATGGCTTTCCAATAGTCTAAGAAATTTCAGCCTTCTAGAAGATTGTTAGGTGAAATTTTTATGGCTTTTGAAAATGTCTGTCATAAGTCTTTAAGATTGAGCTTTGATTTTGACATTTTTAAATATCAAAAGTAATTCATTTTCATTTTATATCAAAACTTCAGAACCTCCAGTTTCTACATATTTGAGTTTGTGACTAAAAGAAGAAATGTCAGACATGTATGTTTATAGGAATTAACATTTTAAGGGCCTTATCTTTTAAAAAAATAATAGAGATAGGAAGATAAGAGAAAGTGAGTGAAAGAGAAAGGGAAGTAACAGTGGCTAAGGCTGGGGGGAATAAAACAAGCTCAGGGTGTGTACAGCAGGACCAAGAGTAGGGCAAAGAGAAATGAATGAGGAAAATGGAGAAGGTGATAAAAAGATAATGAAGAATGTCTGTATGCAATGGAACAATAGATGGATTTAAAATAAATATCTTTAGACATTTAAAAAATTAAGCATAGTGAAAAGAGCTTGGATTTGAAAGGAGATCTTTAAGGTGCTACTAGGGCTACGTGAGTTGTAGACGGGAGGGTACAGAATAAGGCATTTTACTAGTGTGCATTTGAGTTAATACAGTCAGACGTAGCCCACCTTTGTAAAGGCTGTTTTGTATGTTTTATCTGATTTTTATTTTTAAAGTCTTCAGTGCTACTAAAGTTGGTGCTCTACAGTGAAAGCACCTCAACAGTGTGAGCTGCTGTTAATTTTAAGAGAAGTACAGTTGACCCTTGAACAACACAAGTTTGAACTATGCAGATCCACTTACATGTGGATTTTTTGGTAAATGCAGTACATTGTTGCAAATGTATTTTCCTTAAGATTTTTTCTTATAACATTTTTTTCTCTAACATTATTATAAGAATACAGTATATAATATATACAAAATATGTGCTGATTGTTTATGTTATGGATAAGGCTTCCAGTCAAGAGTAGGCTATTAATACTTAAGTTTGGGAGGAGTATACAAGGATTTTTGACTGTAAGGGTCAGTACCCTTGACCCCTGCATTGTTCAAAGGTCAACTGTAATTTATTACTCCATTCCTTAAATTTTTATATTAACATGATAGGTCTCATAAAATAAAAGTTTATTATTCTCAAGGAAAAAGTAAATTCAAATGAATTATGTCACACACATACACATTGCACATACAGAGTTCCGAGTACTTCTGAAATGAATTCAATAGATTATGCTTGTATATATGTGATTCATTGTGTAAGTGTGCTTGACCATTGTATATTTCTGGAGGTGAAGTTCCAGAATTGATCAGTGCAGACCTTGCTATCTGTGTTGTCTTCATTTCTTTTTCTGTCTTTTTTTGTTTGATAAAAGTTACTTAAGAAAATGTATTTAGCTACTTGTTTGACTCAAATTAAGTAGCGTGTTGGAATTTTGTCTGGCAAATTAAACAAAAACAAATAAAATACCACAAAACATTTGTTTTTGTGTATGTGTGAGTCCATCTGCTAACTTAAGATGTTTCCAACCTTTTGCTCTCTGCATGATTAACTTAGACACAATCTGGTGATAATATTGTAACAATAAATACGGGTTTACTGGGAACTTCACTATTGCATGCTTTATAAATTTAATTGATGCTCTTGCTAGAAAATCTGTATAAACCTTTTAAAATATCTCTCCACTGTTTATTTTTCTTAAATTATTATTATGCTAGTTGAAATTCAGCTTGTTTAGGGTTTTTTTCTGAGACAGATTGGTATGCATGTGGTCCAGGATTCCATGTTATTTTAATCTTGTGTTTGCCTTTTGTATGTCAACGTTAACATTACAATTGTGCTCTAGCATTTAACTATTTTTTAGGCATACTTACCCTAATAGACATCCCATTGTATTTTAATTCTTTAATTTACACTTTGCCATGACTTTTATCAACCTTAAAAATAGTTCTTAAGGCATTTAAAAAATTAAGTGTTGATATAAAAAAGTTTCTTTTAGAGAGGCAGTGACTTAGTTCTTAATGGTTTTGGAGTCAACTGTAATTTTTTCCTCATAAACATAAAATTGATCATGTCTCATTAGAGGCCCATTATATGAGAGGTTTGTTTCTTCTTTAATTTTTTTAACCACATTTGAATTCAGAGTGGATGCTTTAATACCTGTAGGTTAGCTGCTGAATCAAGGCTTCAAACAGAAGTTAAAGAAGGGAAAGAAACTGCAAGCAAATTGGAAAAGGAAACTTGTAAGAAATCACACCCTATTTTATACGTGTCTTCCAAATCAACTCCAGAGACCCAGTGCCCTCAGCAGTAAGGACTTTTCTTTAATGAGAGTAAGGTACCACTTGCCCAAATGCTTGATTTGGAGCTTAGTTAGGATTGTCTTTATCTGAAATATTCAACGTTATAGGTTATTTCTTTCCACCTGTTGTGACAAGACCTGGCATTTTCATGTTCCTTTGACCAAATATTCAAAATTTGGTTGTGATTCTAATCAGAGGAGTTCCTTAAATGATGACTCTTCCTGGAGCTTCTTGAATTACAGTGAATAATAACCGAAAGAAAGTGTTATAAATCTATTTGTTGCATTGTATATGGATTTTTTGAGGTGTTATTAAAACATACCTTCAAAGTCACATATTTGAAAAGAGAACACAAAATTAACTATTAACTATTATATTTTCCTATGTAGTTTTTAATGAACTTAGTTTTTCACTATAAGAATAATTTGGTTTAAAAATATATATTATTGTAACTGGATTTTGTCAGTGTTTTAAATAGCTATGTCCATCTTATGTCCATCTTTGTGTTCATGTACGTGATTTAAATTTTATGTTTCGAGGATATGAAAAATAAAATTTTGAAATTTAAAATGACTGGAATAATTTATCCCCTTTCTATTTTTTTTTTTTACTGTATAGATAACACATTGTTATCAAAAGGGGATAAAGGAAGTAAGATGAAACTTCACAGATTCTTAATTCCCTGGTTCATATAATTTTTATGTATATACATATATACATAAACTTTAATGTATATACATATATAATTTATGTAATTATATACATATATATTTTTTAAATTCTAAACTTGCCAAATAAAGACTTTTTTTTCCTTTAAATGATTATAACCTGGTCTACAACTTAATTTCATACATACTGTAGGTGGTTATATTTATATATTAAGAGAGGAGTGGTGGTGGAGGGAGGGAAAGATAGTTATGTTAAGAACTTGGCTTATGTGATTATGGAGGCTGGCAAGTTCAAATCATAAGGGTGGACCTGGAGACCCAAGGAAGAGCCAGCATTACATACAGTTCAGATCTAAAGTCTGTTTGCTGCAGAATTCTCTCTTGCTCCAGGGAGCTCAATCTTTTGTTTCTAAACAGGACTTGTACTAATAACACAAATAGACCTACTCACATGGAGTTGAGTGTGCTTTACTCAGAGGCTAAAGATTTAAATGTTAATTTCATCCAAAAACACTCTCATAGAAATATCCAAGATAATGTTTGACCACACATCCAGCCTCTGTGGCCCTGCCAAGTTGACACATAAAATTAACCATTATAGTGGTTTAGATAAGTTTATTGAAATATATTAGGTAAAAGGAAATTGCCTCCCACTTCTAAGAAATTAAATATTATATTTTTTGCAAAAAGTGTTCTCTAAGGAATTTAGAGATTTCACAGTAAATAATATCTCTTGCAAAAATAAGTAGCGGAAGGCACTAACTAGCAAATGAAAATTTTAACCTCAGGATAATAACAAATAATTGACCGTATTCATTGTACACTATAAAATGTAGATCAATTCCTTCCAGTATTGACTTTTTTACTATGATGCGTGTGCTCAGGGTGTAAAAATAACCCTTTAGAGCTCACAGTTTAATAGACCATTGTAGATGAGTAGTAGTAGTGCTGTTATTACTAATAGTAACAATTATATTTAACATTTGAATAAATCTAACGTCCAGGCATTCTTCAAAGCCCTTTCATGTATTAACAGTTAACCGTCCCAATATCTCTGGGAGTTAGATATTGTACTTACTTATTATCTTCATTTTATAGATGAGAAAACCAAAGAGAAGTTACTTGTCCAAGGGCACAGGTGTTAGTGATGAAAAACATGTGGTAAAGGTTGTTAATAGCAGAATATAAAATTCATAAAAGAATCAATCCATCAAGAAGATGGGATAATAGTGAACATGCAGCTAACAAGAAACCCCAAAATATATGAAGCAAAAACTGAAAGAAATGAAGAAATAGTTAATTCAACAATAATAGTTGGAGATATTAGCACCCACTTTTAGTAATAGAATTAATATAAACAAGGAAACAGAAGACTTGAGTGACGCTATAAACCAGCTAGACCTCTGGAATATAGAGCACTCCATCCAACAACAGCAGAATACATGCACTTCTCAAGTGCACATGGAACATTCTATAGCATAGATCATATGTTGGGCCACAAATCAAGTCTCAATAAATTTGGAAAGTTGAATTCACACAAAGTATCTTCTCTGACCACAATGGAATGGAGTAAGAAATCAGTAACAAAGGAAACTGAAAAATTTGCAAACATGTTGAAATAAAACACTCTTAAGCAGCCAACTGTACAAGAAGAAATCACTAGGGAAATTTAAAAATACTTTAAGGTGAATGAAAAAATAAACTATAAAAAACATAAAATAAAGGAAAATCCATACTTATGGAGAAATTTGTAGCTGTAAATGCCTACGTTGACAAAGATTTCAGATCAATTACTAAAGCTTTTACTTTGAAGGACTGAAAAAAAAAATGAAACTCATGAAATCAAGAGTAAAACAAAGATAAATGAAATAGTAGAAAAATAACAAAGGGAATCAGTGAAACCAAAAGTTCATTCTTGAAATGATCAGCAAAATTGGAAAACATTTAGCTAGACTGATCAAGAAAAAAATGAGAGAAGACTCAAAGTATTAAAGTAAGAAAGTAAATTGGATACTATTACTGATCTTACAGAAATAACAAGGACTATGAGAGAATACTATTGACAATGGTATGCCAACAAATTAACTATTCTAGATAAAATGATCAAGTTCCTAGAATCAAACTATCAAAATTTAAGAAATAAAAAATCAGAATAGAGCTATAACAAAAAAGAGATTTAATTAGTAACTTAAATTCTGAATGAAGAGAAGCATAAGATCAGATGCTTCCAAATGTTTAAAGTTAACACTAATGCTTCTGAAATCTTTCCAAAAAATAGAAGAGATCCTTTCCTTACTTATTTTATGAGGCAAATATTACTCTGATATCCACACCAAAGACTTCATGAGAAAACTACAGACCAATATACTTCATGAATATGGATGCAAAGATCCACAGCAAAATATTAGCAAATCCAATTCAGAAGCATTTTAAAAGGATTCTGCACAATGACCAATTGAAATTTGTCCCAAGAATGCAAGAATGAATCAAGATGAAAATCAATGTAATATTACTGTATTAGTGATTAAGGACTGCCCTAATATGATGCGTGGCTTAGGGCAGCCCCGGTGGCATAGCAGTTTAGCGCCGCCTGCAGCCCAGGGTGTGATCCTGGAGATCCGGGATCAAGTTCTACATCAGGCTTCCTGCATGGAGCCTGCTTCTCCCTCTGCCTGTGTCTCTGCCTCTCTCTCTCACTGTTTGTGTCTCTCATGAATAAATAAATAAAATCTTAAAAAAAAAAAAAGTTGAGTGGCTTAAAACAATTGAATTGTGAATTTTGTTGTCTCATAATTCTGGAAACTAAAGTCCAAAATCATAATGTTAGAATGTACATGGCTGAGGAAAGAATCATTAAACATGAAGATATGCCAATAGAAACTTCTAAAACTGAAATGCAAAAATAATGAGAAAGAAAATTTAAAAAACTAGAACAACATATCCAAGAACTCTGGGACAGTTACAAAAGGTGTAAAATACCTGTAAAGAGATGACTAGAAAGAGGAAAGGAAAGAAACAAGAAATGTTTTAATAGCAATATATTAATAATGGCTGGGAAATTTCTCAAATTAATGACAGATACCAAACTATAGATTGAGGAAGCTCAGAGAGCACTAAGCAGAATAAATACAAAAAGTAAGTAAGTAAATAAATAAAATCTGCAGCTAGAAGAACTATAATGAACTGCAAAACAAAAATCAAAAAACAAAAAATCTTGAAAGAAACCATAGGGGAAAACAAATAAAAAACAAGATACCTATAAAGAAACAAAAATATGAATCATATTAGACTTCTTCAGGAGCCTGTAAGAGAATGAAGAAGAGAATGAAGTAAAATATTTAAAGTATTGAAAGAAAAAACCTCATCCACCTAGAATTCTGTACTCTGCAATTGTCCTCCAAAGTGAAGGAGAAATAATTTCTGAAAAATGAAAATTGAGGAAATTTTACCAATAGAGCTGCTTTGGAAGAAATGTTAAAAGTATTTCAGAGAGGAAGAAAAAGGATTTAGGTCAAAAACTTGGATATACATAAAGGAAGAGCATTAAAAAAGAAAAAGGAAGAGCATTAGACAAGGAGTAAATGAAGGTAAAATATTTTATTTTCCTTATTTTTAATTGACCTAACATAAAACAGTGTGTTCAAAATAGTAAAGCAACCATGTATTTGGTGATTATGACCAATAGCCAAGTGAAATCAATGACAACAATGAACTAAGAAATGGGAGGCAGGAATTGAGAATGTTCCGTCATAAGGTATGTATCTGTACTACCTATGAAGTGATATAACATTATTTAAAGGTGGAATTAGATCAGTTGTAAATGTATGTCATGAACTTTATTTAGGTAAACCACCAATTTTTTTAAAAGTGTAATTGATGAGAAAAAATAAAATGGAATCATAAAATGTTCAATTAAAACCATAGAAAGTGGAAAACAAAAAAAAAATGAACAAGGGTGATGAATAGAAAATCATTTGCAAATATGGTAGGTGTTAGTTCATTTGTCACTTTAAATGAATGTCCTGACTACAACAAAATACAGCCTGTCAAAGTAAATACAAATAAGACCCAACTTTATGTTGTCTATAATAAACTCACTTTAAAAATAAACGGATGAAGAAAGATATATTAACATTAATCAAAAGAAAGCTAGAGTAGATGTATTAATTTTAGACAAAGCAGACTTTAGAATAAGTCTTTAGAATAAGAACAATCACCAGGGGAAAAAACAGTCATTACATGATGCTAAATGGGTCAAATCTCCAAGAAGATATTACAATCCTTAATGTATATGCTCCTAATCATTGTCAAAATATATGAAGCAGGACAGCCTGGGTGGCTGAGCGGTTTAGTGCTGCCTTCAGCCCAGGGCGTGATCCTGGAGACCCGGGATCGAGTCCCATGTCAGGCTCCCTGTGTGGAGCCTGCTTCTCCCTCTGCCTGTGTCTCTGCCTCTCTCCCTCTCTCTCTCTCCCCCCCCCCACCATCCTCCGTGTCTCTCACGAATAAATATAATCAAAAACTGATAGAACTGATAGGAGAAAAAGAGACAAAAACTGATAGAACTGCCAGGAGAAAAAGAGATCCATTATTGTAGTTAAAAACTCCAGCATCCCTTCATTAATTGACAGGATAGATAGATAGATAGATAGATAGATAGATAGATAGATAGATAGACAGTTGAACTGAATATCACCTTAATGAACTGAATCTAACATTTATAGAACAACAGCAGAATACATTCTTTTATACCTCATATGGAACAGCCACCAAGATAGACCACATTTTGGACCATAAAACATGCTTTAACAGATGTAAACAAATAGAAATTCTACAAAGTATGCTTTCAGACAACAAAGGAATTAAACTATATATCAGTAACAGAAAAATAGCTGAACAAATTCCCAAATCTTTGGAGATTATTCAACACACTTCTAAATAACAAATAGGCCAAAGAAGAAGTCTCAAGAAAAACTGTAAAATATTATGAGTTAAATGAAAATGAAAACAATTTATCAAAATTACGGGGTATAGCAAAAATAGTGGTTATAGGGAAATACATCATATTAAATGTATATATTAGAAAAGAAGAAAGGCCTAAATAATCTAAGCTTCCCTCTTGGGAAACTAGAAAAAGAAAAGCAAATTAAATCCAAGGTAAGCAGAAGAAAATAAATAATAAAAGCCAAAGTTAATAAAATTGAAAACCAGAAATTAAAAGAGAAATTTAATGAAAGCAAAAGCTAGTTCTTTGGAAAGATACATGAAATAATAAACCTATAGACAGACTAAGAAAAAAACCCCACAAATTAGAAATGAAAGAGTGGCCATCACTATCAATCCTATGTACATTAAAAAGACAGTAAAGGAATATTAGAAATAACTATGCTCACAAATTTGATAATTTATATGAAATGAATAAATTCTCTAAAGACACAATTTATCAAAACCCACATGACAAGAAATGCATAATCCAAATAGGTCTAGATCTATTAAAGAAAATGAATCAGTAATAATCTTTAAAAACAAAGTAGAAAAAAAAAAGTAATATACTCAGGTAGTTTTACTGGTGAATACCAAATATGTGAGGAAAAAAAATATACTCTCTTCAATCTCTTATACAAAAAAGAAGCAGAGGGTAATTACTACCCAACTCATTCTGTGAGGCCAGTATTATCCCTAGTACCAAAACCAGGCAAAGAAATTACAAAAAAAAAAAAAAAAAAAGGAATTTTGCAGACCAATATTTCTTATGAACATAAATACAAAATTCTTAACAAAATATAAGCAAATTGAATCCAGCAATGTACAAAAATAATTATATGCCATGTCAATGATATTTTTTCCAGGTATGGAAGGATGGTTCAATATTCACAAGTCAACTAATCTGTCAGTCACATTAACAGATCTAGAGAAGAAAAAGCATATGATCATATCAGTAGATATAAAAAAAGCATTTGACAAAATCCAAAACTCTCAGCAAACTAGCAATAGAGTGGAACTTTGAACTTGAACAAGATTTCCAAAAATCCCTACAGTTAACATCACATTTAATGATGAGAAACTAGATGCTTTCCCACTAAGATGAAGGATAATACAGAATGTCCTCTCACCATTCCTATTCAATATGTTCTGGAAGTTCTAGCTAATACAATTTAAGACAACAAAAGGAAATAAGTATATGACTTTGGAAGGAAGAGATAAAACTTTATATTCATAGATGACATTATAACATATCTAGAAAATCCCAAGTAATCAACAACAACAACAACAACAACAACAAAAACACTGTTGGAACTAATAAATGATTTACAGCAAGATTGTAAAATAGAAGTTAATAAACAGAAGTTAATTGCTTTCCTGTATACCAGCAATGAAAAATTGCAGTTTAAAATCTAAAACATAATGTCATTTACATTATCACTCCCCAAAATGAAATACTTAGTCATAAATCAAAATAGTTATAAGATCTATATGAGGAAAGATATAAAACTTTGATGAAAGAAGTCAAAAAAGTATAAATAAATAGATATTCTGTGTTCATTGGTAGGAAAATTCAGTATTGTTAAGGTGTTGATTCTTTGCAACTTGATATATAGATTTAATGTAATCCAAATCAAGATGCTAGCACATTGTCTTGTGAATATGGATAAACTGGTTATAAGGTTTATGTGAAAATGTACAAGACCAAGAATAGTCAACACAGTATTGAAGAAGAACAAAGTTGGATGCTGATACTACCCAACTTCAAGACTTAATATAAAGCTGCTACAATAAGCAAAACAATGTGGTATTATTGGTGAATAGGTAGACAAAATAAATCAATGGAACAGCATAGAAAGCCTAGAAACAGATCAACAGAAATAAAGTTATATATGAAGAGATGATCCTTTCCTCATTGTATATTCTTGGTCCTCTTTCTGTAAGTTAATTGACCACATATGTGTGGGTTTATTTCTGGTTCTTTCTTCTGTTGTATTGATCTATGTATCTGTTCTTATGTCAGTACCATCCTGGTTTGTTTACTGTAGCTTTGTAATGCATTTGCAACCAGGGAGCAGCATGTCTCCAGCTTTATGCTTCTTTCAAAAGATAGTTTTGCCTATTTGGGTTCTTTGTGGTTCCATACAAATTTTAAGATTCTTTTTGTGCAAAATACTGTTGGAATTTTGATAGGAATTGTGTTGAATCTGTAGATTGCTTTAGGTAGTGTGGACATTTTAACTATTAATTTCTCTAGTCTGTAAGCATGGAATATCTTTTTTATTTGTTTTTCTCTTTGTCAGTTTCTTTCATAAATGTCTTATAGTTTTCAGTGTGCAGTTCTTTCACTCCTTGGTTAAATTTATTCCTAGGTGTTTTATTCTTTTTGATACTATTGTAAACAGTTTTTTCTTAATTTATTTTTCTGGCTGTTAGTATATAGAAACACAAGAGATTTTTGGCTATTGATTTTATTTATATCCTGCAAGCTTACTGAATTTGTTGATTAGTTCTAACAAATTTTTAGTGGAGTCCTTAAGTTTTTCTTTATATCATGTTGCAAATAAAGACAATTTTACTTCTTTCCAATTTGGATGCCTTTGTTTTTATTTTCTTGCCTAATTGCTCTGGCTAGGACTTCCAGTACTATGTTGAATAAAATTGTGAGACTAGGCATCCTTGTTTTGTTCCTGATCTTAGAGAAAAGCTTTTGGCCTTTCACTGTTCAGTATGATGTTAGTTGTGGGCTTGTCATATGGGGTCTTTATTATGTTGAGATGTAGTCTGTCTACTACATCCATCTGTTGAGAATTTTTATCATGAATGGATGTCAAATTTTGTCAAATGCTTTTCCTGCATATATTAACATCATGATTTTTATCGTTCATTTTGTTAATGTGGTGTATCACATTGACTGATTTACATATTTTGAGTCCTCCTGTAATAAATTCCACTAAATCATGGCATAATGATCTTTGTAATGCACTGTTGAATTTAATTTGCTAATATTTTGTTGAGGATTTGTGCATTTATGTTCATGTGGGATATTAGTCTATAACCTACTTTCCTTGTAGTAACCGTGTCTGATTTTGGTATCAGGGTAATCCTGGCCTCTGAAGAGGAGTTTGGAAGTGTTACCTACCCTTCTATGCTTTTGGAAGTGTTTTGAGAGGGATTGGTATTAATTCTTCTTCAAACATTTGATAGCAGTGAAACTGCCTAGTCATAGACTTTTCTTTTTTGGGAGGCTTTTGATTGCTATCTCCTTACTAGTAATTGGTCTTTTCACATTTTATATTTTTTATGATTCTGTCTTGATAGGTTGTATGTTTCAAGAATTTGTTTATTTCATCTGGATTTCCCAGTTTGTTGGTGTATATTTTTCATAATATTTTCTTAGGATTATTTGTATTTCTCTGGTATCAGTTGTAATGTCTTTTTCATTTCTAGTTTTATTTATTTGAATCCTCTTTTTTTGTCATGGTAAGATTAGCTAAAAGTTAGTTTGTCTACCTTATCTTTTCAAAAAGAACAGCTTTTATTTTGATTGATCCTTTTTATTTTTCTTTTTTAATTTCTATTTTATTTCTACTATGACTTTTGTTATTTCCTTTCTTCTGCCAACTTTAGACTTAGTTCTTCTTTTTCAAGTTTTTTTGTGTAAATTTTGGATGTTTTTCTATGATCTTTACCTTTTCTTAATGTAGGCATTTATTGCTATGAAATTCCCTCAGAACTGATTTTGTTGAATCTCCTGAATTTTGTATGTTGTATTTACATTTTCATTTGTTTCAAGATATTTTTTAGGTCCTTTTGATTTTTTCCTGGACACTTTGGCTATTCAGTAACATATAGTTTAATCACCATATATTTAGGAATTTTCTAGTTTTCTTTTTATAATCTGATTTTTCATCCCATATCATTCTGGTTGGAAAGTATGCTTGATATGATTCAGTCTTCTTAAATCTATTAAGACTTGTTTTGTGATGTAATATATAATCTTCCTGAGATTATCCCATGTGTACTTGAGAAGAATGTATATTCTTCTGCTGTTTTATGGAATATTCTCTAAATGTCTGTAAAATCCCTCTGATCTTTTTTTTTTTTTTTTTTTTTTTTTGCATTTCAGTAACTTTATTGAAAGATATATCCCTTAGTACCAAAACATAATGGTAGTTGGTTAGGCCACCTCTGCCAACTCAGAATTAACACTGATGTCAAATTATTGAAATAGGTCAGCTTTTGGGGAAAACTGAAGTTATCCATAAAACACAGTTCACAAAAGTATAAGATATATTGTGGTTCTTTGGTTTATTTTCCAGTGTACATCTACCCATAACATGTCATAAATGGGTACAGCCATTCTGGATGGACACAAGCTACTTGCTGCATTGAGTAACTGTTTACAACACTTTTAATGCCGCAGATCTCCTTACAGTCACTGAGTTAATAGAAAATCTCAAATACTACCTTAGCAACTTCACAATTATGAGGATGCCTACTGACTTGAGGATTATGACTTCTTGATGAGATTGGATGGAGGCAGTAAATACTGTGTAAATTTTACCATGGATACGAACCACCAGTTTTTTAGGAAAAATATTAAAAATAACTTAATATGCCAAAATGATTAGGCCTGTAGTTTTACTTTTATAAAATGCCCTCAAATTTAAGTGTAATTCCCAAGTAGCAGTAAAGTTCAGATCTCTGAATTATCTATTATTTGCACTATAGGTACCAAGAAACCATTTTCATTGCCTAGTGACCCTTGTTATGCCTTAAAAGCGCATTTGTGAAATGTTAGTTTTAATGTATACCTCATAATTTAGAATTTAATTAGGTTACCACTTTTGATACCACCTAAATATAATACATTGACCCAATATAGAAAGTTGGGTCAATGTTAGAAATGAAGATTCACAGTTTACCTTCCCAGGCTTGTTATTAACATTTCACATTTATGCTCTTAGCTTTCATTTGTATGCCTCACAGATGAATTGAAATTTAATTAAATTTAAATTTAATTCCATTTCAGCATGTTAATTAGGTAGTTTTCCCAAATCTGAGAATATCAATGCTAATCTAGTTGTGATGTTCTGAGGCTTCACAGCTTAAATCCATTATAACATCATGGAATCCACAGCTCAGGATTGTGGAGAAAGGCTTCAGAGAAGAGCTTCTTTGTTACTGTAACAATCCAATTAAGGGACCATTTCAGGAGTTGTTGGAAGGTGGGTTATTCTGTAGTAACTATGCTTCAATTACCGTGCAGTACGTCCAGAAACAATCCATTTCAACTTCTGAACATTGGCTTTGGAACACTTGTTTGATGAATATTCAGTTAAACACTTGGATACAAGTTCTTGCCAGAAGGTCAAATCTCTGCCATTTATCTTGGAATGTATCTGAAGACATTCTATTCCTTCAGTTAACTCTACAAACTTCTGTGCTTCGATCTCCAGTGCAATGATAGACAATGCGAACACAGAAGGCTTTGCTTTAGAAAATATGATCCTGCAGTGGCATGCCTTAAGTTGAACTTCTAGTCTTTCAAAATTAAGGCTATTCTTCCTTTCAATTGGTAAGTTCTCTTGAATGAGTGAGTTTGTAGAGTTGCAGAAATTGAAAGGCAGTAGTAGCTTTGACTTTTCAACACACTTTCTCCAATATAATCTTTTCCATTCTCATCAAGTTTGAAACTGTGAACCTATACTGGCTTATTCGGATCAAGTCAGTTGCCAATGGGACATTCCTTTCCTCTTCTATTGATTTAACAGCCAAATAGAAGCAGCTCAGCCCAACACAGCCAAGGTGCTTGGGCTGTACCTTCATTTTGGACAGGAATCTGTCCAGTAAATTCACAGCTAGAGAAAATGTCTCCGTGTCAAAGCCAAAGAACTGAGTTAGACTAAGAAGATCTTTTACTTCAAAGTCCCTTAGTCTTGCAGTCATTCTGAGGCCATTATCGTGTGCAGATTCAATTAGTCTCAAGCTGCAGACCTTTGGCTGACATCTGGACTCCTGTTCCAATAGGGCATTCAGCTGGTGTAGCAATTTCTGAGATTCAGTTGTCAGTACTTCTATCATCTTGACCATGACTGCAGCTCCTCAGCGGTAACTACCCTCCCTGGGCCTGCTCTCACCTCACCCCGTGATAACAGATCCGATAGGCCCACAAGGCGAGGGGACTTGGGGGGAGGGGGAGCCATCCTGGGTGGAGGTCTCTGCAGTGCCGCCCAGATGACACTGCCCACCACACGGTCAGTTCGGAGCCCAAATCCCTCTGATCTTAACATGCATTTTCTGTCTAGATGATATCCATTGTTGAAGTGGGATAATGAAATCCTTTACTGTTATTGTATATTACTGTCTATTTCTTCTTTTAGGTCTGTTAATATTTGCTTTCTATATCTAGGGTCTCCTGTGTTGAGTGCATAAATATTTACGAATATTTTATCCTCTTGTTGGATTGACCCCTTTATCATGATATAATAGCCTTTATTGTCTCTTATTTCAGTTTTTGGCTAAAGTATGTTTTGCCAGGTACAAGTATAGCTATCTCTGCTTTCTTTTGGTTTCCATTTGCTTTGACTATTTTTTTTTTCTTTCCTTCACTTTCAGTTTATGTGTGTCCTTAAAGATGAAGTGAGTCTCTTGTAGGCAGCCTATAGTGGGTCTTGCTTGTTTTTATTTAAATCCATTCATAACTTTTGATTGGATAATTTAGTCCATTTACATTTAAAATAAGTATTGATATAGACTTATTCTTGCCATTTTTTTTCATTGTTTCCTATTTTTAATTCCTTTGGTCTTTTGTTTCTTTCTGATCTCTTCCTTTGTGATATGATGATTTTCTGTAGTGGTATCAATAGATCCTTTCTCTTTTGTGTGTTATTATAGGCTTTTGCTTTATTACCTTATAAACTATTACATCTTATAACAGTTTATTTTAAGCTGACAACAACTTCTTTTTTTTTTTTTTTAAGATTTTATTTATTCATGAGAGATACAGTGAGAGAGAGGCAGAGACATACGCAGAGAGAGAGAAGCAGGCTCCATGCAGGGAGCCCAGTGTGAGACTCGATCCTGGGTCTCCAGGATCACACCCTGGGCCGAAGGCAGGTGCTCAACCCCTGAACCATCCAGGCATCCCAACAACTTAACTTCTAATGCTCTACATTTTCATGCTCTCCCTCCCTGCATTTTATGCATTTTGACTTTTAACCTTCAAAACAGAGTTATAAGTGATTTACCCATTCACCAATACAACATTAGAATATTCTGAATTAAGCTATGTATTAACCTTTACCAATGAGATTAATACCTGCATATATTTTCCTGTTACTAATTAGCATCCTTTTGTTTGAGCTTGAAAAACTCTCTTTAACATTTCCTGTAAGGCCATCTAGTAGTGATGAACTCCTTCAGCTGTTTCTTGTATTGGAACCCCTTTATCTTTCCTTCAATTCTGAGGGACAACTTAATTCTTGGTTGTCATTTTTCTTTTTTTCAGGCCTATCAATATATCATGCAGATCATTTGAGATCTGCTAAGTTTCTGCTGAAAAATCTGCTGATAGTCCTATGGGGTTTCTTTTATATGTAACAAGTTTTTCTCTGGCAGCTTTTGAAATTCTCTCCTTGTCTTTAAGTTTAGACAGTTTAATTATAATGTGTGTTGGTGTGGGCCTCCATGGCTTTATATTTTTTAGAATTTCTCTATACATCCTAGATCTGGATGTCTGTTTCTTTCCCCATGTTGAAGAAATTTTCAGGCATTATTTCACTGAATATACTTTCTGCCCCTTTGTCTCAATCTTGTCTTTCTGGGACACCTATAAAGTGAATATTGGTCTATTTAATGGCATCCAATAAGTTCCTTAATCCATCTTTACTCTTTTTTTTTTTTCTCTGCCCTTCTAATGGGATGAATTTCACTACCCTGTCTTTGAGTTTGAGTTTCAAAATGATTTGAAAGAAATCATTTCTTTCATTTGATCTAGTCTACTATTGAAACACACTACTGATTTTTTTTTAGTTCAGTTGTCATATTCTTCACTTCTGTGACTTCTTTTTTGGTACTTCTTATATTTTCTACTTCTGTTGAAATTCCACTTGTTCATACTTTGTTCTCCTGACCTTGCTGAGCATCTTTATGACTGTTGTTTTGAACTCTTTTTTTTTTTTAATTTTTTAAGATTTTATTTATTTGAGAGAGAGAGAGCACAAGTGAGGTGAGGGACAGAAGGAGAAACAGAACCATGATCAGAGAACTCAATGTGAGGCTCAATCCTGGGACTCCAGGATCATAATCTGAGCCAAAGGCAGATGTTTAACCAACTGAGCCACCCAGGTGCCCCTGTTTTTACCTCTTTATCAGGTAAACCACTTATCTCTGTTTCATTAAACTATGTTTCTAGGGGTTTTTGTTTGTTTGGAACATATTCCTTGACTCTGTGGTTTCCATGCATTAGATAAAGTGCCACCATTCCTAGTCTTCACAGAGTGGTCTCATGTAGGAGATTAACCTTATTGATTAGCTCAGATTGAGCTCTTAGCTGTCTCTCAATCTTTTATAATTGTCTCAGCCACCTTCTTGCACGTGGATTTTAGTAGTTGAGGGTTTACCAAGACCTGTCAATGTCCCAAAAGAGAAGAATGCAGCCAGCACCTAGACCCTCAGGCAGCAGTGGAGAAAGCATGTAATTAGAGCCCATCCATTGGAAAACTAGAAAATAGGCTTTTTTTGCCTGCTCCCTCTGAACTGGAACCAGGTGTATAGCCACAGGCAAGTACTCCTGTGCCTGTTAACAATTGTTTGTTTTCCTTGCCACAGTCCTGTGGGATTCATGAATGCTAGTTCTGGCTATCAGAGCCAGGCATTCCAGGGGCCCAGCTCTTGGGTGGCAGGCACAAAAGACAGACATGTGTACAAGTTCCTTCCAGGGAGAAACTACTGACAGAGTGAGCTAGAGGGAGAGGGCAGAAAAGATATCCACAGACATACCTGTTTTCTGGGGAAGACCACAGTCAGCTTCTAGATGGATGCTAAATTAGAAGCCTGACCCTCCAGCAGCAGCTTTTAATGTATGCAAATATAATGAAGAAAGAAGCCAATCTTAACAGAAACTATCGGTATAGGAAAAGCATGAGTAGTTGCCAGAGTTTTAAGATGAGATTGGGGACAGAGGGAGGGATGACTAGGCAGAGCAGAGGATTTTTAGGACAGTGAAACTATTTTATATGCTACTGTACCATGGTCACATGACATTATAAATTTCTCAAAACTCTTAAAACTGTAGAACACAGATAGTAATCTAATGGAAAGTATAGATTTTACTTAGTCATAGTGTATCAGTATTGGTTCATCAGTTGTAAGAAGTGTGCTGCACTAATGTAATGTTTTAATAATAGGGGAAACTACTAGGGATGGGGGGAGAATAGGTATATGAGAACTCTGTATTTTCTGCTCTATTTTTATGTAAACCTAAAAGTGCTCAAAAAACCCTCCCAACTTTTTTAATTTCAAAAATTGAAACCAATAAATAATTTCTTATTGAAGATTCCTTTGTAGATTGGAAAATAAGGGGAAAAAAAGCAAAAGGCAAAATGTGGAATCTTATAAAAGAACCGTGATATCAGAGGACTCAGAACTCTCCCAACTCCCCCATCACTGACAATAAAAACTACTTCTTAAATACCATACTGCTCTGAACTGACAGGAGGGGGCACCCTTTGACTAGGAACCTTGTAAAAATCACCCTGAATTTCCACAACATAAATAGGCAAAAACAGACTAAAACTATATAAAGCTATTAAATGAAGGAAACAGAAAACAAGACCACTTTATGATCTGATGAGCTCCCTGTGCCCGCCAAAAGTTCTATGAAGTGGAAGCAAATGATAACACTCCAAACTGGGAAAACTGATTCAGAACACTCAGAACTATTAGTTTTTTTAACCAAAGAAAAGTTCTCATTGACTACAAAAAAATAAATAAATAAATAAAAATAAATAAAAAATCAAATAACTTACAGAGGCAAGAGAATTAATCTGACATCGGACTTCTCTAAAACAACATTCAGAGAAAGACATTAGTGATGCAGCCTTTAAACAAAACAAAACAAAACAAAAAACTTAAGGAGAGAAAGTGTGGACCAAGGATTTTAGTTGTATTTTTTTTTAATTTATTTTTTATTGGTGTTCAATTTACTAACATACAGAATAACCCCCAGTGCCCGTCACCCATTCACTCCCACCCCCCGCCCTCCTCCCCTTCTACCACCCCTAGTTCGTTTCCCAGAGTTAGCAGTCTTTACGTTCTGTCTCCCTTTCTGATATTTCCCACACATTTCTTCCCCCTTCCCTTATATTCCCTTTCACTATTATTTATATTCCCCAAATGAATGAGAACATATAATGTTTGTCCTTCTCCGACTGGCTTACTTCACTCAGCATAATACCCTCCAGTTCCATCCACGCTGAAGCAAATGGTGGGTATTTGTCATTTCTAATAGCTGAGTAATATTCCATTGTATACATAAACCACATCTTCTTTATCCATTCATCTTTTGTTGGACACCGAGGCTCCTTCCACAGTTTGGCTATCGTGGCCATTGCTGCTATAAACATCGGGGTGCAGGTGTCCCAGCGTTTCATTGCATTTGTATCTTTGGGGTAAATCCCCAACAGTGCAATTGCTGGGTCGTAGGGCAGGTATATTTTTAACTGTTTGAGGAACCTCCACACAGTTTTCCAGAGTGCCTGCACCAGTTCACATTCCCACCAACAGTGTATGAGGGTTCCCTTTTCTCCACATCCTCTCCAACATTTGTTGTTTCCTGCCTTGTTAATTTTCCCCATTCTCACTGGTGTGAGGTGGTATCTCATTGTGGTTTTGATTTGTATTTCCCTGATGGCAAGTGATGCAGAGCATTTTCTCATGTGCATGTTGGCCATGTCTATGTCTTCCTCTGTGAGATTTCTGTTCATGTCTTTTGCCCATTTCATGATTGGATTGTTTGTTTCTTTGGTGTTGAGTTTGATAAGTTCTTTATAGATCTTGGAAACTAGCCCTTTATCTGATATGTCATTTGCAAATATCTTCTCCCATTCTGTAGGTTGTCTTTGAGTTTTGTTGACTGTATCCTTTGCTGTGCAAAAGCTTCTTATCTTGATGAAGTCCCAATAGTTCATTTTTGCTTTTGTTTCTTTTGCCTTCGTGGATGTATCTTGCAAGAAGTTACTATGGCCGAGTTCAAAAAGGGTGTTGCCTGTGTTCTTCTCTAGGATTTTGATGGAATCTTGTCTCACATTTAGATCTTTCATCCATTTTGAGTTTATCTTTGTGTCTGGTGCAAGAGAGTGGTCTAGTTTCATTCTTCTGCATGTGGATATCCAATTTTCCCAGCACCATTTATTGAAGAGACTGTCTTTCTTCCAATGGATAGTCTTTCCTCCTTTATCGAATATTAGTTGCCCATAAAGTACAGGGTCCACTTCTGGATTCTCTATTCTGTTCCACTGATCTATGTGTCTGTTTTTGTGCCAGTACCACACTGTCTTGATGACCACAGCTTTGTAGTACAACCTGAAATCTGGCATTGTGATGCCCCCAGATATGGTTTTCTTTTTTAAAATTCCCCTGGCTATTCGGGGTCTTTTCTGATTCCACACAAATCTTAAAATAATTTGTTCTAACTCTCTGAAGAAAGTCCATGGTATTTTGATAGGGATTGCATTAAACGTGTATATTGCCCTGGGTAACATTGACATTTTCACAATATTAATTCTGCCAATCCATGAGCATGGAATATTTTTCCATCTCTTTGTGTCTTCCTCAATTTCTTTCAGAAGTGTTCTATAGTTTTTAGGGTATAGATCCTTTACATCTTTGGTTAGGTTTATTCCTAGGTATCTTATGCTTTTGGGTGCAATTGTAAATGGGATGGACTCCTTAATTTCTCTTTCTTCAGTCTCATTGTTAGTGCATAGAAATGCCACTGACTTCTGGGCATTGATTTTGTATCCTGCCACGCTACCGAATTGCTGTATGAGTTCTAGCAATCTTGGGGTGGAGACTTTTGGGTTTTCTTTTTTTTTTTTATTTTTTTTTTTTATTTTTTTTTTTTATTTTTTTTTTTTTATTTTTTTTTTTGACTTTTGGGTTTTCTACGTAGAGTATCATGTCATCGGCGAAGAGGGAGAGTTTGACTTCTTCTTTGCCAATTTGAATGCCTTTAATGTCTTTTTGTTGTCTGATTGCTGAGGCTAGGACTTCCAGTACTATGTTGAACAGCAGTGGTGAGAGTGGACATCCCTGTCTTGTTCCTGATCTTAGGGGAAAGGCTCCCAGTGCTTCCCCATTGAGAATGATATTTGCTGTGGGCTTTTCATAGATGGCTTTTAAGATGTCGAGGAATGTTCCCTCTATCCCTACACTCTGAAGAGTTTTGATCAGGAATGGATGCTGTATTTTGTCAAATACTTTCTCTGCATCCAATGAGAGGATCATATGGTTCTTGGTTTTTCTCTTGCTGATATGATAAATCACATTGATTGTTTTACGGGTGTTGAACCAGCCTTGTGTCCCAGGGATAAATCCTACTTGGTCATGGTGAATAATTTTTTTAATGTACTGTTGGATCCTATTGGCCAGTATCTTGTTGAGAATTTTTGCATCCATGTTCATCAGGGATATTGGTCTGTAATTCTCCTTTTTGGTGGGGTCTTTGTCTGGTTTTGGAATTAAGGTGATGCTGGCCTCATAGAACGAATTTGGAAGTACTCCATCTCTTTCTATCTTTCCAAACAGCTTTAGGAGAATAGGTATGGTTTCTTCTTTAAACGTTTGATAAAATTCCCCTGGGAAGCCATCTGGCCCTGGACTCTTGTGTCTTGGGAGGTTTTTGATGACTGCTTCAATTTCCTCCCTGGTTATTGACCTGTTCAGGTTTTCTATTTCTTCCTGTTCCAGTTTTGGCCTGCCAGGTCTCTGTGGAGAGGTCTGCTGTTACCCTAATACTCCTCCCCATAAAAGTCAGGGATTTCTTGTTTCTTGCTGCTCTAAGGATCTTCTCTTTATCTTTGGAATTTGCAAGCTTCACTATTAAATGTCGAGGTGTTGAACGGTTTTTATTGATTTTAGGGGGGGATCTCTCTATTTCCTGGATCTGAATGCCTGTTTCCCTTCCCAGATTAGGAATGTTTTCAGCTAGAATTTGTTCAAATACATATTCTGGCCCTCTGTCCCTTTCGGCGCCCTCGGGAACCCCAATTAAACGTAGGTTTTTCTTTCTCAGGCTGTCGTTTATTTCCCTTAATCTATCTTCATGGTCTTTTAATTGTCTCTTTTTTCCTCAGTTTCCCTCTTTGCTATCAACTTGTCTTGTACGTCACTCACTCGTTCTTCCACCTCGTTAACCCTCGTCGTTAGGACTTCTAGTTTGGATTGCATCTCATTCAATTGATTTTTAATTTCTGCCTGATTAGCTCTAAATTCTGCAGTCATGAAGTCTCTTGAGTCCTTTATACTTTTTTCTAGAGCCACCAGTAGCTGTATAATAGTGCTTCTGTTTGGCTTTCTGACACGAATTGTAATCCAGATTTTGTAACTCTGTGGGAGAGAGGACTGTTTCTGATTCTTTCTTTTGAGGTGAGGTTTTCCTTCTAGTCATTTTGCTCAGTGCAGAGTGGCCAAAAGCAAGTTGTATTGGGAAAAAGAGAAAAAGAGAGGAGAGAAAGAAGGAAAGAAAAGAGAAAGAGAAAAAAAAGGGAAGAAAAAAAACGGAAAAAAAAAAGAAGAAAAAGAGAAAGAAAAAGAAAGGAGAAAAAAAGGGGGTGGGGGAAGGAAACAAATCAAAAAGCAAAACAAAACAAAACAAAACAAAACAAAACAAAAAAAACCACGGGGGAGTATCTTCTGATTCTGTGTACTTTAAGTCCCTTGGCTTCTCCTGGAAGTTGTCAGTCTAGCTGGTCTTCTGGGGGAGGGGCCTGTTGTGCTGATTTTCAGGTGTTAGAAGTTGGGGGAGCTGCTTGCCCCTGCCTGGTGCAGGGCTCAGTGGGGGGTTGTTTACCCCGTGAGGCCGCAGGAGGAACAGCCCCAGTGGTGGGGCCAGCTCTGGAAACCTGGATTCAGCTCCGGCAGGAACCACGTTGCTCTCCGTCTGCAGGGCCTGGAGGCTCTGGGGCGGGGCCGCTGATCTGCTCAGCTCGGGGCAGGAGCGTCCTCGCTGTCCTGGGCCCTCCCGGCCTCTGCCTGTCCCGGGGGGAGGCCGGATCCTGGGCTGTGTCCCGGCGCCCTGTGCTCCGGAGCCTGCGCTGGTGGATTCGCGCTCCCGGGCCCCGCAGCCCCCTCCGCGGAGCCGCCGCCCGAGCCCTTCCGAGCTGCTCCTGGAACCGCGCAGCCCCCTCCGCACGGAGCCTCTTCCTCTGCCCGAGCCCCTCCGAGCTGCTCCCGGGGCCGTGCAGCCCCCTTCGCGGAGCCGCCGCCCGAACCCCTCCGAGCTGCTCCTGCTCCGGGTCCCGCCGGTCCCGCCGTGCGCGCTGCAGCCCTTAGGGAGCTCGGCGCACTCTCCCGGGGCGCAGGTGTCTGTTACTGTCCCGGGGAGCCCGAGGGCATCCCCGCCCTCCTGGGTCCTGCTCCAACTCCCTGCGAGCCCCTTTCCGCCCGGGAAGGTCGGTGCAGCTCCTGCGTCTCCGGGACGGGGCTCTCCTGTCCTGGGGACACTCGCCCCGGCCTCAGCCCGGCTCCTCGCGGGGCCCCTCCCCCTTGGAGGCCTTTGTATCTTTATTTCTTTTTCCCCGTCTTCCTACCTTGATAGAAGCGTGAACTCTTCTCACTGTAGCATTCCAGCTGGTCTCTCTTTAATTCTCAGGCCGAATTCATAGATTTTCAGGATGATTGGAAGGTTTTCTAGGTAATTTGGTGGAGACAGGTGATTTGGAGACCCTACTCTTCCGCCATCTTGCTCCTCTTAGTTGTATTTTTTTTTAAGATTTTATTTATTTATTTATGAGAGACACAGAGAGAGGCAGAGACACAGGCAGAGGGAGAAGCAGGCTCCATGCAGGGAGCCCAATGTGGGACTCGATCCCAAATCTCCAGGATCACATCCTGGGCTGAAGGCGGCGCTAAACCGCTGAGCCACAGGGTCTGCCCGATTTTAGTTGTATTAAAGCTAGTTTTTAGACATCAGAGCTTTAGGAAAACAGTTTAAACATGGTAAGATTCAGGAATTTTTGTACCCATGAACCTTTTTTGAGGAATCTCATAAGGGTAATCATTCTAACAAAAAAATAAACTTGCAAAAGGACTGAAAGACTGAGCAAATAACTAAATATATTGTGCATAATAGGAGACAGATTTCTCACTGTTGGTGAGAAGAGTAAAAATGAAGAGGAAAGCTAAAAATGAACTCTTGGGTGTTGACTTGGAATACACGCACATGTATACATGCAGACACAGACATACCTGTGTATACACATACATGTATTTCTATCTGCTGAGAAGCCTTAGAAACAATAGCATTACAATAGCAATTAGGAGATCTAGTACATCTTGCACCCAGATCTTTGTTTCTTAATATCATTCTCCACTAAAATGATCCTCCACTAAATGAACCATTTCTTTGAGAAATGACTACTTTTAGGTCTAAGGCTGAGCATGAATGAGATGTGCCCTGAATATCTTGTCCCAGAAAATAAAAAGTATGTAAAGAATGATAGGGGCATGTCAAAATGGCATGGAAGCCAATTTGAATGGCTCCCCCTGGCCAAATATATGATAATTTGAGCATCGAAATAAATGATAGTAATGGATTATAAGCCATTAAGTAAAATCATAAACCGTGAGCCCATATTGTTTTAAATAAATAAGTGAATACATGAACGAATAAAGCTTAGCTTTTTGTCACATTAGAATCCCATTTAATAAATGTAGAAAAATGAGTGAATTAAATTTTTTTGTGAAATTTTAGCTTAGCTAAAATTGAAAGCTTAGCTTTTTGTCACAGAATTCCATTTAATAAATGTAGAAAAAATGAGTGAATTAAAATTTTTTGCCTATGATTCAGGAAAGAATCATTAATAGATATTAAAACAAGTGGGCTGAAAATATGATGAGTTATAGAATATGTACATAGTCTCACAATATCTCTCCACAAATACATATTAATTACATTCACATGGAGAAATCTGGAAGCCTTGACCCTAGTTAATGATCAAAGCTAACATTACCAGTAACAGATCAAACTGCTAACACATGTGTCCTGATACAAAGTAGTGAGGAAAACATAACATCACTTATCTGGTATTCCTGCAAATAAAATGCATACCTTAAATATAATCACAAGGAAACATCCTGAATCCTAACTGAGGGGCATTAGGTCTGGTTTGTGGTCTTCAAAATGTAGAGATATGAATGACAAGTAAAAGTGGTGAGACTGATCCTAATTAAGGGAGACTAAAGGGACATATAACTTGTGACTGCAACTGTGACATGGACATTTCTGGAATGACATGAGACAACTGGCAAAATTTGAATGAGGACTTTGATTATGGTATTGTGTCTGTTAATTTCCAAATCTGATCATTGTATTGCTCTTGTTTTTAAGAAATACACAGTGAAATATTTAGGGGTAAAAGCTATCATGTCATACACCTTATTCTCAAATGACTCAGAAATAACATTTGTATATATATATTGAAAGAGGCATAGTTAAGCAAATGTGGTAATATGGCAACATTTGGAGAATCTGGGTAAAGAGTATACAGATTTTTTTTTTTTTACTATTCTTGTAACTTTTCCATAAGTCTGAAATTATGTTAAAATTAGAAGTTCTTTTTTTTTTTAAGATTTTATTTATTTATTTGACAGATGGAGTCAGAGAGCACAAGCAGGTGCAGGGGTGGGGGGAGGTGGAGAAGAATGGCAGAGGGAGAAGAAGCAGGCTTTCCCCTAAACAGGGAGCCCTATGTGGGGCTCAATCCCAGGACTCTGGGATCATGACCTGAGCCAGAGGCAGACACTTAACCGAGTCCCCCAGGTACCCCTAAAATTAGAAGTTCTTAAATTTCATTGTTCACAGATGATATGACAGGATATGTGGAAAATCTAAAATACTTTGTAGAAAAAACTGAAAATTAAGAACTGTATTTACTAAGGATATCTATTGAAAACTGTTAATTAAAAAATACCAGCTACAAACCAATAGAAATGAAATTTTAAATTTTATGCTATTTACAGGAGCATAAAGTATATAGTATGCCTAAATATAAAGTGAGCAAAACAATGTATGAGACCTCTACACTGAAAATTACAAAATATCACAGACATAAAGAGCTAAATAAATGGTAGAGTTTACCATAGTAAAAATATCACTTCTTTCCAAATTGATCTAAAGATTCAAAGCAGTTCCAATAAAATTGCCAGCAAGCTTTTGGATTTTGTTTGTTTGTTTGATTGTTTTTTTCTGAAACATGACAGGTTAATTCTAAAGTTGATTCTAAAATTACATGGAAATGCAACAGGCCAAGGGAATCCTGAGAAACAAGTGGAGGACTTACATTAACAGATACAGAGATCTGTTATGATAATTTATTATGATGTAAATGCAAACATAAAAAACAGATCAAAGAAAGAGAATAGAGGATCCATAAACAGACCCAAACACATTTGCTCATCTAATTTGTGGCCAAAAAAATGACACTACAGATGCAGTGCAGGAAAGGATAGTGTTTTTAAAAATTATTATTATTTATTTTATTTTTTAAAATTTAAATTCAATTAGCCAACACATATAGTACATACTACGTTTCAGATGTTAGTGTTCAAAAATTTATCAGTTATGTATACCACCCAGTGCTCATATTTGAAGAACAATCCTGGGTCAATTTGTATAATGTATGAAGAAAAAATAAATCTTGATCCCCGTCTCCACCTAACAGAAATAACATTTTTTATCTTTGTAAATACTTTATTCTGTTTCCAGATAGGATATTAAAATTTACACGTTATTTTAAAGATAATAATATACAGCTAAGATAAAATGTACAAGAAGTTTATGAGAAACAAGATATAGATGAGAAAACCTGAAATGTTTTTAACTTAATTTGACCTATTAGGAACATTTGGACTTATAAAATTGATACTGGCCTTGTATATCTTAGTATTTCTATAAGTACTTGTTGGTCCTTCCAGATATCATATTGTATCATTGTGTTTCAGAATGCAGATGTAAATGTATGGCAAGCTAATTTTTCTTTAGAGCCTAGCTTTAATTCCAGAAATTTTGACCCCATATCTAGTGTTCTTTTTTAATAATGGTACCTCTTATGAGCCTTGAGAGATACCTTATCTGGAAAAAGAAAAGACAAAGAAAAGTCAACAAAGAAACTATAAAAGAAGCACAGGCAAAGAATAATTCAAAACAGAATAACAGTGAAATTTAAAACCTAAAGAAGTCATTTCTCCTAACTGAAGGGATGGCACTTTGAAACAATGTTTTTCCTATCTTGTTACAAAGAATTTCTCTACCCTGAAAAATCTGTTACTTATATTTCCTCTAGATTCTGGTTGTGAAATCCTCTGTTTTTTTTGAAAGGAAGGATGGAAGGAAGGAAGGAAGGAAGGAAGGAAGGAAGGAAGGAAGGAAGGGAGGGAGGGAGGGAGGGAGGGAGGAAGGAAGGAAGGAAGGAAGGAAGGAAGGAAGGAAGGGAGGAAGGAAGGGAGGAAGGAGGGGAGGAAGGAGAAAGCAAGCAAGCAGGCAGGCAAACTTCATTTTGAAACTATACATTAGAAGTAAAGAGAAAAAAGTTGGCTTAAGCTGTTTTTACTGTACAAGCTGTCCACAAAATTGGGAAACATAGTTTAAACTTGTGTTTGAACTATATACTACTTACATTTTCAAATAATAATGTTCCATAAATTTTCAAATGAAATACTCTACATTTAGAGCAATAGGTCTAATTGCTAACCTGGAAAAAAAAAAGGTTTAACAACAGGGAAAATCATATTTATTGTACACTTTTTAAGATTAATAATTGAACCCTTTGTCTTAAATTTAGAGGTACTTCATCCAAAAAGGTATGAGGATAATGAAGAAAAATAAATTGAGCATATTATTTGACAATGTAACCAATAACTCTTTAAATATAAGTTTATTTCATGTTTCTTGACTTTGTGGATAGATAGTACAGAAACACATAGTTTTCAACACTTAGCACTTTTTTATTTCACCTAAATAGTAGCATGTAAAATGACTTAAGATTGCATTGGTGTATATTTGATTCCTCTCTAATTTGATGGTTTTCTTTGCTCTTTATCTTGCTGATTTACTATAAAAGGAGAATGCCAACCATGAGAGTTGTAAAAATTACTAAGTCAGTTCTGTGGTGTAGCTTTGGTAGTTACTTTTTCCTGGAAATCTAGTGTCTGTTGCTTTAGCCCCTTCATCACTTTTGTGACCCACTTAAGACTCTGCAATACATGACTTTCTATTTTAATTAATTATGGTAGATTCTGTTCTCTGTAACTGAACTCCTTTTAGAACAAAACCACTTTAGGTCAATTGTATTCAAATAATAACTTCTTAAGAACAAGAATAATTCTCATGGTGTATTTCAATTACTTAATTTTTGTGTTGTTTGTATAAAACATCTGAGGGTTTACTATGTATTTGGCACTTGGGATAAAGATATCTGATCATGGGCTATTTTTGTTCTCAGAGTCCCTCCCACATCAACAATTCTACTCCAGTAGGAATTCCAAGCCCTGATTCTACCATTTTTCTACTGTCCATCATGAAAATCTTCGGTTTTTTCCTTAACTGACTTACATTCTATTACCCATAATTAATCAAGGGAAGGCCCTTGATCTCTCCTCCTCTGAATTCCTCTGGATAGACCCCCAAACATCTGTTAAATTCAACTCAGTATAGTTGGGTTAGCTCTTCCCTTACTCCAGTGCTTCTCTGCTCTGGCTGCCTGTGAGAATCTTTGAAAGTCTATTGGACTCCCATCCCAGACCAGTTTTATCAGAATCTAGAGGAGGATTTAAGACATTAGTAAAGTTAAAAGCTCTCCAGGTGATTCTTATAGCACCCAGAGTAGAGAATCACAAGCTTAATTTATGTCTGTGCCCAAATATGAAACATGGCAGAAGAAACCCAATCATCTTGATACTCTCACTTTAATCTTATGACCAGTGAGCACTCATATACCAATCCTGCAAGATGACTTTCACTTC